>NC_141102.1:24052369-24571405 GCF_041138505.1 Cibotium barometz | reverse complement strand
CATCAAAATTACACCCAAGAAAAATTTGCAGTGCATCTACTACCACATTATCCTTCCCAGGGCGGAATTTGATGTCGAAGCCATATTCTTGTAGGAGATGTATGTGGTATTTCTGTGCCTACAACTTTCCACGTCATTCCTACAAAGCCTGATGCTGCTAGGGCTTACCCATTGACATTGGGTAGGCCATGGCTTCACCAAGTGAAGGCAATTCAAAAGTGGGAGACATGTGATCTTATTCTACAAGGTGAGAATAAGAAGGTCCACTACAACATCAAGAGTCGTTGCAAGAAAGTGGTAAGAGGTGAACCTTCAACTTCCGAAAGTTCAGAGTTAGAGTCATCCGATGAAGAGGAGACAAGTGGTAGCTCCGAGGATTCCATCTCAGAAGGGGAGGTGGAGGGAGTTGCATTTGGTCTTTCCCTGGGAAGGGATCAAGGGGATGTTGAAGACAATGGAGCCTTGGAAGGGGAAGCTTCTTCAACCATGTTCAAGAAAGGAGATGTGGACCTCACTAGTCTTCACCAACAGAATGAACTTCTTCTTGATGAGTCCATAGTAGGTACTGAAAGGGAGAATTACTTAAAAAAGTTGGATGGATTTCCTAACCTTTTTGCTACTGACAAGTACGCCAAGTCACCCTAGTAGAGCACAAGATTGATCTCAAGCCCCAAAGTAAGCCAGTGGTACAGTGGCTAAGGCGTTTGGGAGTAGTGCAAGCGGAGGTGCTTAAGAATGAGGTAACTAATTTGCTTGAAGCTGGATTTATTTTCCCAGTAGAGAATTCAGAGTGGATTTCCCCAGTTGTAGTCACTCCCAAAAAGAGTGAAAAAGGGCGTGTGTGTGTGGACTTTTGCCCTCTCAATGCATGCACAAAGAGAGATTATTATCCTCTACCCTTTTAGGATGAGATTTTGGATCAAGTTGCAGGTCATGAGTTGTATTCAGTGTGTGATGGATACTCTGGATTCTTTCAAATCCGGATTTGTGAAGAAGATCAAAGCAAAACCTCATTTAAAAGGGCAATGGAGTTAAAAGAAGCTTTTGAGTTTTGTAAATTTGTGCATGTTAATAGGAAGGATAATCAAAAGGCTGATGTATTGGCTACTAAAACTTTGGCTTCTTTCAAAGTAGCTATTCTTGCATTAATGGATACAGGTTGGCCTGAGCTCCAAGATGTTCAACACTATTTAGATACAGGATACTTCCCTCCTCGATTGAATCCTCAACTGAAGCAAAGGCTTACAAGGAAAGCTCATCCTTACACAATTCTAGGGGATGTTCTTTACAAGCAAGGTAAGGATAAGATTCTTAGGAGGGTAGTGAGCCTGGAAGAATCTAAAAGGATTATGGAATTATGTCATGAATGTTCAGGTCACTTTGCCTCAACCAGCACAACTCGGAGGATCCTTAACACAGGTTATTATTGGCCTCGACTCAAAAAAGATGTATTTGAGTGGTGCAGAAGCTGTGAAGTATGCCAGGCATATGGGATTAAGCAATTGGTTCCCGAACCCTCAAACCCTATCCCAGCATATAGTCCATTTGAAAGGTGGGGATTAGATTTTGTGGGCCCACTTCCTCGTTCCTCACATGGGAAGTATTACATATTGGTGGCCACCACAGATTATGCAACAAGGTGGGCAGAAGCAAAGGCCATGGTCAATAATAAAGCAATGGCTGTGGCATCCTTTCTCAGGGAATACATATGTGCCTGATTTGGGTGTCCATTAGAAATCCTTAACGGATGGGGGGAGGTCTTTCAAGAATGACTTGATTGAAGCTTTGGTGTAGAAATTAAAAATAAAGCATGCTATGTCAACTCCCTATTATTCTCAATGTAATGGTTTAGTAGAAAAAACTAATGGACTGCTTTGTGGATCTTTGTCTAAGCTAGTGGATACTATGAAGAGAAAGTGGGATGTGCATTTGCCAGAGGTCCTATGGGCCTATAAGACAACTCACAAACTCTCTTGGTTTCACACCTTTTCAGTTAGTTTATGGAATGGAGGCTATTTTGCCAATAGAATTGGAAATCACAAGCCTTCGCACATCTTTTGCACGCTTGAATAATGAAGAAGAAACACATGCCCAACACCCAGTACAACTGGAGACCTTGGATGAGAGGCGACTTCAGGCACTTCAAAATTTGGAGGCTGCACACAACAACGGCTCAAGGCAAGCCATGATACTCTCACAAGAAGAAGAAGAAGAAGAAGCCAGAACTCAAGCAAGGAAGCTTAGTCATGAGGTATGATTTTCGTGTGGAGAAACGGCTAGATAAGAAGCTTCTTTGACACTGGGAAGGCCCCTTCAGGATAAAGCAAAAGTAAAAAAAAAACACCTATCTTCTAGAGGATGCAAGTGGCAAGGAGGTTCCCGGACGTGCCAATGAGTACCGGCTAAAGATATTTTACCCTCGAGCACCATGGCAAGCAGGAGGATCTGCTGGGGGGGTGGGGAAGATGTGACATGAAAAATCGATATCTTTCATTTTTCATTTCGTATATTTTTTTGATGGTTTCTCAATGGTAATAAGGTGGAAGCTTGTTCAAGAAGATTGCATTGCCCACAATGGAATAACGGCATGGTGATGCAGCGGCTTGGCGGCTACCCTGATAACAGCATTCTATCTTCATATAATGGTTTTACTTGATAGGGTGCACACATTGTAAATGCCACAAGTATGCTTGATAAATACTTTGGTATGGTAGATAGGCTAGTGATGTGGAAAATAAAAGTGGGCCTTCATGCTCACATGGATTTTAATTGTATTATTAATATAGTATTCACCATAAGGCTACAAGTTGGGGAGTGTGGACGGCATGTGGAGGAGTGTGTGTAGGTGCATAATTGGGAAAGATTCTTCTAGAATGCCTACATGGAAGAGGAGAATTACGCCATGTGTAAGTGGGATCTCCACCTACATGCCACTTAGACTTGGCTATTATCTCATCACACTTTCAAAGTCAAAAAGTTTTCAATTTAATAATCAATAGAAGACAGCCTAAGAGGACAATTAATGGTGACATCTACCCTTATGTCACTGAAGGGTTGAAGATTTTTATGTTGTGATTTGTAACAATGGAAGAGAGGGTGATTCTCCACCTATAAAAAGAGCCCTCCTCTCCCTTTCAAATAAAGGAATGAAGCCTCCTCAATTGAGCATTTTGTGTCATTGCCATTCTCTTATCTTCAAACCCTTATTCAAACACTCTCTTTACATGTGAATGTCTCATTTAGCATTAGCTTCTCATGCTTAACCCAATTTTGGATCTCTTTGATGATTCATGATAAGTGGGATAAGGAGTTATTATCTTGGTGGGCCTGTGACTTCTCAAGGTAGCCCTTGCCTTATTGCCGCCCTCCTTTGGGGGTACCAATGGTTTTAGCGGTAATGAGCATGTGGAAAGACTTTGGGGACCACAGGTAAATCTTTACAATTGTCTGCTGAGCAATGTTAACCCTTACCCTCTAGCTTGAATCATGAAGGAGATGAAAGGCAAGAGGCTATGTGAAAATTGAGGTTTCATGCAAAGAGAGAGAACTGCAGTTTTTGTGGTCTAATACCCAAATTTCAACCGATAATTACTCATCACTCAGGTATTGGTTTCTAAAATTGATCATATGGCTAGGAAGATCTCTATATGCTCTTTCCACTCATATAACCGATTTCTTAATCCTTTACTTCGTTGATGATCATAATTTCTCCCAAAGTTAGGCAGTTTTATAGTCTTGTAGTAAAATGCTCATAACTTTTCACTCGGTTGCCCGTTTTCGAAAGTTTTTATATAGGCACGAAGCTCTCTTCAAGCTCTACGTACTTATGTAATACTCTTTTGTACAGTCTATATGGATTTACAATTGTAATTATCTGTGTATCTCTAATTTTATAGACTTTTGGCCATTATTTCTTCTTAATAATTTCTCTTTATCTCTTATATCAAAAAGCAAATCCCATGTATCTTATCCTCTTGTAAGTGATTTCTATATTCTTTTACTTTAAGATGTTCCGTCCAAATCGCCCAATTCGAACGGATGAACTTTACCAACATTCCCCGTATGTTTCGGTTCACATAATCCTGAGTCGGAAGATTTTCTTCCAGCAAAGAATTGCCCTCTTGTTTGGAGCTGCAAGACTGGCAGAAATTCTTGCTTCTCCTAAGCCTTTCATCTTTCCTTCCATGAATTATAATCTCACCTTTGATGTGTTTATCTTTATCTTAACCTAGGGAGAGAAAGGGAGGTGAGGAGGCTGTGAGGTTTCATACAAGTGTGTTTTGATTCTAAGAAGTGACCGAAGTCAAAACCCCAACTTTGTGTCACAATACCACTTACACACCCAATATGAAATTGCCTTTTTCACAGATTTAGCTATCTTTAAAACAATCATTTAATGAAATCATAATGTCACTGATCATGATTCTCCAAAATCTCCAGTTGAATCCTAATTTCCAATCATTCCTTCATCGGTGTACCTATGGCATCATTGGCAACCAGAACGCTGTCTGTTGAAGATCAGCAAGATCAACCAAACGGATCCATATAAAAGAGCCATGGACTCATCCATTGAGGGACCAGCAAGGTCAATCAACCAGATCCATGCCCGAAATCAGAAAACAACTCATCAGATATGGGTATCTTCGGTGACCCAAAGCCCGAGCACCGTATGGTCAGCACCCTCTAGGATCCTTTGCAGGTCACCTAGCGCTTCACTCATAGGCCTCTTCCTTGGTCCCTCATCCACCGTATGGTCAGCACCCTCTAGGATCCTTTGCAGGTCACCTAGCGCTTCACTCATAGGCCTCTTCCTTGGTCCCTCATCCACCGTACCGGAAGCTCACCATTTAAATCGAACCGAGGCGGGTTAAGACCTCGGCCTACCTTGCTACGCGAGACGTCTTCCGTTGACTTTCCGTCAACTGTTGCAACTTTATTGCTAGGTCTCCACCACGACCTCATTCACAAGATGGTCAAAATGCTTCCCCAGCATTCTTGACATAAAACAGTCATTTAAAAACAGGTCATAAATACAGTTTCTTAACGAACTCTCGTCTTTCCACATTGTTCCACATCAATCCACATTATTTAATTCCACATCCATTTCATATGTATTCCTATTCGCATCCAATCTCATCATTTTCATCTCATCACATCTTTCCTCAATTTATCCTCATCAGATCTTAATCCACTCGCATCTACCCATATCCACATCTCATCACATCACATTCATTCATTCAGACCACATCACATCACATCACATTCATTCACATCTCATCCATTCAGACCACATCACATTCACTCACATCACATCTCATTCATTTTCTCAATTTATCCTCATCAGATCTCATCCACTCGCATCTACCCATATCCACATCTCATCACATCACATTCATTCACATCTCATCCATTCAGACCACATCACATTCACTCACATCACATCTCATTCATTTCACCTCACATCTCATTCATTCACATCTATCCCGATTCACATTCCATCACATCACATTCATTCATAACCATCACATTCACATTCATTCATATCCATAACATTCATTCTCATCCCATCCCATCACATACATTCTATCCACATAACATCACATCACATCTATCCACATCAAATCTCATTCATACACATCTCATCTCATTTATCCACGTCCATCCAATCATTCACATGTACGACTACCCACATCTATCCATACATTCATATCTATCACTTCACATCCACATATATTCATGTCACATCACATCACATTCTTTCACATACACATACACATCCATTCTTCACATACACATCCTCATCCATTCTTCACATACACATCCACATCCATTCTTTCACATACACATTCACATCCATTCTTCACATACACATACACATCCATTCTTTCACATCTATTTTAATCACATCTATTCACCTCACATCTCATCACATCTATTCACCTCACATCTCATCACCTCTATTTACATCACATCCATCCATCCATTCATTCATATCTATCTGATTCACATTACATCTCATCACATCTATTCACATCACATCACATCCATCCATTCATTCACATCTATCTAATTCACATCACATCTCATCACATCTATTCACATCACATCCATCCATCCATTCATTCCCATCTATCTGATTCTCATCACATCTATTCACATCACATACATCCATCCATTCAATCCCATCTATCTGATTCACATCACATCTCATCACATTTATTCACATCACATCCATCCATCCATTCATTCCCATCTATCTGATTCACATCACATCTCATCACATCTATTCATAGAATTTAAACATAGAATTTAAGAGAATTCTAATTTTGATATAAAAATTCTTTATGCATCTACTTATGCATAAAAATCAACTTCAATGGGAATAACACTTTTATAAAAAAATCCTTTTATTCATCTATTTATGCAAAATCAAATTTAATAAGAATAACACTTTTGAAATAGTTCCTTTATGCATCTTTTTGATGCATAAAATCAAATTTAATGAGAATAACACTTTTGAAATAAAACTAATTCCTTTATACATCTTTCTATGCATACAATCAAATTTAATGAGAATAACACTTTTGAAATAAAAATAATTTATTTATGCATCTTTCTATGCATAAAATCAAATTTAATGAGAATAACACTTTTGAAATAAAAATATTCCTTTATGCATCTTTCTATGCATAAAATCAAATATAATGAGAATAACACTTTTGAAATAAAAATAATTCCTTTATGCATCTTTCTATTATGCATAAAATCAATTTTAATGAGAATAACACTTTTGAAATAAAAATAAATTCTTTATGCATCTTTCTATGCATAAAATCAAATTTAATAATTAATATCAGTGATATCCATGCATATTCATAGATGAATATGTACATGGAGTAATTAGAATATTTCTTTTAGATGTAAAAATGGTGGGAATTACTCTTTTGGAATAACATAAAAACAAACTTTCTTTTCCATAAAATTCTGGAAAATTTTGCCATAACCTCCGTTGTATGGCTGACGATTTCTCATTTTTAAGATTCTATTTTTGACTTAAATTAACCCAAATTAGATTCTAAGAACTCTAATCTATATCATTTTCTAAAATCAAGAGAGTAAACAATAAAAAGAGTTTAATTAATCTTTCTAGGATTAAGAAAGGGTGGAATGTAAAGAAAAGGGGTGGCCTTTTCATCAAAGGCATAGCATTAGAATTTAATTCAAACATTTGCAAAGCATAAAAATTAAGAAAACCATAGATTTAAAATTCAAAAATGAGTAAGAATTTAGCTTACATGGAGCTTGTAAGCTCTCCTTTGGCTTGAGGGATTGAGGGTTCTACTCTTGTTTGAAGCAAGAGTGGCCACCGATTCACTTTGGAGAGGATTAGGCCAAAAACAATTGAATTATTAAGAAATTCAATGTTAAGGATAGGAGTAGAGTAACAGTGCATAAACACCAGTAAGCTTTTACAAAGGGGGAGGCTTCTATTTATAGGAAAAAGTGAGTCTCTAACCAAGCAAACTGATTTTAGAAATTTTCAGATCAGTTTGGTCAATTTTTATCCATTTTTGGGTCAGTTCAGCTTACTTTTTGGATCCAGTTTTGAAATAGGAGAGAGGAGAGATAAAATATCTCATTTTATTGATTTAAAATTTAGGATAATGATGAGAAAAAAGGCGCCTCCTTCATGAGGGGAGATCCCCACTCTGAGGTGTCAAAAATCAGTTTTTAAACTATTTTCTTTCGTCCTTAGTCCACTCTTCATCTTATGTGAACATTTACTCATTTTTTGGGGGGGGGGTTCTCTCCTCCCTACATTTGGATTAGTCTTATTGATCGATTAGAACCTTAATCTAAAATTTTTAAAAAATCTGGACCCTCAGGCTAAGGTCTTTTGTGCACATTATAATTTATTTCTAATGCACCTTAGGAATTTCGTTTTAAAATTCTGTTTTGGGAGAATGTATTTTAATAAGAAGGGATATTTTTCCATCCAAAACTATCTAAAAATTGAATTATATCTCTCTATAATATTTTCTCTCTCTAGGCCAAAACAAGTAGAAACAAGATCTTTTATTATTCTGAAATTGGGATTGATTACAGGGGAAGAAACTGGATATCTTGAGGGGCTGGGGAGGAATCTTACACAGTGAGATCTCTCGATGCATGCCGGTAGCTACTGGCATGCAGCATCGAGAGATCTCAATGCATGCTAACAGTTATTGATATGCTTAGATAACTTTTGTCTGGATTCATCCGTTAAGGTCTCTGTCTAGGGCAATGAAAGTGGTGTATTCCTGGCGATCAGGTTCAACCCAGACACCATCTCAATCCGGAGTTAGGCAGCAAGGATTTCAAGGATCCCTAAGAGATCCAGATGAAGGAAGAGAAAAGATCATACTTTTTTGGTGGTAGCCATCCGTATGTCACGCGTCGTGAATCATAAAGAGACTTTGTGGGCAGCCAAGAGGTTTGGCCCTACTGTGCTAGTTGTCATAAGACTCATGTCTAGTCTTGGACCTCTCCATGCACCCATCATTGCACTAGTTCGATATATGGAAGTCTCAAAAATAGAGCATCTACCACCATCGATGGTGCAGTAAACGTGCTTGAGATGCCCAATTTGGTGTGATGTAATTTTCAGCCCTTACCATCTTTTCAGAAGATGTCTTAAATAGGACTGTAAACGATATAAATTTCTACTCTTGAATGAATGGATCCCCATTTGGATAATTGTAACCTATTTTTACAACAAGCCAAAAGGTGATACAAACAATATTTCTCAGCACTGGGCTACCAAACCTTGTTAGACTAATCTTCTAAGAAGCGGTTAGCAACCTTAACGATGTCGGATTGCAATGATCCAAGAAGGTAAAATGCCTAGTTTTTCATGACAAATCCATCCGTGGCATCCATTCTCCCACTAGCCTTAACAATTATACGCAGTTGGGGAATCTTTACTTGATCAAATCCCATTTGCTGGACTAATCCTAGATAGACATGGTTGGTATAGCCAAAACTGTAAAAAACAATATAACCGTTGTACATAAATTAGGCATATAGTTGGATTCCTCACAAAAAACTATGCAACTTTCATATATAACTTTTCTCTGGATCCATCCGTTAAGATCTCCATCTAGGGGGACAAAAACAATGTGCACCAGCGGCCCCCGGTCGTCGCGGTCTCTGTGCCCACCAGCACACTAGCTTGCATCCAGTCCCCCACACGATTCACAATCTCAATGTGAAGTAGGGAAGGGATGGTAAGGATCCCTGAGTGATCCAGAGGAAGGCAGAGACAAGATCATACTTTTTTGGCGATAGATGATCTCATCAATCGTTAACCATTGATGTCCTTTGACGGTCTTGGATCCCAATGATCCAAAAAGGTAAAATGTTCAGGCCCCCGGTCGTCACGGTCTCTGTGCCCACCAGCACACTAGCTTGCATCCAGTCCCCCACACGATTCACAATCTCAATGTGGAGTAGGGAAGGGATGGTAAGGATCCCTGAGTGATCCAGAGGAAGGCAGAGACAAGATCGTACTTTTTTGGCTATAGATGATCTCATCAATCGTTAACCATTGTCCTTTGACGGTCTTGGATCCCAATGATCCAAAAAGGTAAAATGTTCAGGCTTTCATGAGGAATCTAGCCATGCCATCCATTCTTTCACTAGCCATAATTATTATTCGTAAGGGGGTATCTTTAATTTATCCACCCCCCCCTTTTTTTTATGATCCATTCTTCCACTAGCTAACTAACATTCAGGAGCTCCCAATGCATGTCGATAGCTACGTGCATGCTTAGGTATCACCCAACATGAATTGGGATCATGTTGGTAGCTCCCAATGCATGCCAAGTGCTACCTCTCCCAATGCATGCCGAGAGCTACCTAGGAATGCCGGTAGCTGTTGGCATGCACCGGTACCTCCCAATGCAAGCCAGTGGCTACTGGCATGCTTATCATACTTAGGTATCACCCAATGTTAACCACATATTGGTTAACACATTGCTATGACAACTATGTCCACACATTTATGTAACGCTCGTGCTATATTATTGTAAATCCTATCATTTGATGAGGGAAACGCCCTAAAGACGCTCCCACGTATTGAGCTTCAAAGGATAGACAAGAGGATCTTGGTCAGTTGGCCAAACCATAAAGAAAAGCCTTGTAACTATGTTTTGGGTGCCCCGGGTCACTTACTCCCTCCCGAGCGACCTAGTGGGAAAGGCTTGGAACTATAAAAGCCAATTTCTCTTGTTTGTAACTCAATTTCCCATTTGTGCAATAGAAGTGGAGTGTTATCTCTCTCCCTCTCGCAACTTTAGTCTAGAATGTGTGGTTTGCTTAGGGTTAGGGGGTTTGGGAGTACCCCCTCCTCCCCCCTTAGGCTCGTCGACTGCACCTCCCCAAGCACAACCCCCACCCTCACCACCCCCCTCGAGCACCTCTACTGTTCCTCTTATTGGTGCACCACCTTCTTCCCTCCCCTTTCACCTTCCCACTCCATCCCCATCACCCACACCCCCCTCGTCGCCTTCACTATGCCTTAGGAATGCACACAGCATTCTGGGATATACCCTCGACATCCGCAAAGTCCCCACCCTTTCTTGACGCCGACCTCACCATGCGCCCTTTATCATCGACACCCCCTCAAACCCTGTCTGGCTATGCAACCCACCACTCGAAGAAGGAGAGATCCCGCCACCACCACCATCTGAGTGTGAGGAATTCGACCCTCCACTTAACCCTCCATCCCTGTCAGTGGCTATGCAACCCA
Organism: Cibotium barometz; assembly: GCF_041138505.1. Lineage (NCBI taxonomy): Eukaryota > Viridiplantae > Streptophyta > Polypodiopsida > Cyatheales > Cibotiaceae > Cibotium > Cibotium barometz. The sequence goes on along the minus strand of NC_141102.1, from coordinate 24,560,616 downwards.
CCACTCGAAGAAGGAGAGATCCCGCCACCACCACCATCTGAGTGTGAGGAATTCGACCCTCCACTTAACCCTCTGAATTGGCGCAATCCTCTCAACTGCACGGAGTTTGAGCAGGCCATCACCATCCTTCTTGGTTGACAACTCCAAAATCACCCCATCACCTGTGTCACTGACTGCCTCGACATCCATTCCCTTTGACTGTACCTTGATGCGAAGCACAACACCTAGTAGCGCGACCACCCCCACCCCGAACCCATGACGGCCACCCGCCGCACTGCTCTTCCCATCATGTTCGATCTCATGGGCGAGAAGCCGGCCTCGTGATGGCCCTTCCTCAGCAAGCCCTTCATATGGGAAGTCTAGTACAATGTGCCCCGCGCATTGAGGATCAGCCTCAATTACCTTCCCGTTCGATGATGGTGGGCCTAGAAGATGTTCCATGAAGAATAATAGAAGAACCCAAAGTTGCAGTTCAAATTCCCATGGTTTGTGCCCCCTTCCGTGCAACATCCATGCACTGAAGAATCCATGGTCAAGCGTTTCCATGAATTTATGATATGACTAGGTCCCTAACCCAACAGTGATTGCCACGATCCGCTTCTTCAACCTCATCATTAGTTTGATGGAGTCGTTCCCCACCTGAGATCATTACTTTGAAAGAGCCCAAGGTCTCGCCTTCGACATCAACAAAGGGCCAACTCTCAAGCAACTATTCGGCTACTACGAGTGCATCATGTGGATGCCATCTTGGATGCTCCATACTTTTGAAGACATGATGGAGACCACCTTTTGGACCAGCTACCGGGTCTTCCACCATTGTGCCCCTCCTACTTCTACCTCACGATGGGACTTCGTCCAAACTTATTCCATCTACTACAAATAGCTTCTTCGACCAGTTCCAAGGACGGACCTGCTATCGGGAGGGGGGTATGTTAACCACTCTGGTTAACATGACCTTTCGCGTGGCTACTACACCTTTTTGTAACTCATCTTTTTGTAACCGCGCTAGGCGCTTATTGTAAAAGAGACATGGGATGACCGAGCTTATGACTTGTGTAATGCCAGTCATAAGAAATTGATGTACATAGAGCTAGGTAAACTAGGAAGACTAGTTTTTGGCCCCCATTTATAATTGGGTGGCTGGACATTGTAAATATGAGCTCATGTATATAAGACATTTCATGAAATATGAAAAGGTACAATCCCATTTGTCTCATTTAAGTCTTTCCTTCTCTCTCTCTCTCTCTCTCTCTCTCTCTCTCTCTCTCTCTCTCTTTTGAGTTGATGGTTGCTTGCTTGTTGTGTTGTGTCTTGCTTGCTTAGATTGTCGGTGTATGTGAGTAGGAATGGTAGTGCGCTCCCTTGTCTTCTCTTCTACCTTCTAATTGCTATCTACCATGTCTTATTTGCATACGATTGGCATGAGGTAGAGATTGAGCACTTCATAGCTCTTTCCCTCTTGCTCATTACCTAGCCTCCTTGGATCTCTCTTTGGGTGACACAAGGAAAGTGTGGAGTGAGCCCCTAGAGGCCTCACATCATCGGGGAGTTAACCCTTTTAGGGTTGGCTAAGTGCCATTCATAGGATTCGACCCTTGCATGCACCTTTCTCCTCTTCTTTCTCTTGTTTATGTGAGGAAGTATGTTATCCATTAACATCCCCTCTCCTCTCTTCTGTCTCTCATCACTTCCCTCTTCTCCTCTCTTCCCTTCTCTCATCTCTCTCTTCCCTTCTCTCCTCTATTCCCTCCCTCTCTCTTCCTTCTCCCTTCTTTCTTCTTTGCCTATCCTCTTACTATATATGCTCTCCTCCCCCCTCTTCCCTCCCCACCACCCACTTCCCTTCTCTCCCCCCTTTTTCACCTCTCCATGCCTATCCCTTCTCTCCTCTCTCCCTCCCCCCCTCTTCCTTATTCCTTTTCTCCTCTCTCTCTCTCTATCCCCCCTACCTCTCTTCATTCTCTCTTCTATCCTCTCTCCCTCCGCTCCCCTCCCTCTCTCTCTCTCTTCCTTCTCTCCCTTTTTTACCTCTCCATGCCTATCCTCTTATTACTATATATCTCCTCTCTCTTCATTCTCTCTTCTATCCTCTCTCCCTCCCCTCCCCTCCCTCTCTCTCTCTCTTCCTTCTCTCCCTTCTTTACCTCTCCATGCCTATCCTCTTATTACTATATATCTCCTCTCTCTTCTTCCTTTCCTTCCCCCCTCTCTTCACTTCCCCCCTTCTCCTCTCACGTGTATCTCGCTCTTCCTCCCTTCTCTCCCTCTTCCCCTCCTCTCTTCCTCTCCCTCTTCCCCTTTTCTCTTCCCTTGTTTCCTCTCTTCCTCCCCTCCCTCTCTTCCTCTCTTCCTCCCCTCCCTCTCTCCATGCCTATCCTCTTACTATGTATCCTCTCTCTCTTCTCCCCCCTCCTCCCCCCTCTTTTCATTTCCACCTTCTCCTCTCTTCCCTTCTCTCCTCCCTCCCTTGCCTATTCTCTCTTCAATCTCCCTTCTCTCTTCTCTCTTATTCCTTCTCCATGCCTATCCTCCTCCTCTCCTCTCTCCCCTCCCCCTCTCTATTCCCTCTCCCTCCCTCCCCTCCCTCTTCTCTCTCCCTTCTCCCTAAACTATCTTCTTCGCCTCTCCATGCCTATCCTCTTACTATATATCCATTGTCTCTTCTCCTCCCCCTCTCTTCCTTCTCCCTCTCTTCCTTCTCCCTTCTCCTCCCCCTCTCTTCCTTCTCCCTTCTCTCTTCTTTGCATCTACATTTCTATCCTCTTAGTATATATCCCCTCTCTCTTCTCCCCTCCCTCTCTCTTCTCGCCTTTTCTCTTAAATTGGTTCTCTCTCTAATGTTAACACACACACACACTCTCTCTCTCTCTCTCTCTCTCTCTCTTCCTTCCTCTCTTTAACAGACTCTCTTGTAACTCACTTTCTTTGCTCCAAGATTCTGAAAGAGAGTTTGCATCAACAATGATTGAAGGCACTTTAGATATTTGAGGAGATCTAAGAGTTGTATGTTGCCAAAGATTATTGAGATCTTGGTTAGTTTGTTGTTCAAGGAAATCTGAAGGGAGGGATTCTCGCTCCTCTTCAAGAGTTAGGTTTTTGGGTTTACAAGGAAGATTCCCTTGCACCTCATTGTCCTTCGCTACATGTTCGCTCATCATTCTCGCTCCTTTCTCAGTCTCAGTCTTGATTGATCCAGACTCGGAGTCCGGAACCATCAAGACTTCATCATCCATCTCTGGTATACTGAGAGTCATGTGGGAGAACAAGATTAGGGAGTCTTCACTATCCCATACACACTCTCTAATTCCAATTGAGTTTGTTTAACCAAATTTGTAGTTGCATTAAGGCATTGATTTTCTTCCACTAGGTTGGGATATTGCATCAGCTGTCTAGGAAGCTTTTGCAAATTATGTTCCAGACTACCATCAATAGCTTTTTTAGTATAATTTAAGGTTTCATTAGTGGGGGTAGAAGGAGACAATTTTGAAGAAGATGATTTAGATCCTTCTCTCTCTCTCTCTCTCTCTCTCTCTCTCTCTCTCTCTCTCTCTCTTTAGCACACTCTCTTTGTAACTCTCTCTTTGCCTTTCTCTAACTCTCTCTACTATGACTTACTCTCTTATCTTTCTCTAATTCTCTTTTTAACTCTCTGAAACTCTTACTCTCTCTAATTCTCTTGAAAATTGGTGAACTCTCTCTCTCTCTCTCTCCAACTTATCTTTCTCTAATTCTCTCTGTAACTCTCTCTAATTCTCTATTATCTCTCTCAAATTCCCTTACTCTCTCTAATTATTCTCTCGAACTGACCAACTCTCTCTTTACTTTTCTCTAACCCTCTCTCTTTAACTCTTTTTAACTCTCTATTTCTCTCGAATTGGCTAACACTCTCTAACGTTCACACACACACACACACACACACACACACACACACACACGCTCTCTCTCTCTCTCTCTCTCTCTCTCTCTCTCTCTCTCTCTCTCTCTCTCTCTCTCTAACTCACTCTGTTTGCCTTTCTCTACATCTCTATGACTAACTATCTTTATCTTTCTCTAATGCTCTTTTAACTCTCTTACTCTCTAATTCTCTCTTTAACTCTCTCGAATTCCCTCACTCTCTAATTCTCTCTAACTTACCAACTTTCTCTCACACACTTACTCTCTTTGTCTAAATCTCTTTACCTTTCTCTAACCCTCTCTTACTCTCTCCAACTATCTTGAATTGGTCAACTCTGTAATCCCTCTCTAACACTCTCTAATCCCTCTCTCCCTAACACTCTCTTACTTACTCTCTTTCTAACATTCTCTAAGTTTCTCTATCTTTCTAACCCCCTCTCTCCCTAACACTCTCTTACTTGCTATCTTTTTAACACTCTCTAAGTTTCTCTCTTTCTAACCCGCTCTCTCTATGTCATGGTTATCATAGTTTTTGATCCTCCATGAGCTCAACCATGATTGATTTCTTAATAGATCAAGCGATGGAGCCTGAGAGGGTGACATGCCGGCTTGAGTCTTGGCCAGCTACTAAAAACGATGAGGTGTATGGTCCGGTAGGGATTGCCCAGTCTATAGAAACTAAAAGGCCGAATTCTAGATCATTAGCCAGAATAAAGTAAAGAAATAAGAGAGCCTAGATCTGGCTATGGATAGATTTGAACATTGTTTTTTTTTAGTCCCTTGTTTGCTAGCATTGTTGTATCATTGTAAGGGATGTTTAAACGAACACTATGTAAGGTCATTAATTAAGAAACTTGTTTATATATGTCACACAGTGTGGTATGACTAATTAGAATACAAAATTGATGCATGAGTTGGGTGGAAAGTGGGAGGATGGAATTCCCAAACGGCACCATGCTATGAACAGGTGGACCTGATTAGTCGGGTAGCTTTTTAACATAATTAATTGAAAGCTCTATGTTAGGCAAGTAGGTCCCTAGGAAACCCTACCCTAGAGGATAGGCTAGCGGTTGTGCTTCGCATAGATGGGGGGAAAAAGCGTTGTTTCTAGGAATCAAGAATAGAGGTTTCCCAAGTTAAGGTCAATCACTCTATGGGTGATTTGATTTTAGGAATCATTTAGGAGACCACGCTCCCCTTGCGACAGCGGTATAGAACTAGGTCTTACCTATTAGTCATATCTTCGCATCGTTACATGGTCAAGGTGTTGATAAGTAGGAAATTTTTCTCTTAGTAGGTCTAGAAGACTATCTTAAGTTTTTTCCTATTTAGGATGGGGGGGACCTTACAATTGGTATCAGAGCCAATCTTAGTAGGTCTAGAAGACTATCTTAAGGTTTTCCCTATTTAGGATGGGGGGGACCTTACAATTGATATCAGAGCCAATCTTAGTTCCTAGGATTTGTTATTTAAGGTTGCTTTGGAATGTAGCATTATATGGTAGTGATGTGTGTGAACATACTTAAGACTGCCAGGGAACTTTTTCCCTCACTAGGAGGTTTTTTTTCCCCATGCGTATGTATGCCCTCTTATCTACTCATTTTGGGGTGTGTACTTGTCTTTTGTATCTGACACACATTTGTTCATTCTAATCTAGTGAGTTTGTGTGCTCTCAAGCTTCTCTATCTTGTGTGTGTGCTTTGTTGCAACCCTAATTCCAACAATTGGTATCAAGGATAGCTTCCTTGACACTTGATCTAGTAGTCAGCCTCCCTCCTTATGACCTTGTTTTTCTATCTCCGATTGTATATAGAGTTTGCTTCTCTATCTTGTGTGTGTGCTTTGTTGCAACCCTAACCCTAATTCCAACAATTGGTATCAAGGATAGCTTCCTTGACACTTGATCTAGTAGTCAGCCTCCCTCCTTATGACCTTGTTTTTCTATCTCTGATTGTATATAGAGTTTTTGAGGTCTACGGGACGATTCGGGCTCGTTTTGGGCACCGCAAGGTTTTTGACATTCTGGAGAGGCGTCATTTTGGATTGGCGTTGCTCGATTTTGGGTGTTTGGGTTGTGCAGAAAAAATTTAGTGTGCAGAAACATCTAGAGTGTCTTCAACAACATCGACCATCATACGTTTGCCAGTAACAATCTATTCTCTACTTTGTGTTATTTTTCATACACTTTGTAGGTGATTCGGTCAGTTTTGGCAGCCATCTGGGGTTGCATTCAATGAATACTGAGTACTTAAAGATTTTACATTTGGTAGATAGTCATGGTGGCTGGCAGTAGTGATGTATTCAACATGTGTCTACTGAGGACAAACTTGATGCGACTAACTATCCATTGTGGTCCTATATAATGAGGCATGTATTGGTTGCTAAAGGCCTTTGGAATGTGGTCAATGGTAGCAAAACTCATCCTGTTTCATAACTACCAGTGCCCCCAAGTGCTGCAGGTACATCTAAAGTAGAATCTGATACAGATGTGACTCCTCCACATGCACCACCAGTACCTGCCCACTACTGTGCTCAAACGACATGGGATGGAAGAGATGCAAAGGCACATGCATTGCTTGCACTTTCTATGAAGTGAAGCATTATTCCTCATATTCAGTCATCAGGGATTTCACTGACATAAACGAAAACATGTGAACATGTTAATAACATATGTTAATAACACAAAAAAACTTGTGATCACATGTTATATTCACAAAGCTTTCACAAGGGCCTAAAAAAATTATCTTTTTCGGGCATAAAAAATCTTCTTAGGTGGCCACTGACCTGCTATTATGTGAAGATGGTAACATAAGAACATGTGAATAGCTTATTCCCATGTGTAGCCAAGTTTTTAAGGGGTTCCCAAATGGCAAGTGACCTGTTATTTTGTGAACGGTAACATGAGAACATGTGAATAACTTGTTCACATGTGTTATTATCACAAAAAATCTTGTGATCACGTGAATATTAAATCCCTGTCAGTCATGTAAGACTTCAAAATAGGCATGGGATGCACTTGCTGTATTATACCAAGTGTGTAATAATGAAGAACATGTTGCATATCTACGTAAACAATTAGAGTCTGAGCACATGAATGAGGGAGACTCAATGGACAGCTTCTTGACCAAGATCAAAGATTTTAAGGAGCAGCTCGCTAGTGTGGATGAGATATATCCTGATAGTACATTGGTGTCCACAGTTCTCAATGCATTGCCGAATTCTTATCAAAGTTCTGCCTCTACCCTTAGACTCATAATGAAGGGAAATCCAAATGCCCTTACATTTGATGTGGCTGATGCATGGATGTGGCTGATGCATGGATGTGGCTGATGCATCTGCACCAAGTGCAAGAAGAAGGAATCTAGAAGTTTTGCACAAGATGTTTGGGCATGGACTATACATTGCAATCATGACCCTTCTGTTCATGATGTATGCATGGCAGTCGCATAATCGAATACTTGGTACTTTGACAATGGTGCTAGTAACCACATTACTTCACAAAAAAAATTATTCTCATCTCTAGAATCTGTCCTCCCAAGTGTAAGAATCGTCACATGTGCAAATGGTTCCTCATATCCTATCAAAGGAGATGGTAGAGTTGTGCTCATTGCTGCAAATAGAGGCGCATTTACTCTTTCTAAAGTTTTATATGTGTGCCAGGCATTAGGAAGAACTTGCTGTCAGTTTCAGCCTTAGCCTTGTTAGGCTTGATGGTGAAATTTGTGGATGATAGATATACAGTTCGATAGAAATGATGATTATTATATCATTACCTCAGGTACCTTGTTTCATGGCCTATACAAGATGGATGTATTTAAGAAGTTGCAACATGATGCTTGCTCAATCTCCATGACTCATACTATGAGTGATGCAAAATTATGGCATGCATGATTTGGCCATTTGAATTATGGCAGTTTCAAAGGCATGATATGGTGTCTGAGTTGCCAACTCTTGAGACTCATGCTAGACATGTATGTGAGGGGTGTATTCTTGGTAAAATTCATCGGGCATCATTTCCAAAGGATGGATCTATGAGAGCTGTTAAGAAATTATAGCTTATACATAGTGATGTATGTGGTCCTCCTATGAGGATACCATCTATTGGGGGATATCTCTACTTTGACACTTTTATTGATTATTGCTCCAGATATAGGTGGGTGTATCCATTAAAGCAAAAGTCAGAGGTTTTTATGTGCCTTAGGCACTTTGTATCCATGGCTGAGAATGCATGTGAATATAAAGTTAGCACCCTTTGTTCAGATCAAGGGGGGGAGTATATGTCCAGGGAATTTCATGCATATATGGCTGAAAAAGGCATAAGATATCAATGTACAATGCCATACACACCTTAGCAAACTGGTGTGGCTGAGAGGAAGACTTTGTCTCTCATGGAGATGGCATGATGGCATGATGAAAGCCAAAGATTTACCTCATGTTTTTTGGTTTGAGGAAACTATGTGCGCAAACTATGTGTTGAACAAATGTCCTACCAAGGCCTTGCAGTCTAAAACTCCTTATGAAGCTTGGCATGGCAGGAAGCCTTATGTGGCTCATTTGCGTGTTTTTGGTTGTCTTGCTTATGCTCTTGTTCCTGATGAGCAACAACATTGATGATAAGGAAGTTAAATGCATATTTGTGGGATACAGTTCAAAAATCAAGGGATATAGACTCTACCATCTGGCCTCAAAGCGGATTTTGGTAAGTAGAGATGTTTTTGTCAAAAACTTAGTTGAGCCCATGCTTTCATGCAAAAAAATAGAAGAATGTATGCTCACATGTTTGATTCGCTCCTACCTTATGTTTATGGAGGGTAGCCATATGTAGAGCAATTGAACACTCAATAAAGTGCTGAAATTCAACCTTTTTGCAGGTGCAAAATTAGCCTTTTGATGAGGCAATTATTGAGAATGTAGTGGATAAGGAGAGAGCAGCCATAGAAGAATCTAGGCGTATGCCAAAGTGGCTTGTACAAACATTGAGGGATAGTACATTTGCAGCTCCTTTACCTAGCAGAACTCGAGCAGGCCCTCATCACGTATATTATTCTCTTGTGGATCATGTTCTCATTTCTACTTATGTAATGAGGACGAACCTATTTCCTTTGAGGAAGCACAAGATGATGATCATTGGATGCATGCCATGTAGGATGAGTAAAACTCTATACTCAAGTCACACCTAGTATTTGACAGAACTACCTCATGGCAACAAGGCCATTGGTACTAAGTGGGTTTACAAGTTAAAACGCAAAGGAGATGGTAGTAGTGATTGCTACATGGACAGACTTGTTGTAAGGGGGTATGCCCACCAAAAGGGTATTGATTATGATGAGACCTTTGCACCCACATCTTGTATGACTACCATTAGGTGTCTCATTACTTTGGCAACACATCATGGGTGGAATGTACATCAGTTGGACATTAAGATTGCATTCTTAAATGGTGATTTACATGAGGAGGTGTATGTATCGCAGCCTCCTGGTTTTGTCGTGAAAGGAGAAGAGTCTAAAGTATGTAGGTTGAAAAAGGCTCTTTATGGCCTTAAGCAGCTCCTAGAGCATGGTATGAGAAGATTCATGCATACTTGGTTGCAAATGGTTTTTGCAATAGTCCAACAGAGAGTACCCTCTATGTGAAGAGAAGTAAGGACACATTTGCTGCACGAGACCCGATATAGATCGGATTTTAACCTTTGCAGTCATCAGTCTCTCCCTAAAGCTATAGAGCTTAAGGAGAAACTTTCCCAACAACACCATATTAGTGAATTTGGGAATTTCCCAATTCCCATTTTTGAATACTTAAAAAAGGGGACATGGATAACATGTTTGTAAGTTTCTCAAAACCCTATCATATGACCTATCATTGGAAAGCGCTTGAAAAATAGAATCTAAAGAGCTATAAAGCGCTCATTTTGGATTAGTGGTGTTCAAGTTATGGTTAATCCAAACTTTTGACCACGTGTCCCAAACTTGTGGGAAATTCCCATATTCCCCAATATGGTGTTCAACTCATTTGAGCAAGGATTTGTATGCCTCAATAGCTTTCCTTGGGGAGCACCCATTCCCAAAAGGAGAAGGATGGCGCACTCTTCATCTCTACATTGATTATCGGGGCTAAATCAAGCCACTATGAAGAATAAGTATCCTATCCCTCACATCGACGAGCTTCTTGACAGGCTTCATGGAGCCAAGGTTTTCTCAAAAATAGATTTGAGGTGGTCTGGTTACTATCAGATCAGAGTCAAGGAAGCAGATATACCCAAGACATTTTTCAATACTCGTTATGGCCACTATGAGTTAGCTGTAATGTCATTCGGGTTAACCAATTCTCCTGCAACTTTCAACTACTTAATGCAAGATATATTTCGTCCCTACTTGGATGAATTTGTACTTGTCTTTTTTGATGACATCTTAGTATACTCCAAGTCGGTGGAAGAGCATGAGGAGAAGAATGTGCATAGAGCAATTACTACGTAGACATAAACTCTATGCTAAGAGAATCAAATGTACCTTCTTTACCCACCAAATTGAGTATCTTGGATTCATTATCTCCCAAGATGGTATCTCAATAGATCCCATCAAGGTCAAGGATATACTGGAATGGCCACTCCCTAAATCAGTCCATGAAGTTCGTGGATTTTTGGGAATCATAGGATGGTACAGTATTTTCATCACTCCTTGTTGGTAGCTTCACCTTTGACCGATCTTCTTAAGAAGGATTGCAAAATAGTGTGGTTGCCAATCCATCAAGTCAACTTTGATTAACTCAAAGAAAGCCATCATTACCTCAGCGCCAGTCCTAAAACTATCTAATTTTACCATGGAATTTGAGGTGGCTACTACTAATGCCAGTAGTCTAGCACTTGGTGGTGTCTTAGCCCAAGAAGGAAGACTGGGGGCTTATACTTCTCTCATAAGCTAAAGAAATACAAGGCCAACTATGCCACCCATGACTTGGAGCTCTTATAGCAGTTGTTCATTGCCTCAAGTTATGGAGACATTATCTCTTGGGGTGCAAATTCTAGCTTGTAACCAACCATAAGAGTCTAAAGTGGATCTTCACCCATCCTAACCTCAATATGAGGCACAGAAGATGGGCGTATGTTTTGTATGCTCAATCACCTTATTACAATTTTAATGATTAAATATGAGTTATCTCTAATTAAAAATCATTTGTACATTGTGCATAATATTAAGACTTGCAACATTTGGTCATAATGCTTGTCCAATTTGTGGACAATAACTTGTTACATGATGGTCAAAGTATCTCAAGAAGGTCGTATATGAAGACCATCACCAATTTTGATCATGAGAAGTTTGTTACTTCTACAAAAGGAGTCTCCCCACATTCTCTAAGAGTAGGTGATTGGAAAGTATTGTGGAGAGGATCCTCCCATACACCACCACTCAATCTTCTTTCACCTCCCATATTGGACAAAGCTAACAATAATTCATCTTGTAGATTTAATGCACGCCATTTAAAATGTAGCATTGAATATTTCAGACCATATAATTGGTAAGAGAGATTTTTTAACGGTTCAGGAGGACATGAGATTGATTGAATGCCTCCCCACCACCACGGCTTGTCCAATAGTTCAACAGAATAGGAAGGTAATTTTACCTAAAGCACCTTGGATCAGTGACAAAAAAGAAGAAGGAGAAGAGAGTGAAGGATCAAACTACATCCCTTCGTATCCCTACAGGTGTCATGCTTTCTTTAAAGGGGCTATTCTCAAAATCAAAGAAGATGGAGAGGTGGTGAGACAGAAGAAGAATGGGAGTACGCAAGAGGATGCAAGCCTCAGGTAAGTGTGTCTCTACTTTCTCTTTTTCTCTAAGTAGAATCTTATGAAATGGTTATTTATTTTTATAAATATATTTTGTTTAATGTTGGTGGTAGTATAAGGTGTACAATGCAATGTGGTCTAAAGGAAGGCATTTCTATGTACACAATGCATAGACATAAAGAGAAGTACTCGAGATTGTGGGGGTATGGCAAACTTTGAGCAAGAGAGTGGAGCAATGCTTAATTATTGGGGCATGATTCAAAACATCTTAAAGGTTGGATTGAGGACATCCCAAATTTCTATATTGGATGTGAAGTGGTTCAAGGATGTGGTGTCTAGAGGCATTCAATTAACCATGAAAGGGCATCCAAATGGATTTATAGTGATCGATTCCACAAAGTTTTGACAAACAAAGAGACACCATTTTTCTACCTCACCATTTTAAACAAGTAAATTCTAACCACAAGCGTTTACTATACCATCCTTATGCATGTTTAACTTACACTTTGTGTTTCTTCTTACAAGGTTATGTTTCATGCAGATATAAATGATAGGAAATGCATAAGTCCCTCCTCATTCAAATAGTATTTTCTAACAGATAGGGATGTTGAAGAGCTCATGGACGAAGTGCCAGTTAGAAATAAACATGCAGAGGGAAGATAAAGAACGTGAGATACCACTAACTAATCAAGATGAAGGTGTCCCTATCCAAGTTGATGAGGAAAAAATTGGATCCAAGCATAATGATGAGATGATGGTGATGTCAAGTCCACTAGTAGTGGGATTGATCTTTTTATTAGTCTTGCAATAGGAAATATGGATCTTAAGATAGACCAATTAGCATGTATAGATTTGATGGAAGATGTGGCCAATGTTGAGCCAATCTCACCCTAATACATTAATCAATTTCTCAATTTGCCAATCTTGATTAATTCTATGTATTTTATTGTATTACATTTTATGCTTTTTTTTGTGATATTGTATTATTAAAAAACCCAATCGGATATTGTGAGCTCTCTAGAATACTAGAATTTCTTTTGACAGTATGTGGCTATAGCCACATACTGTGAAAATAAATTCTAGTATTCTAGAGAGCTCACAATATCCATGTATAGCCACATAGCTATACATGTATATCCATGTATAGCTATGTGTATAGCCTTGCACGGCTATAGCCATGTGCATAGCCGAACACTGGAGCTGCACACCCTGCGCAACTATGCCAGGTCCTCTCTCACTACTCTCTTTGCTTTTCATGCTATCCTACGTGGCTATTCTCCCCTTCTCTTATTGTGACACACACATACAAACATACATACATACACACATATACATAAATGTGTATGTATGTATATATATACATACATACACACACACACACACATATATGTTTATGTTTCCGTATGTATGTATATACATACACACAAACACACACACACACACATATGTGTGTGTGTGTGTGTGTGTGTATCTTGGTCATTTGTCACAAGACTAGGCATCTCTTGATCTGGCCAGTATGTAGCATCTCCGATTTCTATGCTTGTCTTTGTCTGTGTGTGTATATATATATACATCTATGTATATGTATGTATATACATGTACATATGTATATATGTATGTATAGATACATATACATATATGTATATGTATATGTATGTAGGTATATACATACATATACACACACTAAATATACATATGTATATAGACACATATATATATTTGTATATATATGTACATACATATATATACATATAATGTATATAAATTCATTTATGTATATATATAATGTACATACATATATATATGTATGTATGTATGTATATACATACATATATATACATATAAAGTATATAAATTTCATACATTTATGTATATATATGTATGTACATACATAATATATATATATATATATATATATATATATATATATATGTGTGTGTGTCAAAAATTTTGGACACATATATATGTACATACATAATATATTTTTGACACATATATATGTACATACATAATATATATATATACATAATATATATATATACATAATATATATATATATATATATGTGTGTCGAAAATTCCGGACACGGAATCACTTGCCTCTATAGCTGTCCATCCAACAGCCTTGGAAATACTAACACCAATGGGGCACCACCAGCACACTGGCTGGAACACTTCTCACACAATTCACCACACCACCCACACCAGAAAAACAGCACAAAAACAGGGGCACCATAGACGAGTAATCACCCAGCAACACATACACTTCCATTGTGTGCATGACGAGGTAATCGAAGGCTGGCACAAAGTGCACTGTGAGAGTGTAAACCTGTGGACTACACCACCAAACACGTCAATCATGCCTTCTCCTACAAATCAACACACACAGGATACCAACACACAACCATAGCCAGATACATCACCAGTATCTTCCATCCTTGAATTCCCAACCAACACTTCATACAGCTTCTTCTGACACACAGAAGCTTTTACTCACACAACCTCACATACACGACACCACATCAACACACAAGATGTATACTCACAAGGCTGTCCCCTATTCATCTTAGCAACATAGATGCATAGATCACAATACTACATCACCAAACAAAAGGAATCATGGAGTGTGCGACGGGGTATGAGGAAGACCCCAAATACCACAAGTTGTAGCAAGACCCACCAGAATAGCTTCACGTCAAAACCAACCAAAGCAACACCTTTTCCAAAAAACTCTCTCTTTGTCCAGAGGCGGCAACCACTTCCTACCAGCCACTTTGTCCAGAGGCGGCAACCACTTTACACTACCAGCCACCGCAGGCTACAAAGCAAACCAAGGCCACCCCTTGTTTTGTCATCGCCAGCCTTTGCTATCCCAGGCACCACCTTCCCTGTACTCTTCCTTGCAGACTGAGGTGGCCACCCTCACACAGTACCACACATAAAGGTTCTCTTTGTCCTCGCCAGCCACCAGCCTTCTCACTCAAAAACCAACTTTCTCTCTCTATCGCCAGCAGCCAGAGCCAGAGCCCCCTCTTTTTTACGTCCCCCAGGCAGTACATGTCCTTTGTTAGCTTCGCTCAGCTGGTGTGCAGTCGACCCCTCCGTTATCCTAGGCGGTTGCCAGAGGCGGCTCCCTCCACACAGACTCCTTCTTCCTTGCTCCCCCAGGCGGCCAGCCCACAAGTCGGCACCACACTCTTCGCTTCCTCTCTGCCTGCGTGCTACAGGGGACTGGCAGCTGTGCTCTTCTCTCTGTTTGCACCAGCCACCAAAACCAACGCAACCCTCCTCCTTTTGGTTGCCAGAGGCGGCTTCCTAGCCCATCGCCAGCAGCAATCCACATCTTCTAGAAGAACCCGCCAGCTTGCCTTTTCTTTTCTTGCTATTTTAATTCTGCCACCCTTTTTTAAAGAAAATTACATGGGATTGCACTATTTTCCTTATGTCTTAAGGCCTTTATATATTAAGGCCCAAAGTATTATGCACACCTTCGAATACAACCTACGAGTGCCCACTCTATTTTTGGACGCGTACACATACAGAGCGACCGAATGGCTGATACCACTACAAACCTGTACAAGCCTACTACCAAGCCATCCACCCTGTACATCTGCTAAGGCATTCTAGGGCAAAGCTTTATACATGCCATGCATCCCATATGTACACAAGCCCAAAACACCTTACAGAATTTTGCCTGACATATTTGCCCACCCCCCTGTCTGCTAGAGCATTTATGCTCAGGTCCAATAGCTATCCACCAAGATCAAAAGGAAACTGCTGTAACTCACCATCCCATTTTCCAATATCTGTGAAAAACAATGGCTGTATCACTACATACCAAACGTCAACCATATGTGTCACAAAATCATTTTTGTCCATCATTTGATAAGCATTCACAGACTCTGACCATGTAGCATCACCCTCAAGCCTTCGCTCTTCAAATAAACCATGAAAGAGCACTTCACCCACAACAAACCTCCTTGTCTTCAAAACCCGTGGCATTGCAACATCTAGCATCCAATTCATCAATACCAGTGAAGGCCAGGTTCCAACATTTTGACCTTTATGCACACAAAAATCCACATCCTTTCCAACAGCAATGTCCACAAGCACTTCCAACTCTTGTAATTCAGGCATCTCTTCACAATCATACAACTCCACTGGTTCACAATCCTTGTCATCCATGGACTTTGCCTTTAGCATTTCAGCAATATGCAAAGAAGCCTTAGTTACACTCTCAACCATATTTGCATCCATGTCTATCTCTGGCTCCTGTTCATCAAGGCTAGCAACTGCCCACATATCATCCTCAAGCATAATACTCACATCACAATGCTCTTCATCAGCCCTCTACATGCATACCTTCTTGAGTGTTGCCAACCCCCCTGGTATCATCGTCCAAAGACTCCCCAGCACATAATGCATCAAATGGAAAAACATCCATATCATTCATTGCAGGTACCATACCACCATCAAGCTGTCCAAGAAAGTCCATAACAATAGGATCTTCCTCCATGCTCTCCACATCCGCATTGCAAACCATCTTCACTTCATCACAAGTCTCTACCCCATCCTCCTCCTTTTTGTAGAATCTGGCAAAGAATCATCCTCAAAGCATTCTGTATCCAGCTCCTCTTCCTTCTTATCATCAGCCAATCCTAAGGCATCATCCTCTTTGCTTCCATGTGCATGCATGTCATCCAGATCCGAATGTAAATGATCTTCAATAGAGCATTCCAAATCACTGTCATCATGTACAACCATGACGTCCAAATCTAAAGAAGAATCCACTGGCAACTCATCATCTGCAAAAGTCTCAAGTCTTGACCCAGATTCCTCATCCTGCTTTTCAACATGCACATCCTTAGTTTCAATTGCAGCATCAATAAGGAAAACCTTAGCTACATCCCCATCATGCATTAAACACATATCTTCACTTTGCTCCTTCATCTGCTTTTCATCCACCTTCACATGCTTTAAAGACTTTGGAAAAAAATCAGAAGGCACATAGAGCATCCCCCTTTGCACCTGTATAGGCCTTTGAGGCTCCTGTCTAATCAAACTTTGCATAGGACTCTTATCCACCTCAACCAAATTTACATGCATATCCCTTGTAGACACAACACCTTCATGCGAATAAATACCCATCTCCGTTTGCTTCAAAATCTTGCCTTCCTTTTCCCTAGCAACCCTAACTGCATCATCAAATGACTTGGGATTCTTCAACTCAACCCTAACCTTCAAATGGGGTAGTAAACCATCAATAAACAAGCTCTTCTTCAGAAACATAGGAGGAACTTCCTGCTTCAATGTCATACACCACTTACCCCACAAACATGTAAATACCTTCACAAAATCATCCAGTGATTGCCCATGGACCTGCTTCAAGATGCTCAACTCCTGCCAAAGCACACTAGGCTCCTTTGCTTGTTGAAAATGCTCTAAAAGGCCTTCTAACCTGTCTAAGGTCAAAACACCATGTAGCTCATATGCCGCATCCTGTGCTTCAAAATCTTTAAGCCAGCTTCGGGCATCTCCCTTCAAAAAAATCTTTATTAGCTTCAAAACCTGCTCTTCATCTGTAACATGATTGCTAATGCATGCCAACTCCATTTGCTCCAAAGAGTCAAACACATCTTCACCCTTCCTGCCATGAAATTCTGGATAAGGCCACATCATAAAAATCTGCAAAACAGCCCTACCAAAAGAAGCGGTACGAGTCTCTTTCCTATGGGACATACACCCTTCTAGGCAAAGAAAAATACTGAGCTCTCCTCAGTGGGGGCACCAGCAGAAAGCTGTCAGAAATTCCGGACACGGAATCACATACCTCTATAGCTGTCCATCCAACAGCCTTGGAAATACTAACACCAACGGGGCACCACCAGCACACTGGCTGGAACACTTCTCACACAATTCACCACACCACCCACACCAGAAAAATCGCACAAAACAGGGGCACCATAGACGAGTAATCACCCAGCAACACATACACTTCCACTGTGTGCATGACGAGGTAATCGAAGGCTGGCACAAAGTGCACTGTGAGAGTGTAAACCCATGGACTACACCACCAAATACGTCAATCATACCTTCTCCTGCAAATCAACACACAAAGGATACCAACACACAACCATAGCCAGATACATCACCAGTATCTTCCATCCTTGAATTCCCAACCAACACTTCATACAGCTTCTTCCGACACAGAAGCTTTTACTCACACAACCTCACATACACGACACCATCACATCAACACACAAGATGTATACTCACAAGGCTGTCCCCTATTCATCTTAGCAACATAGATGCATAGATCATAATACTACATCACCAAACAAAAGAAATCATGGAGTGTGCGACGGGGTATGAGGAAGACCCCAAATACCACAAGTTGTAGCAAGACCCACCAGAATAGCTTCATGTCAAAACCAACCAAAGCAACACCTTTTCCAAAAAACTCTCTCTTTGTCGAGAGGCGGCAACCACTTCCTACGCTACTAGCCACCGCCGCGCAGGCTACAAAGCAAACCAAGGCCACCCCTTGTTCTGTCATCGCCAGCCTTTGCTATCCCAGGCACCACCTTCCCTGTACTCTTCCTTGTAGACTGAGGTGGCCACCCTCACACAGTACCACACGTAAAGGTTCTCTTTGTCCTCGCCAGCCACCAGCCTTCTCACTCAAAAACCAACTTTCTCTCTCTGTCGCCAGCCAGCCAACACACACACAGCCAGTCCCCTCTTTTTTACGTCCCCCCAGTCACTGCAGTACATGTCCTTCATTAGCTTTGCTCAGCTGCAGTCGACCCCTCCGTTATCCCAGGCGGTTTCCCGGGGGGTTCCCTCCACACGGACTCCTTCTTCCTTGCTCCCCCAGGCGGCCAGCCCACAAGTCGGCACCACAAGTCCTCTCTGCCTGCATGCTACAGGGGACTGGCGGCTCTGCTCTTCTCTCTGTTTGCACCAGCCACCGTGCAGCAGCCCACCAAAACCAACGCAACCCTCCTCCTTCTGGTTGCCACCAGAGGTGGCTCCCTAGCCCATCGCCAGCAATCCACATCTTCTGGAAGAACCCGCCAGCTTGCCTTTTCTTTTCTTGCTATTTTAATTCCGCCACCCTTTTTTAAAGAAAATTACATGGGATTGCACTATTTTCCTTATGTCTTAAGGCCTTTATATATTAAGGCCCTAAGTATTATGCACACCTTTGAATACAACCTACGAGTGTCCACTCTATTTTTGGACGCGTACACATACAAAGCGACCGAATGGCTGATACCACCTCTAGCAGACCACGCTCCGGACAAACCTGTACAAGCCTACTACCAAGCCATCCACCCTGTACATCTGCCAAGGCATTCCAGGGCAAAGCTTTATACATGCCATGCATCCCATATGTACACAAGCCCAAAACACCTTACAGAATTTTGCCTGACAATATGTATATACATACATATACATATATGTTTGTTTATATATATATATATGTATATATATGTGTGTGTGTGTATGTGTGTGTACGTGCATTTGTAGGCATCACAAACACCTGTCCAACCAAGGGATTATTATTGATGGAAATATTAACATTTAAATACCCCTCGGCCTTTGTGGTTGTTAGGTGCACACTATGAACTTGCGCATCTGTGTGTTCAAGGTGTGGTCTCCCTAAGGCTATCCAAGTATCATATGAGATTAAGTTGTGGGCTGGATCCTGTATCTATTAATGCGACACTTGTTGCAATGCCCTTAGCTGTTGTGAGTCCCAACTTGAGTCGTGTTGGCTCAATGTTTAGGTCCCCTTCATCCACAAGGGTTATGGATGCCATGTTGACATGAATTAGTCCCTTCTACATTTTAGCTTTTGCTTGCCGAGCCTTAGCCTCGTCTTGCTAGCTGGATATTTTCTTTTGCTAACTGTTTCTGTTGTTTTAAGAGGTGTTCTTGCAAGAGCATCTCTTGGGTCAATGGTCCAATATATTTTTTCAATTTACTCCCATTGACATAACCCTCCATTTGGATGCCATCAATTGTCTCTATTTGAATAGACCCTTGAGGTGTGATTTTCGATACTCGGAATGGTCCCAAGCCTCGGTATTTAAGTTTCTTTTTCCTGGCGTTTCCCACACCATACATGAGGACAAGGTCCCCCATTTTTAATTCTTTTTCCTTGAGTTTTCTATCAAACCAGTGTTTCCTACGTAACTTTTTGACCATGAGCCCATGTGATGCTATCAACCGGGTCTCATCCAATTTTTCCAAGTCAATTAGCCTTTCAGCAGCTAATGCATTCTCAATTAGACGCTCTTATAGAACAATTGTTAAGCTTGGGACTAGGTATTCCATGGGCATAATCGCTGTCCACACCATAAGCTAGACGAAAAGGAGTATATCCTGTCGCTACCTTATATGATGTGCGGTAGGCCCAAAGAGCTGATGTCAGCTTATGCTCCCAATCTGTTCGATTTGCTTCCAATGTTTTTGTCAAGATGGTACACAAAATATTATTATAATTTCCGCTTAGCCATTGGCCTGTGGGTAGTAAGGTGATGATTTTCGATGGATTACTAAGAATCCTGCAAGCAAATGATTAATCACCTCATTGATGAAATGTGAGCCGCGATCACTCACTAATTCTAAGGGGCAGCCGAATCTTGATATGATTTACTCATATACAAATTTTGTAATTGTTCACGCATCAGCTTTCTTTGAAGCTATGGCTTCTGCCCACTTCATGAAATAGTCTGTGGATACAATTATGTAGCGGGCTTGGGATGGATGTGCTGCTGGACTGATCGGCCCCACAAAATCTATCCCTCATTTCTCAAATGGTTGCCTTACGATGATGGGGGTTAGTGGCATCTTGTCTCTTTGTTGAGGAGGAACAGCAAAACGTTGGCATTCCTCGCATCTTTTGACGAACTCTATGGGGTCTCCGAATAACATGGGCCACCAGAGTCCAGCTTGAAGCACTTTCTGAGCTATAAGTTCTCCAACAAAATGCCCGCCTGCTATCCTTGAATGAAATTCTTCCAATTCATGAAATTCATCCTCTCTTACTATGCACCGTCTGAGCACATTGTCTTTGCATAGTCTATATAGTTCTCCGGTAATCAATTGATATGGTGCCGCAAGCTTGATAAGCCGCCACATCTTATCCTTCTTCAAAGGCATGTCATGTGGAAAACCATAAGCTAGATACTTTGAGATCTAGCTAGATACTTTGAGATCTCTTCACTCCACTCAGGTACCATATCCAACTTGTATAAGCAAGCATTGGGAAGGTCATCATCGACACTAGAGTTGTTGGTTCTCCATTTGGAATTCTGGATAGGTGGTCAGCCAACACATGATGTGTGACCAAGACCTAATTCCTTCGTCAGTTTTAATCAATGATTATATGCCCAGTTTAGAAAAAATGCACTCAAATCACCCACCGAATCTGAAACTAAGTTAAGACTTTTGATTTTGATCTGAGGATCAAGTTTACAGAATTCGAGGAATTCTGTTTGGAATTCAGACCTAGATCTAGAAGTATTGGGATACGGATTTAAGATTTATTCATTGTATTCAAATAAAATCAAAACTGAAAACTTGCATAGAAAACCTGTTTTCTTAAAGGACTGTCTTATGCAAGAATGCTGGAGGGAGCATTTGGCATACATGTTTATCTAAGGGAAGTTTGGTTGCAACCGCTGGCGAGGAGTGTTCATCAAAGGACAGCTCACGCGGCAAAAACCTGCCCAGGTCTTGACCAGCCTGGGTATGGTGAAAAATGGTGTGCTTCCGGTACGATGGGCGAGGGTCGACGAAGCAGTTTCCTGAGTGAAGTGCTAGGACACCTAAGGAGGATCCTAGAGGGTTCTGACCACCAAGCGATGCATGGGCTCGCGGTGCTTAGGACACCATGCATATGTCATGGAAGATATATATATGTATGTTGACGAAATGATTATTGTAATTTGTTTTACTGGATCTCGTTGGCTGACCAGCTGGTCCCAACGGAGAGTCCAGAGTGGTATTATTTTTGTGAAACAAGGGATTGAATGAAAATTGTGTCATGAAATCTGTGACCATATCTATTTTGTCAATGGATTATTTTTATATTAAAGTTTTAAAGAGGAGTGTGTGCGTATCTGTTTTCTAAAGCTAAAGTTAAGAAAGGCATTCAATTATGGGTGGGTGAGTACTTGTTTGGTTCTATCGATTCCAGTGGTAGGGTGGTGGCTAACCCATAGGCCAGATGGGGTAGGCTAGAATCAGTGGAGTTTTAATAATCAAACTAAAATCTAAGGATTACGCTAGGATTCGAGTAGTTAGTTAATTCCCTGATAAATTTCTCAATTGAGTGGATCAACGGCTGTGCCTGATCTTGATTAGGAAAAAAGCGTTGAATTGCTCAGATGATCAAATTATATCAACGATAGTTTCCTTTTATCTGGTTTATTCAGGTGAAGGATAGTTTAGATTTTGATCTCGTTAGAAAAATTCGTTATGAAAATTCAAAAAGGTGGAATCGTCCCTGCTTTTCGAGCATGGGAAATTTTCCCGGTGTCGGTTTTCGGAGTGACCACCAGCCTAGTCTCGTGCCCGGACATTCGAGGGTGAGGTCCCGAGTGGGAAACCCTGCCCCGCGCATGAGGGGGCTGCTTCCACTGTCAGCTACTACTGGGAGTCCGGTGCGCGGAGGGGCAAGAGGGATCTCACAAAACAATTGGTATCAGAGCGCTGTTGTAAATTTAAGTAACATCAGCAGAAATTGCCTAAATTTTTAATAGAAATCTGGGAAAGAGATGTTTTTCGCTTGTTAATACTATGGGAATGAACTTCAAAATTTAAAAACTCATAAATTGAATTGGAAATTTATAGATGGATACCCCAAACCTATCTGGTATTCTTGGACTCTCTCAGAGTCAGGATATGATAGCTTTTGCATTTGAGCACCTCATCAACTCTGCTACGACCCAAATGTGCAGAGTGAGACTCGCTCGCCATTTTGAGAGTCTTTACTTTCCTGATCCTCTTGAGCGACGTCGGTATATGTGGTTCTTTGGAGGACGATGTATTAATATCAGTACCAGTCAGCGTCAGAGACTCAGACAAAATATTTCCTTAGCCATGATTCTGATGAGGCTAGGGCTTGTTCAGCATGTACAGCTCTTCGATCATTCACCCAGGAACTTCATAATTTCATGTCGAGTTTTTAGGCTTCTTAGCCGCTTTATCCCTAGAAATAGAATTACAGGGTTTCACTCCTACCGTGCCACTCTGGGTTTCCACTCTGGTCATTACTCCAAGGTTCACTCTGGTAGGCACTCATCATGCTCGCACTCCCTTTACTCCTCACTCTCTAGCATCATTAGAACCCGTGTACTCCTATATGCTATGATTATCATTCAATAAGGATGAGTTATATGGGAAGGTACTAACGTGTATGTGTTAGCATTGTAGTGTACAGTTTGAGTTTCCTTTGCCAACTCTCTCTAAAGATTTAACAAGTGGATACCCAAACACAAATTTAGGAATTTTGTGAAAAATTCACAATTTTGAATCTTTTCCCTTTGGTCAATACATGGAAATTTGAGAGTATTTCTTTTGCATAAAGTTATGAGTTAGAGATGTTGTTCCTTATGTTTAAAATATGAAATCCGTAGCAATGAGTTTGTCAATTTCCTCCTTTACAATTGCTGCATATTTTGGATTCATCTGGTAAGGTTTTTAACTGGTACGTCTCGACCCTTCCATGACTGGATCGTGTGTTGTACCACTTTAGGTGGTACACCCTTCATCTCTTTGTAGTTCCAAGAAAAACAATCCTTAAATTCCTTGAGGAGAGTAATAAGTTCCCTTTCCTCTAGAGTCAAATCCTGAGCGATATAGACAGGTTTGGTTTCCTCCCTTGGCTCTGCAATATCAATTTCCTTGACTTTTGTTGGACCATGATATGATGTGGACACCATCTTCCTTAACTCTTTTGGCCATCAATTGGACCACTTTTCATTTGTCAATTGTGTATGTATTGAAATGGTCTGACACTGAGAGTGGGTCTGGTTTATCTTCATCCTCTCTTTTCGTTCGAGCCTGAGCCATCACCTTCTTGGCCTCACGCTCAGTTTCTGCCAAAGCCTTGTTTCATTTTCGGCATCCCGTCTTTGTAAGCTTAGGAGTTTCTTGCTCTTGAGGGATAACCTCCTCCTTATGTTTCCCTTCTAAGGATATCTTATTAAACTCCTCACCCCAATTCTTAGAAAGCTCATTATGCACCTTAGTATCTTCGAGATATCTCAGCCCCACTGGGCATCCGTGGGTTTACTTCGTATTTCATCTACTAGCGATATATTGTTTCTACTTTTACCATCTTCTAAGGCGTTGGGCACTGGTGCAGCCTTGTGATCCAGTCCCTTCTGTGCTAGAGGCTTCCTCCTCGGACTCCTCTTTACTTGGTTGTACATTGACCATACACACAGAGGTGGTAGGAACATTCCCAGATTCAACATATTGGGTTCCTCGGGGTTGCATAACATCTATGGTGGCCAACACATGCATCCAATTTTCACTGAAATCTAGAGGGGGAAGCGAGGCGCTGGTTTGCTTAATTTTGACCGAGTCATTACCAAACAATTATCCTTCCATTGGGTGTGCTTTCCACGTTCGTAGATCTATCGTTAGGATTTGTGAGTCCCTTCGAACATACACGTGGTCTAATGTCCAATCATGCACCAATTTGGATTCCCTCATGAGTGGTCTCCAAAAGTTATGTCATATGAGTTCGGTTGGTGTAGGAACTCCATTACCACAAATGTATGATGATAGCGGAACGTAAGAGTTTAAGTCGTACATTCTTCAAAATCCCCATGGGTCTTGAAGATGTTCCATCTGCCATTTTAATGATAAGATCCGCTCTTTCCAGATTTGGTTTTCCCCAATTCTCCCAGCATCGTTTTGTGATGATGCTGACTCCCACTCCTCCATCCAGGATAGCCAATGCTTGGTACCCGTTATCATGAATTGGGATTATAGCATTAGTGTCGTCACTTTCATAATACCAACCCAATTGATTGATGACCGGTATCTTGACAAATCTAGGTGTTCTTTCCCCTCCGTGTTTTAAGTTTCTTTCCGCTAGAGGTGACTGGGTCTCCTCTACAGTGGTCGTTGGGTTTAATCCTCCCTCTACCCATTCTTTTATGTTATCCCACAATGTTGGCGAATTGCGTAGCAATTGTCCAAATGGAATTTGGACAGGAGTGGACAGTACAACTGTGAGACTTCCTATGTCTCTTGGCTCTCTAGCAATTGAGGGCTCCTTCCATGTGTGTGTCTCATATTCAGTCCTAGGGAATGAATGAATGGACACATCTTGTTCAACCTCCTTGCCCCATAAGGTCTCCTTGAGATCCTCCTTCAGACTCTTCTGGAATTCGAGTAGGCACATCCAATTCTCTTTCCCTTATCGGCTCATTTCTTGGATACATTGTATCCTTGGCCTGGTTAGCCCTTAATTTGGCTTCATGAAGTCATTGGAACTCTTCCATTAGGGCCTTAGATTCTTCAAGATTTCTTCTCTGTTCTTTAGCATTTGGATATTCACCAATCCCTTAGGGGTTGCTGGTTTCTCTCTTTGTGTCTCTTGGCCAAGCTTATCTAAATTTGGTGCTTGATTGCTCTCTTCCTTTGATTGGGTGGATTCGGTGGGACCCTGGTGTTACCTTTACCCATTTTTGTCACTCTCCTGGATTGGGACCATGGTGTTACCTTTACCCATTTTTGTCACTCTCCTTCTCCTATCAATTCTAGAAGTGATGGCACCTGCTAGGTTCTTCCCTTTGTCCCCTAGTTGGGCTTAGGCTCATGTTAGGACATTCAGTGGCATGATGTTTCTAGGCTACACACTTAAGGTCCTGATAGTGGCTTGGTTAGAAGTGGAAGCAGAACCACTTGCGTGATATGGGAAGTATTTGATCAAATGATCAATCCCACACTTAGTACAAGTAAGCACTAGCATGTCATTAGGCGGTGCTGCTATTGGCTGAGTTTGATGTGCACGAACCACATTCTTGTTAGGACAGTTTTCTATTTGATGAGGTCCATCGAAACCAAAACATTGTAGTATTTGATCAAATGATCAATCCCACACTTAGTACAAGTAAGCACTAGCATGTCATTAGGCGGTGCTGCTATTGGCAGAGTTTGATGTGCACGAACCACATTATTGTTAGGACAGTCTGCTATTTGATGAGGTCCACTGAAACCAAAACATTGTAGTGGCCCCCTTCTCATATTTGAGTTATGTCCTTACCTTTCCATTATACCATGGCGGCTTGGAATTTGTAAGACAAAATTTTGGCGCAATCTCTATGCCTTCCTCATAGTACTCATCACTATTGATTTCTACCTCACACACCATTTCACCCTCATCCCGATGGCTCCTTAATTAGCACTTGGTTGATTTTAGCCTGTGGTGGTAGAATAGGTGGCGGCAGAGGCAGCACGTCCTATACCCGGAACATTCCTCTTGGTAAATAGGATATGTTCATCTGACCTCCAGCTACAGTGATTTGCACTTGTGGTGCTGGCAAGGGTAGTGGCACTCTAGGTGCTGACAATTGTGCTACGGTTTGGAATCTTGGATACTTGTACATGGAAGTGTCATGGTTCCCTGATTTGCACTGGTGGTGCTGGCAAGGGTAGTGGCACTCTAGGTGCTGACAATTGTGCTACTAAAGGAAAATCTTGCATTCCAATACACCTTCTGGGCATTCTCTTCCTCTTACCCTCTTTAAACGGATCCTCCACTTGCTTTCCTTTCTTCCTCTCCTGGATGGTCCTGCTTCATCTTCACCCTTTGCACCTCTAGTTCTTTTGTTGGCTAACATGTCAGCTTCTTCATCCATACTAATCAGGTTTACTTCACCTTGTCTGGGCCCATTTACTGGCTGCTGAGGTCCCTGTAGATTTGGAGTATCCTCTTCCCTCCTGACATCTTGCCTTTCAACCCTCATACTTGCCATAGGATACACATCTCCTCCCATTCTCCTGGGGGGTAAGGACATTGAGGAGAGATCTAACCCCTCTCCATACACTGGATATTCATGTTGGGTCCTCCTCTTCCCCTGCCTCTCATTCCTTCTCTATCTCTTGCCATAGGGGCATTTCTGCCTCCTTGCAATAAACTCAGATTCAAATTATCCATTTTTTGAGTCATCTTATTAATACCTTGCATTAGCTAATCAGTGGCCATTGGAACTGGAGTAGTCCTCCCTTCTTCTGTCCTTCTCTCCTCAGTCATAACAGGTCTGCCCTTAGTTGGAACTTCCCTTTGCTTCTGAGCCAACCTCTGAAGCTTCCATTCCTTCCCTCTTTCAATCCTCAAGGCTTTGTAAAAGGTTCCTGATCTTTTTAACTCCACCTTCTCTTTCAGATCAGCATCATGAAGGGATTGAATAAACATATCTTTTTTAAGGAGGACAGTCGGGTGCTTTGATCCAAAGGAAGCGTCCCATCATCCCCACAGATCCTAAAAATAATTTATGAATCTTCAAACACATCAGATAGATTATGCTTTAATTTATGAATGTCTTACCATATAGCATATGGGGATTCACCCTTCTTGTAATGCTGCACACAGATCCCCTTGACATCTTCATATGGTTTCCCCTGATGTGGCTAACCTCTCCAAGTCTAGAACCACCTTTTAGCATCCCCTTTCAACAACATGGACAATAGTGTCAATTTTTCCTCATTTCTATCCTTTCGAAAGGTAAAAGCTGCCAACTCCATCCCTGCCACAAAATCCTTTGGGTCCTCATTAGTATGATTGTGGAAAACGAGATAAGTCATCATTGCAGCCATCTTATTAACATCTAACACTTCTCAACTCTCACAATAGTATAAAGGGTGCCTTGAAAGCCCTTCTCTGTGGAGGCACAAAAACAATGATGTGTCTAGGAGAATCTGCCTTTATAGCCCCATCCAAAGCACACCACCTTGAGAAGGAAGCTACCACTAGCACCACAACCCAGCATAAACACCAAAAGAGGGCACCAATACACCCACCTGACGTCCCCCTGATCCTTACCTGACACAATTGAACTCTTCAACTCCCTCCCAACCTCCCTATCTAATCCAGCTGCCTACTCAAACTTACCTCTTAGGTCTCTCACCTTCAGGAGCTCAGATCTTCAAACTAAAAGCCTCCCCTCACCTCAACTGACCAAATGCCACTCCCGCTGACATTGAATTATCTAGATTCCTCTTTCAAAATCATCCACTTGTCCCCAGTGAAAAAACTGTTCTCCAAGCTCCTCAATTGTCCTCCAATGTTAGCTGACCTTACATTCACAACCGCAGGCCCCTCCTAGATCCTTTGTTGACCCTTCACTGACACACAATTGACACCTTCTAACTAAATTCCACTGAAAATTGACTCAACAGTCTGACACGGAATCGGCTGACTCAGAACCCTCAACTGAAATAGGAACTTCCTCCAAATGTCCTCAGACTCCTCCAAGCTCTCAGGCTACACTGAATTTGAAGGGATATCACACAATTAGCTTTTTGTTGACCTCAACTAACACCTAGCTGCCTCCAAATTAATTGTTCTTGTGTGACCAACCAACTAAACTGATACACCTAATGCAGGAATCCTCTCCTCTGCATTAGCTAGCACTTCTAGACCCTCAGAACACTCAAACCAAGCACGGACCCAGCCTTATAACCACTTAGCTGACAACAACTGACTCACAAACGGCCACAAAAACCCCATCCATCAGACCACAAAGTCTTCTCATTTGCTGATAGCTAACCTCTGACAGACCTCCAACAGTCAACTAGGACTCACAAACACTTCCCCTCAACTCAAACAAGCCAAAACAAGATCCCTACACGCTCAGCTGATTATACTAATGTCCAGCTGACTATGGCTGACTCCTACACAAGCTAACCGACTCATAGCTCTTCCTTTAATAGAACTCTATTCAAAGAACACCAATAGAACCAAAATAAGAGAACTCTTCAATTCCACACAATCTGGCCTTCTTTGAACATAAAGAAAAAAATAGTGCCACTCTCAACAAACCCTAAGAGTTGGGGATTGAGCAGATGAGAGAAAAGATAGTAAGAAATCAAGGGAACCCTACACAATTAACCTCAACAGAAACTAGTCTTATATTCTCAACTCTATCAAGATCAACAATAATAATAGGTATGGCAGCAACAGCTTGCAAGCTTCAACCATCAAAATCAACTGGGAATTGTTTTGAGCAATCCTTGATCTAATCCAAGTTCTAACAGTGATGCAACTTTAGAGGTTCTGGGACACCACCTTCCAAACAAAATTCTCTATCACCCCTACAATCCTCGCTCTAAAAAGATTCAGGTCCCCTCTAGCAGTCCCCACATTGCCCTCTTCTCAAAAACAAAACAACTGATTTCAACACGCTACACAGAAAACTTCCCAAAAACTTGTTTCTCTCACCACTCTCTTCTTCAAAGCAAAGTTCTCACACAACATAACTATTTTTCCTCCGCTTCTTCACACAATGCGCTCTCTCTTCCCATGCACACCTCAACTGTTCTACCCAGCCTAGTCGGCTATTCTCCATGCAGCAATACTCCCTCCACTTAATAGCAGATTTTGATAACGACCAGTTCACCAATGCACAGGTGACCATGCAAAAATCTCATATCTTCTAAGGTTCCTAACCATACTCGATATGTTTTTTTTTCCTCTTGGGGTTGGGGTGGACACCTCCATTGGGCCAAAAAAAATCCTATCATCGGTAGCTACCGGAGCTCCCGGTGCCTGCCGACCGAACGCTCCCTTAGCATGCAGGTACATCCTAAGCATGTCGGTAGCTACCGGTGCATGAGAGCAAGAGCTTGTGGTGCATGCCAAGAGCTACCGATGCATGTTGGGAGCTACTGGCATACATCGGTAGCTCTCGGCATGCTTAGGTAGCTACCTGGTATGCATTGAGAGTGCCTGGTATGCTTAGGAATCTACCCAATGCATGTCGTGTGCTATCTAAGCATGCCGGTAGTTAATGATATGGACCGGTATCTCTCAATGCATTCTAGTAGCTACCTAAGAATGTCAATAGCTATCGGGATGCACCAATACCTAGTGGCATGCACTGTGAAAGATCCCTATCCCCTCCACACAACAAATTCAGGGGTGCTAGCAGAAGAAGTAGCACTTCTTGTGCGCGGTAGGGTCCCTCACTCGGGGCCTCGCCCACGGATATCCGGAAAAGAGACTAACCCGGAAAAAACTTCCCTCGCTCGGAAAGCACGGGCGATTCCTCCAGGATATTTTTACTCTAACGTAGTCAAGAGCCTTAACTAACTGAATTGATCTGACCAAACCCGTAAGTATCAAAGTCAAATCAAGGAAAAGACTTGCACTTGGATCATAAAGACCAACGCTTTTTTCCTCACTGAGAGGCACAGCCGCCGTTGATTCTTTTCCATAGAACAATTTTTATCTAGGATTTACTTCATCTATCGTACCATAATAGAATTGAGTCTCATTTTAGGGGTCCATCAGTCTTGCCTAACCCCATCCAGTCCCATGGGTTAGCCAACTGCCCAACCACTGTAGTGATGATATTCATCATGCAAACTTAAAACTAGTCATACCACTTATACACCCACCAATATGAAATTGCCTTTTTCACAGATTCAGCTGTCTTTAAAACAATCATTTAATGAAATAATAGTGTCACTGATCATAATCCTCCAAAATCTCCGGTTGAATCATAATTTCCAATCATTCCTTCATCGGTGTACCTATGGCATCATTGGCAACCAGAACGCTCACCACCTGTCCACTGAGGAGCCTTTTCGATGGTTCCTAGTGTTGAGATATCGAGCTCGTCTACTGAGGCGGTGGACACTGATGACCCGCCTGGGGGATAGACCCCACACTTATACCACTGGCATGGTTGGTGACATCTTGGGTGATATGCGGCCAGTGGGATGACAGGCTGTGTGACAGCCATTCTAGAGACTGGCATAGTTATAGCGCCAGCTCATTTAGTTGGGTTCACACTATAGAGAACCCTTGTATGTATTAGTTGAGTACCTTTCATATTATGTGTACTCTTATCTTTGTATATGGTGTGTTGAGTGTTGAGTGAAGAAGAAGAAGATTTTCAGCCTCTCACCTTGTGTGTTCTCTATTAGGGTTTTGTGAGTGTGTGTCACGTGCTTGTTGCAAGAGCTCAAGCTCTCTTCCCCCCTGCATCTTTTCATGGTATCAGAGCCTCGTTCGTGCTAAGGGCTGAGCTGCAAGCAAGAGAACCACAGGAAGTGGTACGAGGGTAAGAGCTTCAACTACTCTTCCCTATTTGTGTTGGTGACTACACCCTTGTCAGGAGCTCTACGGGAGGCACCGGCAAACGATCTCTGATTGAGGAGCTTTCTTCGCGGGAGTAAAGCTATAGGGCAACTATTATGTCCTATTGGACGTAATTTTCTGGGACGAAAACGCGTTTCGGGCGCGTCTGGACCTCCGTTTTTCAGAAAGCAGGTGATTTCGAGCACTGCAGGTAAGTCATCGATTCTCTGCGGAACTCTGTTTTAAGAACTGCAGGAAGAGAGATTGACTGTGCAGACATTGTGGACGCTGCAAAGAGGTCAACAGTTGCCATTGGGTGTATGTATGCATATTGAAGTCACTGGTTGTGACATTAAAGAGTACTACAGTACCGCTGCTGCAGAAAATACAGCAGTTTGTGCAGGACAAACTAGAGTGTTGTTTCTAGTAAAATTGTGTGTGTGGCAAGATGTCAAATGATGGCATAACCCAGATTGTGGCTGAGAAGCTTAATAAGAACAACTTCCATGCTTGAAGGTTCAGGTTAACGAATTTCCTAATGGGAAAGGGCTATTGGGACTACATAGAAGGTGAGCATGAAGAGGCACCGGAGATACCAGACATAAATCCAACTGCTGCTGCAGATGTGAAAGAGTTTAAAGACTGGAACCAAGGAGCCAAGAAAGTTATGTATTGGCTCTCCATTAGTATACAGGATACCATGATTGGGCACATTCAGGATGCCAAGTCCCCCAAGGAGGCGTGGGACACCTTGGTAAAACTCTATGAAACAAATACCAAGGCACGTAAGATACAGTTGAAGAATGAACTTCATACTGTGGAGAAAAAGAGCATGTTTGTGAATGACTATGCATTGAAGATAAAGGGTATTGTGGAATCCCTTGCATCTATTGGTGTGTCAGTAGATGTGATGATAAGGTGGAAGTCTGTCTTCGTGGTCTCGGGCCACAATACAAGGCATTCAAGACATCTATTCAGACTCGGGAAAACATTCCCAACTTTACAGATTTGGTGTCTATGCTGATTATAGAAGAGAAGAGCTTGGGTGAAGACCAACAGTCTTCACAAAACAAAAATAGTTCAGAGCAACAGGCCTTCTAAACAAGTTCAGGTAGAGGACGAGGTAGAGGAGGCCGTGGACGCGGTCAAGGAGGTGGCCGAGCAAGTAATCATAATTATGGCCAACAGCAGTAGCAACAACAGTCCCAGAATACACAACAACAACATCAACAACACACAGGTGGAAGAGGCAAATTCAGAGGCAGGGGGAGTTAAAGAGGACGTGGAAATTGGCAAAGGCAATATAATGATGCACATGAATGCTTTTATTGTGGTAAGCCTGGACATGTGCAGGCAGAATGTTATAAGAAGCAGGCTAACATGCAAAATGGGAAAGTGCAGCAGAACAACTATGCATCCTCAAGCAGAAACAATGAGGATAATGAAAGGTTGTTTGTTATGCAGCATGTCGTGAATGCCATGTCTAAAAATATTGAAGCAGCAAAAAAAGATGATGTATGGTATGTGGATTCAGGTGCTTCGAACCCCATGACAAGTCATGGGGAGTGGTTCAAGGAGATGAAAAACCTTGAACGACCAGGTTTTGTGGAAACAAGGGATGACACTGCTATATCTCATTCATTCACATCTATCCGAATTCACATCCCATCACATCACATTCATTCATAACCATCACATTCACATTCATTCTCATCACCATCCCATCACATACTTTCTATCCACATAACATCACATCACATACTTTCTATCCACATAACATCACATCACATCTATCCACATCAAATCTCATTCATACACATCTCATCTCATTCATCCACATCCATCCAATCATTCACATGTACGACTACCCACATCTATCTATACATTCATATCTATCACTTCACATCCACATATATTCATGTCACATCACATCTCTTTACATCACATACACATACACATCCATTCTTCATGTACACATTCTCATCCATTCTTCACATACACATTCTCATCCATTCTTCACATACACATCCACATCCATTCTTCACATACACATTCTCATCCATTCTTCACATACACATACACATCCATTCTTCACATACACATCCACATCCATTCTTCACATACACATTCTCATCCATTCTTCACATACACATCCACATCCATTCTTTCACACATACACATTCACATCCATTCTTCACATACACATCTACATCCATTCTTTCACATACACATTCACATCCATTTTCATCACATCTATTCACCTCACATCTCATCACATCTATTCACCTCACATCTCATCACCTCTATTCACATCACATCCATTCATCCATTCATTCACATCTATCTGATTCACATCACATCTATTCACATCACATACCATCCATCCATTCATTCACATCTATCTGATTCACATCACATCTCATCACATCTCATCACATCACATCCATCCATCCATTCATTCCCATCTATCTAATTCTCATCACATCCATCCATACATTCATTCTCATCTATCTGATTCACATCTCATCACATCTATTTTCATCACATCACATCTATTTACATCACATCACATCTATTTACATCACATCCATCCATCCATTCATTCCCATCTATCTGATTCACATCACATCTATTCACATCACATCACATCCATCCATTCATTCCCATCTATCTCTGATTCACATCACATCTCATCACATTTATTCATAGAATTTAAACATAGAATTTAAGAGAATTTTAATTTTTATATAAAAAATCTTTATGCATCTACTTATCCATAAAAATCACATCTCATCACATCTCATCACATTTATTCATAGAATTTAAACATAGAATTTAAGAGAATTCTAATTTTGATATAAAAATTCTTTATGCATCTACTTATGCATAAAAATCAACTTCAATGGGAATAACACTTTTATTAAAAAAAATCCTTTTATGCATCTACTTATGCATAAAAATCAACTTCAATGGGAATAACACTTTTATTAAAAAAATCTTTTTATGCAAAATCAAATTTAATAAGAATAACACTTTCTAAATAATTCCTTTATGCATCTTTCTATGCATAAAATCAAATTTAATGAGAATAACACTTTTGAAATAAAAATAATTCCTTTATGCATCTTTCTATGCATAAAATCAAATTTAATGAGAATAACACTTTTGAAATAAAAATAAATGCTTTATGCATCTTTCTATGCATAAAATCAAATTTAATAATTAATATCAGTGATATCCATGCATATTCATAGATGAATATGTACATGGAGTAATTAGAATATTTCTTTTAGATGTAAAAATGGTGGGAATTACTCTTTTGGAATAACATAAAAATAAACTTTCTTTTCCATAAAATTTTAGAAAAATTTACCATAACCTCCTTTGTATGGCTGACCATTTCTCATTTTTAAGATTCTATTTTTGACTTAAATAACCCAAATTAGATTCCATTTCTCATTTTTAAGATTCTATTTTTGACTTAAATTAACCCAAATTAGATTCCAAAAACTCTAATCTATATCATTTTCTAAAATCAAGAGAGTAAACAATAAAAAGAGTTTAATTAATCTTTCTAGGATTAAGAAAGGGTGGAATGTAAAGAAGAGAAGGGGTGGCCTTTTCATCAAAGGCATAGCATTAGAATTTAATTCAAACATTTGCAAAGCATAAAAATTAAGAAAACCATAGATTAAAAATTCAAAAAGGAGTAAGAATTTAGCTTACAGGGAGCTTGTAAGCTCTCTTTTGGCTTGAGGGATTGAGGGTTCTACTCTTGTTTGAAGCAAGAGTGGCCACCAATTCACTTTGGAGAGGATTAGGCCAAAAATAATTGAATTATTAAGAAATTCAATGTTAAATGGCTCAGGAGACAGGAGTAGAGTAACAGTGTATAAACACCATTAAGCTTTTACAAAGGGGGAGGCTTCTATTTATAGGAAAAAGTGAGTCTCTAACCAAGCAAACTGATTCTAGACTTTTCCAATCAGTTTGGTCAATTTTTGACCATTTTTGGGTTAGTTCAGCTTACTTTCTGGATCTAGTTTTGAAATAGGAAGAGGAGAATAAAATATCTCATTTTATTGATTTAAAATTGGAGGTAATGATGAGAAAAAAGGTGCGTCCTTCATGAAGGGAGATCCCCACTCTGAGGTGTCAAAAATCAGCTTTTTAACTAGTATTTTCTTTGGTCCCTAGTCCACTCTTCATCTTACGTGAACGTTTACTCATTTTTTGGGAGGGTTTTCTGTTATTCTTCAATTTATCTCCTCCCTACATTTGGATTAATCTTATTGGTCCATTGGAACCTTAATCTAAAATTTTTAGAAAATCTAGACCCTCAGGCGCAAAGGTCTTTTGTGCACATTATAATTTATTTCTAATGCACCTTAGGAATTTCTTTTTAAACTTCTGTTTTGGGAGAATGTATTTTAATAAGAAGGGATATTTTTCCATCCAAAAATATCTAAAAACTGAATTATCTCTCTCTAGGACAAAATAGGTAGAAACAAGATCTTTTATTATTCTGAAAAGGGGATTGATTACAGGGAAAGAAACTGGACATCTTGAGAGGCTGGGGAGGAATCTTACATCCTACCCTAGTTA
This sequence comes from Cibotium barometz, assembly GCF_041138505.1. Classification (NCBI taxonomy): domain Eukaryota; kingdom Viridiplantae; phylum Streptophyta; class Polypodiopsida; order Cyatheales; family Cibotiaceae; genus Cibotium; species Cibotium barometz. The sequence goes on along the minus strand of NC_141102.1, from coordinate 24,524,999 downwards.
AAAAATGCGAGATGTCATCATCTCGTAGGTGGAGTATGATCTCTTTCATCTTCATCTTCTTCTTCAATCACTTCCAGCGTTACTGCCTTGGAAGTGGACGACCGATTTGGGAACATCTCTCTTCGACTTCCCCTATTCTGAGGCGGAGGTCTTGCATTACTTTGGATTGAAACTGCGGGTTGGTTAAAGGGTCTACCTCTAGGATTTCCTTGATTTTGGCAAAAAGAAACCTGATTACCCTGGAAGGAAGGAGCTGGAGTCTGGAATCTTGATCCTTGATTTCCCTGCCCCGTAAACCTTGATCCAAAAGGAGTTGGGTAATCCATACTGCGATGTCTAAATCCTTGATATTTATTGCATTTCACTCCTTTGTTCAAGGGTGGAACTTCTGAAGTTGAATTCTAGGGGATTGGGTTTCGGGAAAAGGACATTTCTTCCATTCTGGAACTTCCCATATCCTGGGCTTGACCCTAATATCTCTTAGGTGGGGGAAGGTTGGAATCACCTTCTTCTGAACTAAAAACCTTATGAGAGGTGATGGTGCTGGCTTCGGCGGGACCTTGACATCAAAGGCCTTGGCGAAATCCTTCGCCATCCGCACTGCTTCGGCTATGGAAACTAGCTTGGCATTCTTCACCAGGATATTCAAAGGTTTGTTTAGTCCCCAAATGAACCTGGCCATCAGCTGTTCTTCATCCAGTGGTGGCGAGTATTTGAGGAGGAGAGCGAACGCTTGGTGATATACTTCAATAGTTCTGCTCCCCTGGGTTAACTCTAAGAATTCGTTCATCTTTGTTTCCAAACAGCCCCGGGAGGACAGAACCTCGTCCTTAGGTAAATTTTGAGATCACTCCATGTCTGGGTATTTCGATTCCAGACGGTTTGTCTTGCAGTGATTTCTCCATGCCACTCTGGCTGTTTCTACTATCTTCAGCCTTACAAGATCCATTTTGCTCTTCTCGTTGTACCTAGTGACATTCGAAGTACTCTTCCATTGCTTCGATCCACTTCTCCACAGCCTCACCCAAGTTTTCCCCTTCACCCTTGAAAGGTCCAGGCTGCAATCTATGAAGAGTTTTACAAACATCCAAGTCGAGCTCTTCCTCATCGAGTTGGGGGTTTTCATTTCTACCACGATGACCTCGATCCATGTTCCTATCAATATAAAAATTCTTGTTAAGTCCCTTTACTTTTTATTCAAATCCAATTTTAGATTCAACTGATTCTGGGGTTCTTTAGATTGGTCAGCTCTCCACAGAATCATGGGATAAAGATACTCATATAGAACTCATTATGAGATAACAATTCATTCAGAACATATCATTCATATCTTTAACACAATAATGATCCATTAGACCGAAATTTCCATCTGAATAGTCCTCCATGGGAATTTCAATTATACAGATTTTTAATTTGTCATCCCTTAACTTGATCCACTCGGTCAAGTGTTAAGAGTAGCAATCTGTCAGCACAATCCACTAATCTCATAGTGATTTGCTGAAGTCATTATCATCATTCCAATTACGAACGTCATCACAGGGACTCGTTCCATTCATTGTGGTTTTGCTCAGCCTATCGCTTTTCAACCAAAATTCAGGAATCATCATTTTTCAATCAGAATCCAAATCAACTCATCAGTTCAACCAAAATTTTAAAATCATATCAGCCACATTTGAATTCATCATCTGGATAGCATTTTTGCTTATAATTTCAAGATCTTAGATTTACTCGTATATACTGCCAGTAAAGAGCTGCAGTTATACCCTCGGTATATACGGTAGTCACGGTCCTTGGAACTATAAGGTAAATACCATCATGTCTAGGCCTCAACCAAGTCAGGGATTCCATACATTTGCGGCGGTACTTCCATTAGAACGCCCAATTACCAATTTATGAATTTCAGTCTGAATAACAATTTATGAATTTCAGTCTAAATAACAATTTATATGAATTTCATCACACAATTCCAACCTTTTATTGTTACTTCATAAATTTATGACATTTTTGGCTTCTCGGTCGATCCACTTTAGCCAAATTGCTCTGATACCAGCTAAAAGATCCCTCTCCCCTCCGCGTTACGAATTTAGGGATGCTAATAGCGGAAGTAGCACTTCTTATGTGGGGCAGGGTTCCTCACTCGGGGCCTCGCCCACGGATATCCGGACAAGAGACTAATCCCTTGGCTCATTCAAAATCGAACCCGGAAAAAACTTCTCGCCCGAAAAGCACGGGCGATTCCTCCAGGATATTTTTACTCTAACGTAGTCAAGAGCCTTAACTAATTGAACTAATCTGACCGAACCCGTAAGTATCATAGTCAGATCAAGGAAAAGACTTGCACTTGGATCATAGAGACCAACATTTTTTTCCTCATTGAGAGGCACAGCCGTTGATTCTTTTCCATAGAACAATTTTTATCCCGGATTTACTTCATCTATCGTACCATAACAGAATTGAGTCTCATTTTAGGAATCCATCAGTCCAGCAGCCTAACCCCATCCAGTCCCATGGGGGGTTAGCCAACCGCCCAACCACTATAGTAATGGGATCCAATTAGGAATTTGGTTAGGTTTTGTCCCGGGTACCAGGGAAAAGAGTTCCCAGGCCCCCTAGCCAGATATTCATGCAATCTTAAAACTAGTCATACTGTGACATGAAAAATTGATATCTTTCATTTTCCATTTTATACATTTTTTTGATGGTTTCTCAATGGTAATAAGGTGGAAGCTTGTCCAACAAGATTGGGGCGCCCACAACGGAATAATGGTATGGTGATGCGACAGCTTGGCGGCTACCCTGATAACAGCATTCTATCTTCAAATATAATGGCTTTACTTGAAATAGGGTGCGTCTGGACCTCCGTTTTTCAGAAAGTAGGTGATTTCGAGCATTGCGGGTAAGTCATCGATTCTCTACAGAACTCTGTTTTAAAAATTGCAGGAAGACAGATTGACTGTGCAGACACTGTGGGTGCTGCAAAGAGGTCAATAGTTGCCATTGGGTGTATGTATGCATATTGAGGTCACTGGTTGTGACATTTGAGAGTACTACAGTACCGCTGCAGAAAATACAGCAGTTTGTGCAGGACAAACTAGAGTGCTGTTTCTGGTAAAATTGTGTGTCTGGCAAGATGTCAAATGATGGCATAACCCAGATTGTGGCTCCTACGAAGCTTGATAACATCACATCTATTCACATCACATCACATCACATCCATCCATTCATTCCCATCTATCTTATCACATCACATCTCATCACATTTATTCATAGAATTTAAACATCACATCACATCCATCCATTCATTCCCATCTATCTCTGATTCACATCACATCTCATCACATTTATTCATAGAATTTAAACATAGAATTTAAGAGAATTCTAATTTTTAAATAAAAATTCTTTATGCAACTACTTATGCATAGAAATCACATCTCATCACATTTATTCATAGAATTTAAACATAGATTTTAAGAGAATTCTAATTTTGATATAAAAATTCTTTATGCATCTACTTATGCATAAAAATCAACTTCAATGGGAATAACACTTTTATTAAAAAAAATCCTTTTATGCATCTACTTATGCATATAAATCAACTTCAATGGGAATAACACTTTTATTAAAAAAAATCCTTTTATGCATCTATTTATGTAAAATCAAATTTAATAAGAATAACACTTTTAAAATAATTCCTTTATGCATCTTTCTATGCATAAAATCAAATTTAATGAGAATAACATTTTTGAAATAAAAATAATTCCTTTATGCATCTTTCTATGCATAAAATCAAATTTAATGAGAATAACACTTTTGAAATAAAAATAAATCCTTTATGCATCTTTCTATGTATAAAAGCAAATTTAATAATTAATATCAGTGATATCCATGCATATTCATAGATGAATATGTACATGGAGTAATTAGAATATTTCTTTTAGATGTAAAAATGGTGGGAATTACTCTTTTGGAATAACATAAAACAAACTTTCTTTTCCACAAAATTTTAGAAAAATTTACCATAACCTCCTTTGATGGCTGACCATTTCTCATTTTTAAGATTCTATTTTTGACTTAAATTAACCCAAATTAGATTCCAAGAACTCTAATCTATATCATTTTCTAAAATCAAGAGAGTAAACAATAAAAAGAGTTTAATTAATCTTTCTAGGATTAAGAAAGGGTGGAATGTAAAGAAGAGAAGGGGTGGCCTTTTCATCAAAGGCATAGCATTAGAGTTTAATTCAAACATTTGTAAAGCATAAAAATTAAGAAAACCATAGATTAAAAATTCAAAAAGGAGTAAGAATTTAGCTTACACAGGGAGCTTGTAAGCTCTCTTTTGGCTTGAGGGATTGAGGGTTCTACTCTTGTTTGAAGCAAGAGTGGCCACCAATTCACTTTGGAGAGGATTAGGCCAGAAAAATTAAGTTATTAAGAAATTCAATGTTAAATGGCTCAGGAGACAGGAGTAGAGTAACAGTGTATAAACACCATTAAGCTTTTACAAAGGGGGAGGCTTCTATTTATAGGAAAAAGTGAGCCTCTATCCAAGCAAACTGATTCTAGAATTTTCCAATCAGTTTGGTCAATTTTTGACCATTTTTGGGTTAGTTCAGCTTACTTTCTAGATCTAGTTTTGAAATAGGAAGAGGAGAGATAAAATATCTCATTTTATTGATTTAAAATTGGGGGTAATGATGAGAAAAAAGGTGCCTCCTTCATGAAGGGAGATCCCCACTCTGAGGTGTCAAAAATCAGTTTTTTATCTATTTTCTTTGATCCTTAGTCCACTCTTCATCTTATGTGAACATTTACTCATTTTTTGGGAGGGTTTTCTTTTATTCTTCAATTTATCTCCTCCCTACATTTGCATTAATCTTATTGGTCCATTGGAGCCTTAATCTAAAATTTTTAGAAAATCTAGACCGTCAGGCGCTTAGGCATTTTTTTGATGGTTTCTCAATGGTAATAAGGTGGAATCTTGTCCAACAAGATTGGGACGCCCACAATGGAATAATGGTATGGTGATGCGACGGCTTGGCGGCTACCCTGATAACAGCATTCTATCTTCAAATATAATGGCTTTACTTGAAATAGGGTGCGTCTGGACCTCCATTTTTCAGAAAGCAGGCGATTTCGAACATTGCGGGTAAGTCATTGATTCTCTACAAAACTCTGTTTTAAGAACTGCAGGAAGAGAGATTGACTGTGCAGACACTGTGGGTGCTGCAAAGAGGTCAACAGTTGCCATTGGGTGTATGTATGCATATTGAAGTCACTGGTTGTGACATTTGAGAGTACTACAGTACCGCTGCAAAAAATACAGCAGTTTGTGCAGGACAAACTAGAGTGTTGTTTCTGGTAAAATTGTGTGTCTGGCAAGATGTCAAATGATGGCATAACCCAGATTGTGGCTGCGAAGCTTGATAAGAACAACTTCCATGCTTGGAGGTTCAGGTTAACGAACTTCCTGATGGGAAAGGGCTATTGGGACTACATAGAAGGTGAGCATGAAGAGGCACCGGAGATACCGGACATAAATCCAACTGCTGCAGATGTGAAAGAGTTTAAAGACTGGAACCAAGGAGCCAAGAAAGTTATGTACTGGCTCTCCATTAGTATACAGGACACCATGATTGGGCACATTCAGGATGCCAAGTCCCCCAAGGAGGCGTGGGACACCTTGGTAAAACTCTATGAAACAAATACCAAGGCACGTAAGATACAGTTGAAGAATGAACTTCATACTGTGGAGAAAAAGAGCATGTCTGTGAATGACTATGCATTGAAGATAAAGGGTATTGTGGAATCCCTTGCATCTATTGGTGTGTCAGTAGATGATGATAAGGTGGAAGTCTGTCTACGTGGTCTCGGGCCACAAAACAAGGCATTCAAGACGTCTATTCAGACTCGGGAAAACATTCCCAACTTTACAGATTTGGTGTCTATGCTGATTATAGAAAAGAAGAGCTTGGGTGAAGACCAACAGTCTTCACAAAACAAAAACAGTTCAGAGCAACAGGCCTTCTACACAAGTTCAGGTAGAGGACGAGGTAGAGGAGGCCATGGACGCGGTCAAGGAGGTGGCCGAACAGGTAATCATAATTATGGCCAACAGCAGCAGCAACAACAGTCCCAGAATACACAACAACAGTCCCAGAATACACAACAACAACATCAACAACACACAGGTGGAAGAGGCAAATTCAGAGGCAGGAGCAGTCAAAGAGGACGTGGAAATTGGCAAAGGCAATATAATGATGCACGTGAATGCTTTTATTGTGGTAAGCCTGGACATGTGCAGGCAGAATGTTATAAGAAGCAGGCTGACATGCAAAATGGGAAAGTGCAGCAGAACAACTATGCATCCTCAAGCAGAAACAATGAGGATAATGAAAAGTTGTTTGTTATGCAGCATGTCGTGAATGCCATGTCTGAAAATATTGAAGCAGCAAAAAAAGATGATGTATGGTATGTGGATTCAGGTGCTTCGAACAACATGACAAGTCATGGGGAGTGGTTCAAGGAGATGAAAAACCTTGAACGACCAGGTTTTGTGGAAACAGGGGATGACACTGCTATATCTCATTCATTCACATCTATTCGAATTCACATCCCATCACATCACATTCATTCATAACCATCACATTCACATTCATTCTCATCACCATCCCATCACATACTTTCTATCCACATAACATCACATCACATCTATCCACATCATTCATACACATCTCATCTCATTCATTCACATCCATCCAATCATTCACATGTACGACTACCCACATCTATCCATACATTCATATCTATCACTTCACATCCACATATATTCATGTCACATCACATCTCTTTACATCACATCACATTATTTCACATACACATACACATCCATTCTTCATGTACACATTCTCATCCATTCTTCACATACACATTCTCATTCATTCTTCACATACACATCCACATCCATTCTTTCACACATACACATTCACATCCATTCTTCACGTACACATCTACATCCATTCTTTGACATACACATTCACATCCATTTTCATCACATCTATTCACCTCACATCTCATCACATCTATTCACCTCACATCTCATCACCTCTATTCACATCACATCCATTCATCCATTCATTCACATCTATCTGATTCACATCATATCTATTCACATCACATACCATCCATCCATTCATTCACATCTATCTGATTCACATCACATCTCATCACATCACATCCATCCATCCATTTATTCCCATCTATCTAATTCTCATCACATCTATTCACATCACATCCATCCATACATTCATTCTCATCTATCTGATTCACATCTCATCACATCTATTTTCATCACATCACATCTATTTACATCACATCACATCTATTTACATCACATCCATCCATCCATTCATTCCCATCCTGATTCACATCACATCTATTCACATCACATCACATCCATCCATTCATTCCCATCTATCTCTGATTCACATCACATCTCATCACATTTATTCATAGAATTTAAACATCACATCACATCCATCCATTCATTCCCATCTATCTCTGATTCACATCACATCTCATCCATCCATTCATTCCCATCTATCTCTGATTCACATCACATCTCATCACATTTATTCATAGAATTTAAACATAGACTTTAAGAGAATTCTAATTTTTATATAAAATTTCTTTATGCATCTACTTATGCATAAAAATCACATCTCATCACATTTATTCATAGAATTTAAACATAGAATTTAAGAGAATTCTAATTTTGATATAAAAATTCTTTATGCATCTACTTATGCATAAAAATCAACTTCAATGGGAATAACACTTTTATTAAAAAAATCCTTTTATGCATCTATTTATGCAAAATCAAATTTAATAAGAATAACACTTTTAAAATAATTCCTTTATGCATCTTTCTATGCATAAAATCAAATTTAATGAGAATAACACTTTTGAAATAAAAATAATTCCTTTATGCATCTTTCTATGCATAAAATCAAATTTAATAATTAATATCAGTGATATCCATGCATATTCATAGATAAATATGTACATGGAGTAATTAGAATATTTCTTTTAGATGTAAAAATGGTGGGAATTACTCTTTTGGAATAACATAAAAATAAACTTTCTTTTCCACAAAATTTTAGAAAAATTTACCATAACCTCCTTTGTATGACTGACCATTTCTCATTTTTAAGATTCTATTTTTGACTTAAATTAACCCAAATTAGATTCCAAGAACTCTAATCTATATCATTTTTAAGATTCTATTTTTGACTTAAATTAACCCAAATTAGATTCCAAGAACTCTAATCTATATCATTTTCTAAAATCAAGAGAGTAAACAATAAAAAGAGTTTAATTAATCTTTCTAGGATTAACAAAGGGTGGAATGTAAAGAAGAGAAGGGGTGGCCTTTTCATCAAAGGCATAGCATTAGAATTTAATTCAAACATTTGCAAAGCATAAAAATTAAGAAAACCATAGATTAAAAATTCAAAAAGGAGTAAGAATTTAGTTTACAGGGAGCTTGTAAGCTCTCTTTTGGCTTGAGGGATTGAGGGTTCTACTCTTGTTTGAAGCAAGAGTGGCCACCAATTCACTTTGGAGAGGATGAGGCCAAAAATAATTGAATTATTAAGAAATTCAATGTTAAATGGCTCAGGAGACAGGAGTAGAGTAATAGTGTATAAACACCATTAAGCTTTTACAAAGGGGGAGGCTTCTATTTATAGGAAAAAGTGAACCTCTAACCAAGCAAACTGATTCTAGACTTTTCCAATCAGTTTGTTCAATTTTTGACCATTTTTGGGTTAGTTCAGCTTACTTTCTGGATCTAGTTTTGAAATAGGAAGAGGAGAATAAAATATCTCATTTTATTGATTTAAAATTGGAGGTAATGATGAGAAAAAGGTGCGTCCTTCATGAAGGGAGATCCCCACTCTGAGGTGTCAAAAATCAGCTTTTTAACTAGTATTTTCTTTGGTCCCTAGTCCACTCTTCATCTTATGTGAACGTTTACTCATTTTTTGGGAGGGTTTTCTGTTATTCTTCAATTTATCTCCTCCCTACATTTGGATTAATCTTATTGGTCCATTGGAACCTTAATCTAAAATTTTTAGAAAATCTAGACCCTCAGGCGCAAAGGTCTTTTGTGCACATTATAATTTATTTCTAATGCACCTTAGGAATTTCTTTTTAAACTTCTAATTTGGGGAAATGTATTTTAATAAGAAGGGATATTTTCCATCCAAAAATATCTAAAAACTGAATTATCTCTCTCTAGGACAAAATAGGTAGAAACAAGATCTTTTATTATTCTGAAAAGGGGCGCCTCTGGACCTCCGTTTTTCAGAAAGTAGGCGATTTCGAGCACTGCGGGTAAGTCATCGATTCTTTGCAGAACTCTGTTTTAAGAACTGCAGGAAGACACATTGACTGTGCAGACACTGTGGGTGCTGCAAAGAGGTCAACAGTTGCCATTGGGTGTATGTATGCATATTGAAGTCACTGGTTGTGACATTTGAGTACTACAGTACCGCTGCAGAGAATACAGCAGTTTGTGTAGGACAAACTAGAGTGCTGTTTCTGGTAAAATTGTGTGTCTGGCAAGATGTCAAATGATGGCATAACCCAGATTGTGGCTGAGAAGCTTGATAAGAACAACTTCCATGCTTGGAGGTTCAGTTTGACGAATTTCCTGATGGGAAAGGGCTATTGGGACTACATAGAAGGTAAGCATGAAGAGGCACCGGAGATACCGGACATAAATCAAACTGCTCTGCAGATGTGAAAGAGTTTAAAGACTGGAACCAAGGAGCCAGGAAAGTTATGTATTGGCTCTCCTTTAGTATACAGGACACCATGATTGGGCACATTCAGAATGCCAAGTCCCCCAAGGAGGTGTGGGACACCTTGGTAAAATTCTATAAAACAAATACCAAGGCACGTAAGATACGGTTGAAGAATGAACTTCATACTGTGGAGAAAAAGAGCATGTCTGTGAATGACTATGCATTGAAGATAAAGGGTATTGTGGAATCCCTTGCATCTATTGGTGTGTCAGTAGATGATGATGATAAGGTGGAAGTCTGTCTACATGGTCTCGGGCCACAATACAAGGCATTCAAGACATCTATTCAGACTCGGGAAAACATTCCCAACTTTACAGATTTGGTGTCTATGCTGATTATAGAAGAGAAGAGCTTGGGTGAAGACTAACAGTCTTCACAAAACAAAAACAGTTCAAAGCAACAGGCCTTCTACACAAGTTCAGGTAGAGGACGAGGTAGAGGAGGCCGTGGATGCGGTCAAGGAGGTGGCCGAACAGGTAATCAGGATTACTGCCAACAGCACCAGCAACAACAGTCCCAGAATACACAACAACAACATCAACAACACACAGGTGGAAGAGGCAAATTCAGAGGTAGGGGGAGTCAAAGAGGACGTGGAAATTGGCAAAGGCAATATAATGATGCACGTGAATGCTTTTATTGTGGTAAGCCTGGACATGTGCAGGCAGAATGTTATAAGAAGCACGCTGACATGCAAAATGGGAAAGTGCAGCAAAACAACTATGCATCCTCAAGCAGAAACAATGAGGATAATGAAAGGTTGTTTGTTATGCAGCATGTCGTGAATGCCATGTCTGAAAATATTGAAGCAGCAAAAAAAGATGATGTATGGTATGTGGATTCAGGTGCTTCGAACCACATGACAAGTCATGGGGAGTGGTTCAAGGAGATGAAAAACCTTGAACAACCAGGTTTTGTGGAAACAGGGGATGACACTGCTATATCTCATTCATTCACATCTATCCCGATTCACATCCCATCACATCACATTCATTCATAACCATCACATTACATTCATTCTCATCACCATCCCATCACATACTTTCTATCCACATAACATCCCATCACATCTATCCACATCAAATCTCATTCATACACATCTCATCTCATTCATCCACATCCATCCAGACATTCACATGTAGTACGACTACCCACATCTATCCATACATTCATATCTATCACTTCACATCCACATATATTCATGTCACATCACATCTCTTTACATCACATCACATTATTTCATATACACATACACATCCATTCTTCATGTAAACATTCTCATCCATTCTTCACATACACATTCTCATCCATTCTTCACATACACATCGACATTCATTCTTTCACACATACACATTCACATCCATTCTCACATACACATCTACATGCATTCTTTCACATACACATTCACATCCATTTTCATCACATCTATTCACCTCACATCTCATCACATCTATTCACCTCACATCTCATCACCTCTATTCATTTTAAACTTCTAATTTGGGAGAATGTATTTTAATAAGAAGGTATATTTTCCATCCAAAAATATCAAAAAACTGAATTATCTCTCTCTAGGACAAAATAGGTAGAAACAAGATCTTTTATTATTCTGAAAAGGGGCGCCTCTGGACCTCCGTTTTTCAGAAAGTAGGCGATTTCAAGCACTGCGGGTAAGTCATCGATTCTTTGCAGAACTCTGTTTTAAGAACTGCAGGAAGACACATTGACTGTGCAGACACTGTGGGTGCTGCAAAGAGGTCAACAGTTGCCATTGGGTGTATGTATGCATATTGAAGTCACTGGTTGTGACATTTGAGAGTACTACAGTACCGCTGCAGAGAATACAGGAGTTTGTGTAGGACAAAGTAGACTCGGGAAAACATTCCCAACTTTACAGATTTGGTGTCTATGTATGATGCTGATTATAGAAGAGAAGAGCTTGGGTGAAGACCAACAGTCTTCACAAAACAAAAACAATTCAGAGAGCAACGGGCCTTCTACACAAGTTCAAGTAGAGGACGAGGTAGAGGAGGCCGTGGACGCGGTCAAGGAGGTGGCCGAACAGGTAATCAGAATTATGGCCAACATCAGCAGCAACAACAGTCCCAGAATACACAACAACAACATCAAGAACACACAGGTGGAAGAGGCAAATTCAGAGGTAGGGGGAGTCAAAGAGGACGTGGAAATTGGCAAAGGCAATATAATGATGCACGTGAATGCTTTTATTGTGGTAAGCCTGGACATGTGCAGGCAGAATGTTATAAGAAGCAGGCTGACATGCAAAATGGAAAAGTGCAGCTGAACAACTATGCATCCTCAAGCAAAAACAATGAGGATAATGAAAGGTTGTTTGTTATGCAGCATGTCGTGAATGCCATGTCTGAAAATATTGAAGCAGCAAAAAAAGATGATGTATGGTATGTGGATTCAGGTGCTTCGAACCACATGACAAGTCATGGGGAGTGGTTCAAGGAGATGAAAAACCTTGAACAACCAGGTTTTGTGGAGTTTTGTGGAAACAGGGGATGACACTGCTATATCTCATTCATTCACATCTATTCCGATTCACATCCCATCACATCACATTCATTCATAACCCTCACATTCACATTCATTCTCATCACCATCCCATCACATACTTTCTATCCACATAACATCACATCTCATCTATCCACATCAAATCTCATTCATACACATCTCATCTCATTCATCCACATCCATCTAATCATTCACATGTATGACTACCCACATCTATCCATACATTCATATCTATCACTTCACATCCACATATATTCATGTCACATCACATCTCTTTACATCACATCACATTATTTCACATACACATACACATCCATTCTTCATGTACACATTCTCATCCATTCTTCACTTACACATTCTCATTTATTCTTCACATACACATCCACATCCATTCTTTCACACATACACATTCACATCCATTTTTCACATACACATCTACATCCATTCTTTCACATATAAATTCACATTCATTTTCATCACATCTATTCACCTCACATCTTATTACATCTATTCACCTCACATCTCATCACCTCTATTCACATCACATCCATTCATCCATTCATTCACATCTATTTGATTCACATCACATCTATTCACATCACATACCATCCATCCATTCATTCACATCTATTTGATGCACATCACATCTCATCACATCCATCCATCCATTCATTCCCATCTATCTAATTCTCATCACATCTATTCACATCACATCCATCCATACATTCATTCTCATCTATCTGATTCACATCTCATCACATCTATTTTCATCACATCACATCTATTTACATCACATCACATCTCATCACATCTATTTACATCACATCCATCCATCCATTCATTCCCATCTATCTGATTCACATCACATCTCATCACATCTATTCACATCACATCACATCCATCCATTCATTCCCATCTATCTCTGATTCACATCACATCTCATCACATTTATTCATAGAATTTAAACATAGAATCTAAGAGAATTCTAATTTTTATATAAAAATTCTTTATGCATCTACTTATGCATAAAAATCACATCTCATCACATTTATTCATAGAATTTAAACATAGAATTTAAGAGAATTCTAATTTTTGATATAAAAATTCTTTATGCATCTACTTATGCATAAAAATCAACTTCAATGGGAATAACACTTTTATTAAAAAAAATCCTTTTATGCATCTATTTATGCAAAATCAAATTTAATAAGAATAACACTTTTAAAATAATTCCTTTATGCATATTTCTATGCATAAAATCAAATTTAATGAGAATAACACTTTTGAAATAAAAATAAATCCTTTATGCATCTTTCTATTTATAAAATCAAATTTAATAATTAATATCAGTGATATCCATGCATATTCATAGATGAATATGTACATGGAGTAATTAGAATATTTCTTTTAGATGTAAAAATGGTGGGAATTACTCTTTTGGAATAACATAAAAACAAACTTTCTTTTCCATAAAATTTTAGAAAAATTAACCATAACCTCCTTTGATGGCTGACCATTTCTCATTTTTAAGATTCTATTTTTGACTTAAATTAACCCAAATTAGATTCCAAGAACTCTAATCTATATCATTTTCTAAAATCAAGAGAGTAAACAATAAAAAGAGTTTAATTAATCTTTCTAGGATTAAGAAAGGGTGGAATGTAAAGAAGAGAAGGGGTGGCCTTTTCATCAAAGGCATAGCATTAGAATTTAATTCAAACATTTGTAAAGCATAAAAATTAAGAAAACCATAGATTAAAAATTAAAAAAAGAGTAAGAATTTAGCTTACACAGGGAGCTTGTAAGCTCTCTTTTGGCTTGAGGGATTAAGGGTTCTACTCTTGTTTGAAGCAAGAGTGGCCACCAATTCACTTTGGAGAGGATTAGGCAAAAAAAATTGAATTATTAAGAAATTCAATGTTAAATGGCTCAGGAGACAGGAGTAGAGTAACAGTGTATAAACACCATTAAGCTTTTACAAAGGGGGAGGCTTCTATTTATAGGAAAAAGTGAGCCTCTAACCAAGCAAACTGATTCTAGAAGTTTTCAATCAGTTTGGTCAATTTTTGACCATTTTTGGGTTATTTCAGCTTACTTTCTGGATCTAGTTTTGAAATAGGAAGAGGAGAGATAAAATATCTCATTTTATTGATTTAAAATTGGGGGTAATGATGAGAAAAAAGGTGCCTCCTTCATGAAGGGAGATCCCCACTCTGAGGTGTCAAAAATCAGTTTTTTATCTATTTTCTTTGATCCTTAGTCCACTCTTCATCTTATGTGAACATTTACTCATTTTTTGGGAGGGTTTTCTTTTATTCTTCAATTTATCTCCTCCCTACATTTGCATTAATCTTATTGGTCCATTGGAGCCTTAATCTAAAATTTTTAGAAAATCTAGACCGTGAGGCGCTAAGGTCTTTTGTGCACATTATAATTTATTTCTAATGCACCTTAGGAATTTCTTTTTAAACTTATGTTTTGGGAAAATGTATTTTAATAAGAAGGGATATTTTTCCATCCAAAAATATCTAAAAGCTGAATTATCTCTCTCTAGGACAAAATAGGTAGAAACAAGATCTTTTATTATTCTGAAAAGGGGATTGATTGCAGGGGAAGAAACTGGACATCTTGAGAGGCTGGGGAGGAATCTTACATCCTACCCCAGTTAAAAAATGAGAGATGTCATCATCTCGTAGGTGGAGTATGATCTCTTTCATCTTCTTCTTCTTCTTCAATCACTTCTAGCGTTACTGCCTTGGAAGTGGACGACCGATTTGGGAACATCTCTCTTTGACTTCCCCTATTCTGAGGCGGAGGTCTTGCATTACTTTGGATTGAAACTGCGGGTTGGTTAAAGGGTCTACCTCTAGGATTTCCTTGATTTTGGCAAAAAGAAACCTAATTACCCTGGAAGGAAGGAGCTGGAGTCTGGAATCTTGATCCTTGATTTCCCTGCCCCGCAAACCTTGATCCATAAGGAGTTGGGTAATCCATACTGCGATCTCTAAATCCTTGATATTTATTGCATTTCACTCCTTTGTTCAAGGGTGGAACTTCTGAAGTTGAATTCCAGGGGATTGGGTTTCGAGAAAAGGACATTTCTTCCATTCTGGAACTTCCCATATCCTGGGCTTGACCCTAATATCTCTTAGGTGGGGGAAGGTTGGAATCACCTTCTTCTGAACTAAAAACCTTTTGAGAGGTGATGGTGCTGGCTTCGGCGGGACCTTGACATCAAAGGCCTTGGCGAAATCCTTCGCCATCCGCACAGCTTCGACTATGGAAACTAGCTTGGCATTCTTCACCAGGATATTCAAAGGTTCGTTTAGTCCCCGAATGAACTTGGCCATTAGCTGTTCTTCATCCAGTGGTGGCGAGTATTTGAGGAGGAGAGCGAACGCTTGGTGATATACTTCAATAGTTCTGCTCCCCTGGGTTAACTCTAAGAATTCGTTCATCTTTGTTTCCAAACAGCCCGGGAGGACAGAACCTCGTTCTTAGGTAAATTTTGAGATCACTCCATGTCTGGGTATTCCGATCCAGACGGTTTGTCTTGCAGTGATTTCTCCATGCCACTCTGGTTGTTTCTACTATCTTCAACCTTACAAGATCCATTTTTCTCTTCTCGTTGTACCCAGTGACATTCGAAGTACTCTTCCATTGCTTCGATCCACTTCTCCACAGCCTCACCCAAGTTTTTCCCTTCACCCTTGAAAGGTTCAGGCTGCAATCTATGAAGAGTTTTACAAACATCCAAGTCGAGCCCTTCCTCATCGAGTTGGGGGTTTTCATTTCTACCACGACGACCTCGATCCATGTTCCTATCAATGTAAAAATTCTTGTTAAGTCCCTTTACTTTTTATTCAAATCCAATTTTAGATTCAACTGATTCTGGGGTTCTTTAGATTGGTCAGCTCTCCACAGAATCATGGGATAAAGATACTCATATAGAACTCATTATGAGATAACAATTCATTCAGAACATATCATTCATATCTTTAACACAATAATGATCCATTAGACCGAAATTTCCATCTGAATAGTCCTCCATGGGAATTTCAATTATACAGATTTTTAATTTGTCATCCCTTAACTTGATCCACTGGGTCAAGTGTTAAGAGTAGCAATCTGTCAACACAATCCACTAATCTCATAGTGATTTGCTGAAGTCATTATCATCATTCCAATTACGAACGTCATCACAGGGACTCGTTCCATTCATTGTGGTTTTGCTCAGCCTATCGCTTTTCAACCAAAATTCAGGAATCATCATTTTTCAATCAGAATCCAAATCAACTCATCAGTTCAACCAGAATTTTAAAATCATATCAGCCACATTCGAATTCATTATCTAGATAGCATTTTTGCTTATAATTTCAAGATCTTAGATTTACTCGTATATACTGCCAGTAAAGAGCTGCAGTTATACCCTCGGTATATACGGTAGTCACGGTCCTTGGAACTATAAGGTAAATACCATCATGTCTAGGCCTCAAGCAAGTCAGGGATTCCATACATTTGCGGCGGTACTTCCATCAGAACGCCCAATTACCAATTTATGAATTTCAGTCCGAATAACAATTTATATGAATTTCATCACACAATTCCAACCTTTTATTGTTACTTCATAAATTTATGACATTTTTGGCTTCCCGGTTGATCCACTTTAGCCAAATTGCTCTGATACCAGCTGAAAGATCCCTGTCCCCTCTGTGTAACGAATTCAGGGGTGCTAATAGCGGAAGTAGCACTTCTTATGCGGGGCAGGGTCCCTCACTCGAGGCCTCGCCCACGAATATCCGGACAAGAGATCGAACCCGAAAAAAACTTCTCGCCCGGAAAGCACGGGCGATTCCTCCAGGATATTTTTACTCTAACGTAGTAAAGAGCCTTAACTAACTGAACTAATCTGACCGAACCCGTAAGTATCATAGTCAGATCAAGGAAAAGACTTGCACTTGGATCATAGAGACCAACATTTTTTTCCTCATTGAGAGGCACAACCGTTGATTCTTTTCCATAGAACAATTTTTATCCCGGATTTACTTCATCTATCGTACCATAACAGAATTGAGTCTCATTTTAGGGATCCATCAGTCCAGCAGCCTAACCCCATCCAGTCCCATGGGGGGTTAGCCAACTGCCCAGCCAACCGCCCAACCACTATAGTGATGTGATCCAATTAGGAATTTGGTTAGGTTTTGTCCCGGGTATCAGGGAAAAGAGTTCCCAGGCCCCCTAGCCAGATATTCATGCAAACTTAAAACTAGTCATACTGTGACATGAAAAATTGATATCTTTCATTTTCCATTTTGTACATTTTTTTGATGGTTTCTCAATGGTAATAAGGTGGAAGCTTGTCCAACAAGATTGGGACGCCCACAATGGAATAATGGTGTGGTGATGCGACGGCTTGGCGGCTACCCTGATAACAGCATTCTATCTTCAAATATAATGGCTTTACTTGATTTAGGGTGCACACATTGTAAATACCACAAGTATGCTTAATAAATACTTTGGTATGGTAGATAGGCTACTGATGTGGAAAATAAAAGTGGGCCTTCATGCTCACATGGATTTTAATTGTATTATTAATATAGTATTCACCATAAGGCTACAAGTTGGGGAGTGTGGAGGAGTGTGTGTACTTGCATAATTGGGAAAGATTCTTCTAGAATGCCTACATGAAAAAAGGAGAATTTTGCCATGTGTACCTGGGATCTCCACCTACATGCCACTTAGACTTGGCTATTATCTCATCACACTTTCAAAGTCAAAAAGTCTTCAATTTAATAATCAATAGATGACTTAGCCTAAGAGGACAATTGATGGTGATATCTACCCTTATGTCACTGAAGGGTTGAAGATTTTTATGTTGTGATTTGTAACAATGGAAGAGAGGGTGATTCTCCACCTATAAAAAGAGCCCTCCTCTCCCTTTCAAATAAAGGAATGAAGCCTCCTCAATTGAGCATTTTGTGTCATTGCCATTTTCTTATCTTCAAACCCTTATTCAAACACTCTCTTTACATGTGAATGTCTCATTTAGCATTAGCTCCTCATGCTTAACCTAATTTTGGACCTCTTTGATGATTCATGATAAGTGGGATAAGGAGTTATTATCTTGGTGGGCCTGTGACTTCTCAAGGTAGCCCTTTCCTTATTGCCGCCCTCCTTTGGAGGTACCAATGGTTTTAGCGACGGTAATGAGCATGTGAAAAGACTTTGGGGACCATAGGTAAATCTTTACGATTGTCCGCTGAGCAATGTTAACCCTTACCCTCTAGCTTGAATCATGAAGGAGATGAAAGGCAAGAGGCTATGTGAAAATTGAGGTTTCATGCAAAGAGAGGGAAGTGCAGTTCTTGTGGTCTAATACCCAAATTTCAACCGGTAATTACTCATCGGGTATTGGTTTCTAAAATTGATCATAAGCACTCTTCATATCTCGGAAATTCATGCATGATTGTCCACATTAAAATTGCCTTCACCTCTATGCTACATTGTGTAAGCGGTCGAGACTTATCATGCACTTGGATACCACACCATAGTGTCCCAATCGAAGTTGTAAGTGGCATGGCTTATCCTTGAATTCTTACCACTCCTCTTCTATCTATTACAATGCTAGTGAATCTACAGGGACCCTCATCATGCCATCGGTGGTGCAACGATTATGTAATAAATGACTAGGGAAATAAATGCAATGTATTTCAATGTTTGCATTAACTTTTTATTGTTAAAACTTATTATTGCAAGTTTTGATGATTAAAATACCCAACATAAAGAGTATGACAATCAAAATTCATGCATGAATGGTAGAGAATGGGACTTGAACATAATGTCTCTTACTTAAGATCCCCATGTACCAATTGCTAAGCACACATGCACATGAAAGAGAGAGAGTTGATTCTCCTAAGTCCTAAGAGGAGGATATTGAAAAAAAGTTGAAACAAAATGAGATAATATTAGAAAGAGTACAAAAAATAAATATATGGAAACACAAAGCCAATGAAGCTATTTAAACAACATTTTTAAACAAGTCAAAACTATGAGGTCCCTCTAGGAAAATTTATAAATAAATAAATATTAATGACCTAAAACACATATCAGAAAAATAAACATCTTTCCTCATTCAAAAGCAAAAACACATTTACAAGGTATATTGGAATTTATCATATATAAACACAGTTTGTAAGGTCCAAGTCCCTCACTATTACTATTGCCATACTAAAAGGCACGAGAAAAACAAAAAAGCCTTTCTTCATTTGAAAGAAAACACACATTTAAAAGATATAATGAATACAAACACAATTATAAGGTCCAATCCCTTACTATGATAAGGTCTAATCCCTTGCTATTATAAGGTCTAATCCCTTGCTA
Source organism: Cibotium barometz (assembly GCF_041138505.1). NCBI lineage: Eukaryota > Viridiplantae > Streptophyta > Polypodiopsida > Cyatheales > Cibotiaceae > Cibotium > Cibotium barometz. The sequence continues at coordinate 24,505,212 of NC_141102.1, read as the reverse complement.
TTATAAGGTCCAACCCCTTATTATTATTATTGGTAGTGTTTCAAGCTATTGTAGATGCCTTATTTTCTATCCACATTTCATGATGATTATCACCTTAAATGAAGACCCTATTGATGCATTATTTGCTATCCACATTTCATGATGATTGTTACCTTAAATGAAGACCATCTCATTGATTTCCAAATAATTGAGTTTACAATAGAATCTAAATTCTTGGAATATTTTAATAAATTCCAAGCTTAAGTCATATTCATCCTTGAGAGTGTAGTAGAGATCATTCCAAGGTTTATCCACATGTGCACTTTCTGGATTTTTTCTAATGATATCCATTCGTAAAGCAATGATATCCCCCAATGATACACTAGTTGCCACATCATCTTGTTTTCGCCAATGCATGTCTTCTTGTTTCTTCCAAGTCTTGGATAACAAATCCTGCCAATTCTACACATTAAAGTAGAAAGTTTGTTAATTAGCTAGATTTCCTTAAATTTAACAATGAAAGTTAGGGTAAGCGGCTTATATATTTAAGCTAGTTACTCCACTAAAACAAGAAATGTGGAGCTACCCATATAAATATCCAATTAAAGCACTCATAGTAGAAGATGTTTCAATAAGGATATAAAAACAAATATAATGATCATAGTAGGAGCTACCTAATGATTATGTATAGATCTTGGATACTCTATGCATGCCCATAGCATGCATACTGTTTATGCATGTATAGAGCATTCATACTCTTACTCTTTATGTATGCATAGTCATGCATAGTCTTTATGCATAGAGTATGCATGCATACTCTATACGTGAATAGACCATGCATAATATTTATGCATGCTTATACAATATGCATGCCTAATGAGAGTGAGATTTATGCATGCATAAAGAGAGCGAGCCTTATGCATGCTCTATGCTCTATGCTTTATGCTCTATGTTTTTGCTATTTATGTTTTTCTTGTTTGTACCCTTGGGTCCTGGGGTTTAGGTTTAGTTATGTGAACAAGATCTATGCATACACATAGAGCATAGAGTATGCATAAATCATGCTTACTTTCTATGCATACTCTCTTTATCTACTCACACACACACACACACACACACACACGGTAGGTGATTGGGGTACTACACTGCTTTGGATAGAAAGAATTAATATAAACTAGTTGGCTACAACTTGGTTGGAGAATTTTGCATTGTCTGCTTGTACCTAGTGCGATGTAAAGATATACCAAAGGAAAGTTGGGGTTATTCTAGTATTCCAATCTTGACTTCTTGAGAGTCTACTCAAAGTTTCATACCATCATTTTCATCATGCATACCAAAAGACTTAGTTTGTAACATTCGTTAGTTGGGCATACCTCAATGATAACATTCATTTGCTCTCTCCAATTCCAGCATACGAAAATCCAAAGTATCAGTTTCCTTTGCCATCCCTTGAGCTCTTTCTTTTCCATGGTAGGGTCTCGAGAGAGGATGGTCCAAGCTAACCGATGGTAGTTAAAAAATCGTTTCCACTCACGAGGAAACTTCCGACCCCCAGTTGCTAAGTCACATAGTTTTATGAGCAAACCTCTTTCCATGGGACTATAGTTGGTCAAAAGTAAGCGGAAGGCCATAGCACCTGCACCAAGAGATCGATGAGAAGGAGTGCTACAAAAATATGGAGCTGCTTGTGGTGTCGTTTCTTTTATAAGGAAATATTATATAGCCGCTATCACCAAATCACGTGCATGTGCAAGAAGCTTGGTACAAAACAAAACACCAAAAGAAGGGGAGTAAAGAGACCGTTCTTCTCTCTAGCCTTTGCAGAAATGGCTTTTTCACTATGAGCTCGGCTGTTGTTTGCTGCAGCCTCCACTTTTCTTCTCTCTAGCTGCCTTTGCAGAAATGTCTTTTCCACTATAAGCTCGGCTGTTGTTTGCTGCACCCCGGCGCGGTTCCGTTGTTTCTCAATTTGCGCTTGAGAAACGTCTTGGCTTTGAATTTCATGGATATTGATAGCTCGGCTGTAGCTTTCTTCCTCAACATTGTCCTCTTGATCCTCCTCTAGTTCTTCCTCAACATTGGCCTGTGGCACTTCCTTAACATCCTCACCATTCGTCAGCTTCTCCTTCACCATTTGACCGATTTGCCCTTCAAGAAACTCCTTCAGATTCTCTCTACCTGGATCTGGCATCTGAATGGGCAGTTGGATAATCTTCTGCAGATACTTGTCAGCCAATTCACGGGTACTGTACAAGCGTTTGTCCTCTTGAACTGCCTCCTCGTCGTTCTCAACAATGTCTAGTAGCTTGTCACTTGTATCTTTCAAAAACTCTTTCGTGATAGCACGCTGCACCATGCCCTTGTCAATACCAATCACAACGTTGATCCCGCATGATGCTAAGATCAAATTGATTGCCCGAAGCAGCTGCATCGACCATACAAATTACAAAACGATGTCACCAAACAACGCTACCTTCAAATTAACGCATTAAGGTCAATGCCAATTGCATAAAATTAGACTACTGTTGGAGGCTAGCATACTTAATTACGACCTCTAAGATAAACTTCTCATCACATCTGTCCAGATCGTCAATAAACACCACAATGCGGAGATTGTTCAGCCGAGGATGTTGTTTCCTCACAGACGTTCCCTTCATGCAGTAGCTGTTAGAGATGAAAAAGCGTCCACAAAGGCCAAGAACTGTCCAAGGAAATTGTGCTCCCGTGCAGAGTTGATCTTTAAGAAACTTGATGTCATCGATCACCTGCTGCTGAAAGCCTAACATGGATCGATAGTCCGGAGAATTGATGCAGTTTAAGATGGTGCCAGTCACTGGTTGTACAACTTGCAGAAGCGTTCTAAAGAATACCCAAAACACACCCAAGATGCCAACCGGCAAAGTCAAAAGTTTGTACTCTGTTGTAATGTGCGCTACTTTCCACAGTATGGGTACTACACATGCCACAACTAAAGCGAGAAATACAGGGAGGAGAAGCTGCACAATGATGTCCATGCGTCGACTCTTCCATGAATACTTCCAGCACATTCTCAGCCACTGAGGAGGAGTCATGAAATTCTCGAGATCTTTTATTATTTCCACTGCAAGCCCGGCAGAGGCTTCTATCTTGTTGTCGTATTGCCATGCATTGTAACGGACGGTGAGCACAGCAGGTGCATGTCCCGTTACTTGTGCATCCTGGAGCATCTGATTAGTCAGCTTGGATATTCCTCTACGTTGTTTTCCACTTGACTGCACCTGAATATATTTATATATCTAAACTACTAGATATATCTATAAACTAGTAGTTAGTGAGATTCGTGTGCTTGTGCATGTATCTTCTTCTTCTATACGTCCACTGTTTCAGAAGGGTTGATTGAGGACCTCACAGAGAGTGTGTGTAGTAAGAGAGAAAGAGAGTTGGGCGATTTAAGAGAGAGAGAGAGAGAGAGAGTGTGGGGGCTATTTTAAGAGGAATAGAGATGTTAGAGAGAGTAAGAGAGTTGAGAGAGAAAGAGAGGGGGTTAGCTAGATAGATAGAGAGAGAAAGAGAGTTAAAGGTGAGAGAGAGTTAAAGAGAGGGCCAACACGAGAGAGAGAGAGAGAGGGGGAAAGAAAAAGAAAGAGAGTAGAATCAGTATTAAAAAAATGTTTTTTTGTTTTGTTTAAAAAACAAAACTAGACAAAAAGAGAGAGAAGGGCAACTAACCCACCCGCCGAAAGACAGGTCTAGGCCACTATATATGTATATAGAGAGAGAAAGAGTACTCTAGAGGCATATTATACCTAGCTAGTATAAACAAAATGTTTTTTTTTTGGCTTTAAAAAAAATTAGAGAAAAAGAGAGAGAAAGGCAACTAACCCGCCGGGAAAGACAAGTCTAGGCCATTATATATATATATAGAGAGAGAGAAAGAGTGCATATCACACCTAGCTAGTAGCGTGTACTAAACATGATTTTTTTTAAAAGAGTAATCCAAAGCCTTATGTTTCTCAAACCAGACTTTGTGCACTCTCTTTGTGACCTGAGCCTTAAAGTAATAACCACATGTTGAATTTTAGGCTATATATATAGTATATGTACATTGTATGCATGTATTTATGTGCAGTATATGAATAGAAATGTGTGTGTGTATGTATACACGCTTTATACAAGATAAAAAGGTATGAAACGCTCGAAATGTATTTTTTCAACCACTTTTTTAGAAGGGTTGATTAGGGACCTTACAAATAGCAAGTTAGACAAAACAGATAGCGAGTTAGAAGTACGTCGACCTCACCTCGTCTTGATGATTTTCACGCTGAAACAACCCGCAGAGGCTTTTCCGTAGCTTATTTGTGAGGTTGATGGACTCATTTTTGGTTGATTCCGCCTAAATTTTGAAGAAAATAGAAGATATTAAAAAGACGATTCTGAATGAAATAACCTATTTTTTTTTCTTTTTTTAAAGCGAGTTAGAAGTACGTCGACCTCACAGAGAGTGTGTGTAAGAGAGAAAGAGAGTTGGGCGATTTAAGAGAGAGAGAGAGAGAGAGAGAGAGAGAGAGAGAGAGAGAGAGAGTGTGGGCTATTTTAAGAGGAAGAGAGATGTTAGAGAGAGTAAGAGAGTTGAGAGAGAAAGAGAGGGGGTTAGATAGATAGATAGAGAGAGAAAGAGAGTTAAAGGTGAGACAGAAGTAAGAGAGAGTTAGAGAGAGGGCCAAAGAGAGAGAGAGAGAGGGGGAAAGAAAAAGAAAGAGAGAGTAGAATCAGTATTAAAAAAATGTTTTTTGTTTTGTTTAAAAAACAAAACTAGAGAAAAAGAGAGAGAAGGGCAACTAACCAGCGCTCGGAAACACAGGTCCACGCCACTATATATATATATAGAGAGAGAAAGAGTACTCTAGAGGCAGATGAAATAGTGCTCGAGGCACAAATCTTTATCCTCTCTATGATAAATTGGAAGAATTGCTCGCTGAAGCTCTCTCCCCCCTGCTCGCGCTGCCTGCATGCCCCTCCCCCCATTCCCGCCCTTGCGTCTGCTCCCCCCCCGCCTGCCCTCGCGTATGCCCCCCCTCCCCTGCCTGGCTGTCCTGCGTGCCCCAGCGCTGTAGCGCCCGCCATCCCCTGCCCCTGCTCCTCTCCTTCGCGCCCTCCCTCCCTTCTTCAGCGCCCCGCCCCCCCCTCCGCCAGCTGCCGTCGCCTTCTTTTTCCCCCCCACCCCCCCTTTTTCACGCTACTCCGCCTCCCCCCTGGGGTTTTTTGTCTTCGCCGCCTTACACCCCCCTACTCTTCTTTCTGTTTTTTCCGACCCCTGGGGTTTTCTTTTTGCCTTCCGCCCTCCCCCTCCGTCCTTTGTGTGCAGCTCGGTTCTTGCAGGACTCTCCGCATTCGCTCCGCCTTCGACATAGCTTCAGATTCTAATGGAGGCTCCTCCCGCCCCACCTCAGAGGGACTCTCCCGCATCCCCCTCGCCCGCCCCTGAGGATACCCCCATCAGGCTTTCTCTTTCGCCAGAAGAGGAAGCAAGTCTCGTTGCAGAGGTGGAACGCCTCTAGGCACATTCCACCATCTGCCGTATAGTCGGCACTCGCCCCAGCAGAGGGGAGATCCGGGATCTTCTCCAAGCCCGCCTTCTTACAGATGTGGGCAAGATCCTGGACGTTTAGCTACTGGGCCGTGGACACTACCAGATCGAGTTCGAGACAGCCTAGAGCGTGGCCAAGGTCCTAGCCATGAGTCCCCTTGACATCAGGGGCACTCGGGCATTCTTCAGACCTTGGCAGCATGGCTTTGACCCAGCAGCGGCGGCAGAGCAGGGAGAGCCCCTTTTCCATGTTACAGTTTGCTTCCCTGGACTCTGCCGTGAGTACCTTCCACTCCTTTCTAGGCTAGGAGCATTGGTGGGTTCGGTGCTAGAGACTAGCCCCACAGCAGCTTCAGTGGTGGCCAGAGCAGCTGGGCTATCCTCGGTCAGAGTTTTGGTTCCTGACATCTCCTCCCTTCCGAAGGTCATTCACCTACCTACGATAGGGGGGGAGGGATGGATTGATCAGAGAGTGGAGTTTTCGGGGCTCCCGAACCAGTGCTTTATCTGCAGGCAGGTCTGCCCTCGCAGGAGACCCTGACCTTCACCACAGCAGGCAGGCCCCCGATGGCCCACCCACAGATGCGGCTCGGCAGGTAGCCTCTGGGACACCTGCTCAGCCCACAGAGACCTCAGAGTGGCAGCCTAGACAGGGGCACCGTCGAGGGAGACAGCCCCAGTAGCACGCCCAGAGATCGGTGCAGCAGCAACCATAGTCTCAGCATCACTGGGTTCCCGTGAGGAACAGCTTTGCTCCCCTACAGGAGGAGACCCCAGCGCCGACTGAGGACCAAGAGATGCCAGCACCTCCTCCTTTGCCCCCACCCCCACCCCCACCCCCCCTCCCCCGTCCCCCCCTCCTGCCTCGCTTCCACCTTCGCCTCCTCCCATCCCCGCTCCGGTTTGGCAGCGGCTCCTTCTCCACCCCCTTCTCCCCCCTTCCTCCCCCCCCCCCCCGCTCGCCTCAGCTTCCCAGGAGGCCCTGGCAGTTCCCTGGCGCTCGCCTGCAGTCTAGCAGACACTCAGCATCGACCTTGCTCGCGCGCCGTAGAGGTGACTTACCATGCCGATTCGGGCTTCACGGATATCCTCTATCCGCAGTCGGCTGAGTCGGCTTGACACTAGACAGCGCTCGGAGGCTTTTGATTATTCCTTCACACGGCTTTTTGGAGCGGAGGGCCCCCATGAGCCAGCTCCTATCAGAGTTCATGTAGTGATACCTCCGGCTCGAAGGGAGGAGGCACTTGATTCAGCAGTGGCCTTCTCATTCCCTCTCTGTGGCCCTAGCAACCGGGAGTGGACCATGGATCTCGCTCTTAGCACTTTGAAGACTCAGGCAGTTGAGTTTTCTCACCATGCGAGTGATCTGGAGGTGACAGACATGATAGGCCGACTATGGGAGTTGGCTCATTTTTTTTTTTGATCCTGGGAGTGTGGATGCCTCCGGGATTCGACATTTGGTGGTTCGCCTAGTGGCAGACTTAGCACGCAACCCTGGATATGTATGCATACACGAGGATGCTCCGTCTGAGAGCGGGAGGCAGTCGCCATGGGTCACAGTCACTGGCGCCTGATCCGAGATTCTTGCTGCACACCGGGTGGGCAGATTCGTAGCCACTCGGATGGGGACTATTCTCGCGCTTGATCCGAGATTCTTGCTGCACACCGGGTGGGCAGATTCGTAGCCACTCGGATGGGGACTATTCTCCATCCAAGCCGCTTGCGAAGGCCCACCGTACGGCTGAGACAACCTCCACCTCAGTAGGCCATCCATGAGGATCATCTCATGGAATGTACAGGGCCTTGGTGGCGCACACTACATATGTTATCGTGGTTGCTTGAGGCAGGAGCTTCAGAGATGCCTAGTTGGGGGCAGTATTGATATTACACTTCCGCTAGCCCAGGGGGGCTTGGGCATTATAGATCCAATTGATCAGAGTAGAGCCTTATTGGGGAAGCTTATTGTTCGGGGGCTGCTTCCAAGCGCTGAGCCTTCGAAAGAGCTTCTTTTGCAGTGGCCGCAGGCTCGGGCTCCCCCAGCAGGGGACACTTGCGCATCGGAGATACGATGGATCTTCATAGAGATGAGGAGGACAGGCCTCAGTAGAGGATGGGAGGATAGATTTGCCTTGAGCATCCTGCGAGCTTGGGAGTTACTGAGACCGGGACTCTCTCAGGGACCTCCTTCTTGTGATGAGGAGTGAGCCAGACAGCTGCTCATCTAGAGCCCAGCGGTTCGCACAGAGCAGGGTCATATGTTGGGTTCTCGGCCTCGTCTAGCCTGGGGACCATTGGCTGCAGGCCCAGCACGTAGTTTTGGAGACTGGCAGGCCTTCTGCAGTCTCCCAGAGGAGATCCAGGTGGAGAGGCTGAGCCACTTCAGAGGGGGGCTGATTATGAGGGATGACATTCAGGAGGCACTCACAGAGGAGTGGTTCACGGCTCTCGAGCCACTGGCCCCACGGTGGATGGGAGCCTTTACACAATTGGAGATCCTGATTGCTGTCAGAGCTTGCACTGAGGATGGTAGATGCCTTTACTATGAGATCCAGGATGAGGACAGACTTCAGAGAGTGGAGGTGGAGTCGCCTTTGGTTGCAGAGTGCATTTTTCAGAGGATACGGGTAGTGGCCGTTGCTTCTCAGAAGTGGCATATTGACCCACACCCTGCAGAGGTGGACTCTGATTGGCGCATATGGTTATATGCAGCGCGCCCCTGGGACCCTGGCGAGTACGAGTGGCATGATCCTTATGCATCCCCCGAGGCCACAGAGATCACCTTTTTTCAGTATACTGTTCGGTTGGGGCGACATATTTTCACGGCGAGGAGGATGGTCTCTCCAGCTGCATCGGAGCATTGGCGGCTACAGGGACTCTCACAGGAGTTCCTAGAGGATTGTTGGACCAGGCTCTGGGCTAGTCGACAGGCACGCAGGATCTCGACTTTCTAGTGGCTGGTCGCCCACAGGGGCTCTGCAGTTGGCACCTGGCTTGTCTACAGCGGTCTTCCGGCGGCCTGCGTCCGATGCGGCCACCCTATGGAGACACAGAGACATTGCCTATGGGACTGTCCTCAGACGCAACAGATTTGGCTGCGGATGCTGCACATTTTGGTCCCCCTCTCTCCAGAGGGTATGTATACGTGGGGTGCCGCTGCTTGGTCGACCTCGTTAGGGCCTGCTATGGGCTACGAGACGAAGCAGGACAGCCAGGCCATCAAATTCATTAGGGGCCAGCCTCGCCTAGTTCCTTCACCGGATTTCTTGTCCGTCGGTTGGACACAGGAGAGGGATCTACGATGGGAGCAGCCTCACCATCTGGTTTGCCTAGAGAGCCCGGTGTTTCAAGGCCTTTGAGGGGAGATTGGAGCCACTAGCTGAGACTGTTCGGGGGATTTGGCAAGAGTTGATCCACACCCTACGAGGACAGTATGACTGCATCCGGGGCGACTTGGATGAGGCGATCTTGCGGCGCCAGGCCTCTCACACCACTTGGCGCAGCGGCCCCTTCTATACCCTTCACGCGGGTTCCCCCCGCTGGCACTACAGGCCACCTGTTTGGCTTTTCCCCCCTCCTATTGTATGATATAGCCCCTCAGTTCTTTGTTCTGATATTTGTACTTTTCTACCCCTAGAGAGTTCTCCCTAGCTGCCTTGCTTCGATCTCTGCTCTTTTTTCTTATGAGCAGGAGAGGATCTTTTGTAGCCCTACAGGCATTTTTATATAACTAATGAAAGGATCTTTTCTTGGAAAAAAAAAAGAGTACTCTAGAGACATATCATACCTAGCTAGTATAAACAAAATGTTTTTTGTTTTGTTTTAAAAAAAACTGGAGAAAAAGAGAGAGAAGGGCAACTAACCCTAGGGGAAAGACAAGTCTAGGCCATTATATATATATAGAGAGAGAGAGAGAAAAAGAGTACTCAAGACGCATATTCACACCTAGATAGTAGCGTGTACTAAACATGATCTTTTTTTTTAAAGAGTAATCCAAAGCCTTATGTTTCTTATCTCTACAGACTTTGTGCACTCTCTTTGTGACCTGAGCCTTAAAGTAATAACCACATGTTGAATTTTAGGCTATATATATACCAGATAAAAAGGTATGAAACGCTCGAAATGTATTTTTTCAACCACTTTTTTAGAAGGGTTGATTAGGGACCTTACAAATAGCAAGTTAGACAAAACAGATAGCGAGTTAGAAGTACGTCGACCTCACCTGGTCTTGATGATTTTCACGTTGAAACAACCCGCAGAGGGTTTTCCGCAGCTTATTTGTGAGGTTGATGGACTCATTTTTGGTTGATTCCGCCTAAATTTTGAAGAAAATAGAAGATATTAAAACGACGATTCTGTATGAAACATGTGAACCTAATTTTTTTCTTTTGAGAAATGTTTTTTGAAAGGATTTTTTTTGATTTTTTTTCAGGAAAATTAAGGGCCCCAAGTTTCAAACTGTTTTTTTTTCCTTGAACTTTTTACTTTTTTCCCTTGCTAGCGAGTTCATGCACCCTGTGGCAGCAAGATAAAAAAAAGATATTGAAAATTCAGGTATATATATATAGATATACGAGCACCAAACGTCCTGCTGCTGAATTTTGCATCGGAACAGCCCACACAGGGCTTTTTGCAGCTTGTTTGCGAGGTTGGTAGCATCAATTTTGGTTGATGTGACCTGGTTTTTCAAAAGAAAGTCAGATTTTACAATTTGGACCCCATTTTTCCTCCTCTCTCCCTCCACTTTAATGTATTTTCTTGTGTATTAGGGCCTCATTTAGGTGGTTTTTTGTTGGAACCTCAGCTACCCCTTGCAACAACACAAGAGAAGGATGCTGCTTTAACACACCAGTTTTGATCTATCTGTTAACGCCAACTCCTTGAACAATTGGGGGTACTGTGATTGTAATTTGATTGGAAAATTGTCAATGGCATCACCTTCCTGTCAGATATATTTTATCGTCAGAATCGGAGTCGGACAATATCGAACAGATATATATCTGCATTGCCGTAGACATAAAGGATCATTTTACCTTTATCTGCCTGCTTTCAATGTCAATATTTGGCATGCGTTCATAGAGGACATCGTCCACCTTGGCTCGGAGGGCCGATCCACGTGATGAGAATTTGAGCACAAATGACTCTTTACCAAGTAGCAGCTCATCATGGGGTGGAGTAGCAGTGTTCTTAAAGGTCTCATTCACAGCCATATGCAACAGAGCTTCCTCTACCTTCCATGCACACACAGGAACATCAAGCCATGTAAGGCATCTCTGCAAAATCAATGCAATATTGCAGGATCGTGATTTTCTGGCTTTCTGGCAAAGAGCGAATGTTCAAGTTCGAATTGGAACCTGGAACATAAAACTGGACTTTCCCGTTCCCCAATCTCCAAAAATGCCGATGGTTATTGGGGTTCCTGTGTAAGGATTCAGAAGCAAGGCGGCTACTCCCTCCACCAGTCGTTCTCTACCTGAACTAATTAAACACAGATCAGCAGCAACATTGCAGAAACATTAACCATGTAAGGAAAGCTTCTTCCATCTGACGAGCATCTGCTGTTACGCAAAAAAAAATGCCAGAGGCTGGCTTCTCTTCGACTCGACCTCATGCAGCAATAGCTGCCTGCCACGACCATGGCTATTGCATGAGTGATTCTTTACATACCTAGAGTATCCTCCAAAGCAGGTTGGTCGGAGGCTTTTCTGCACAAATTCTTGGTCAACCAAAGGCGAGAATCTGTGATCAAGGCATACCGCATCTACATGATAAGCCAATGAATCGACAAGAGATTCGACTGAAACCTAGTGAGATTATAAATTATATGTAAACACTTAACAAATGAAGAGCTTAATTACCATGTTCCAGAGTTGTGGCATCGGCACCGCTGTTGATAACCTCCCTTGCCATGTCCAAGTCTTGCTCATCCACAGCAGCCTTCAGCAGGCTAATTTTTTGCTCTTTTACGCTGTCTACATGCTCCTGGAGAAGGGGCCCGTAAACTTCAGCCGGAGCCGTCCCGATCACATTCCACAACAGGAAGCGCTTGCTTATGTTATCTGAATGGCTCATCATCGCTTGAATTGTAGCATCATCCCGCGTCTGGACAGCCCAGTGGAAGGCCGTCCCTCACTCGCAACAAATAATCGGGATTTTTAGTTGCTGTTAGGAGCTTGCGTACAATCTCTGGACGGCATTCCCTTGCTGCTTCATGCAAGGCAGTTTCTCCGGAAAAGTCACACGTGGCAATCCACTCGTCTCGATTGGTGCCGGAGGAGTAACGACAGTCGTCTGACAGCAAAATGGACACTGTCTCCTCGGAGCCTTCCCTTGCTGCTACGTGCAATGGTGTTTCGCCATTGCTGTCCTTCAAATCCACTAAAGCTCCTTCTTCAACTACAAGCACCCCCACCATCTCATGAATGTCATCTATAATATCGACTTCATTCCTACTTTCCTTGGAAAAGTTCTGATCTGCCTGCAACTGCCGGATCGTATTGTGCAGAGCTGTTTGCCCTGAGACGTCTGTCATATTCATCCATTCCTTTCTGTTCTCCTCTATGTTCACCTTATTTGATGCTTCTAAATTATTCAATGATGCCTCTATAAGTTGGAAGAAGGTGTCTCTATCGTGCTGTTGGGTTGCAATGTGCAATGGTGTTCTGCCATCATCACTCCTAGCATCAACAAAAGCTCCAGCTTTAAGGAGAGAGGCAATGTGCTTGCGAGAAGAGATCGCTACTGCTACATGCAAGGCTGTAAGGCCGAATTCGAATTTAGCATTGGTGAGTGGTGCCGGCCCAGAGCCAGGCCCAGAGCCAGAAGAGACGGATTGGCTGGATCTTGGATTTTTTTTAGGGATGCAAGCATCCAATAGTGTGTGTATAGCACGTTCATTGCCACCATGGCAAAATGCATTAGTCAGTGCATATCCCCCACCATGATCCATCAAATCCATGGAAGCGCCATATCCCAGAAGCTTTGCACAGGCTCCTGCCTGGCCATGAATTGAAGCAAGATGAAGAGGCGTTTGGCCATACTTGTTCCGGACATTGGCCGCATCCCTGGTTTCGATTGAGGCATTGTATTGCAGAAGCTTGGAAAAAATAACTGGGTTTTCATGCTCAGCTGCAAGGTGAAGAGGAGTGTTTCCATCCTTATCCTGTTGGCTGGTGAGGTAGAGCACCTTAGACCCAGGAAAAGCTAGGATTTCACTGACAATATCCACATATCCCCCCTTCACAGCAAGGTGCAGTGCTGTGTATCCGACATTGGTTTTCAAAGCTAACCAATCCGAAAGCTCTGGAGTGGCAAGTTGTTCTCCTTGGATTTTCTCTCGACCAGCTTCCAATAGAGCTTTGCACACCTCCTCTCTCTCCAACTCTAAGGCTTTGCACAGTGCTGTCTCGCCATCAGTGTTCTGCACAGACATCAAGTTAAATGCATTGTCTCGATGGTGCAGGAGGCTGCATGCAATTGTTTTGTACTCCTCAAAGGAGAGGAGTTTATAAAAGTTGGGCAAGTTGTGAAGTGCAGTCTCCTCATCTCTATCAAGGATATTCACGTTGACGCTTTGAGAGTAGTTGGCCAGCACCTTGGCAAGTGTGTTAATACTGCCCCAGTTTACGCAAATATGGAGTATGGTTCCGAGGTAGGCAAACGGCAGCTTCCTGCTCAGAATCTCTGGGCCTGCATGCTTTACCAGCTCTTCCACCTCGCCATCCACATCATCATGCTCAGCAGCATATGCCAGCGCTATGAGACTGTCTTCCTCTGTCAGCAAGTCCTTCTCTGTAAACGTTGTCCAAAGAAAATCAAGATTTGGTACCCAAAATCAGTTGTTTAGCATATTCAGTTGTGTACCCCCACATGACCTTGTATGCAAGAGAGAGAGAGAGGAAGAATATGATACTTAGGGGGGCTTAAAAAATGTCTCACCCTTCACTTTTCTAGTCCGACACGTACCCTTATTCTCTTATATGCGCTGTTAATATAGTGCTTATTGCAGACTGATAAGAAGCACGTGCCCTACAGGACGTCGCTTTGCAGTCGGCCCATTTTTCATTGGGTCTAAGCGGGTGGGGGTTTCACTTAAGATATATTTACATGAGCTCAATAGAAATAGTGTTTAAATTATAGTTTTATATATCAGATAAGGGGCGTTTTAAGTGGGTTTTGAAAAAGAAATGTAAGTTTTTGTACTAAAAGGGGTCATTTTAATTACTCATGTAAGGGGACCGTGTTTAAAATACACTTTCAATACACATGATATATATATTTTCTATAAGGTGTAACCCCTAAGGTCGACAGTTGCAGTTGCTCATAGTAATATAGTGTTCCAAGCAAGGCGTACGAAGAATACAAAGGTGTTCTTTTGTGCCAAGGCGTAAGGAAAAATATATTTGCCAACCCATTGATATCTATACCATGATAATAGACTTCCTTTGTTTATCGTGGGCAGAAGGCAAAATTTTTCATATGATTGGAAGAGATATACTTCCATATAATTAGACATGCTTAAGCAAGAGATATACTCTCAAAAAGATGGTATATGCTAGTCATTTCCTAGCTTTTTAGGTGAACAAAAAAAGATTAACACTAGTACTATAAATAAGCCAGAAATCAACATTTTATAAAACTACTTGGGATTTATCTTGGTTAGCATGCATCTACCTATGATAAAAGTTCTCCAACAAAGTACCATTTAGATTTGTGATTTTAAAAATTAATAAAAATAGCAAAAATTTGATATAATAGCCTTTTCTTCAAAGAGAGAAGCGTAAAAAAGTGCTTTTCATGGATAGAAAGTATATGCAGTAATTTTGTATGGCATTTAAAAAATTATTTCAGGTACTTAAAAGCAGGATATTGCTCGCGTCCAGGATAGAGGCCAAATCTCGGGGCGCTGGACTTGAGCAGGGAGGTAGAAAGGCTACACCTTAGTTAGTACCTTAGAGAAGGCCTAAGATTGGGCAATACTTATAAATTAATGCGCACGATAAAAGGTTGGATAGATACCCACTATAATTAAAAGGTTGGATAGATACCCACTATAATTAAAAGGTTGAATGGATACCCATGATGAAAAAGGTTGAATAGATACCCACTATAATTAAAAGGTTGAATGGATACCCATGATGAAAAGGCTAAATAGATACCCACAATTAGCCGCTTAACGCCTTAATTGGTTTTAGGTGCCAACATCAATTATTTTTTTTGTTTTTAAAGTTTTAGAGTTGTGTTTTTTTTGCAAATAATATCACCAAATCTACCTTGAATGGCAAGTTAGACACATGTCATGACACATGTCATGGACACCCACTATAATTAAAAGGTTGAATAGATACCCATGATGAAAATGCTAAATAGATACCCACAATTAGCCCCTTAACCCCTTAATTGGTTTTACGTGGCTTCATATAATAAGAGAGGAATATGCCAACATCAATTACTTTTTTTATATAAAGTTTTAGAGTTGTGTTTTTTTTGCAAATAATATCACCAAATCTACCTTGAATGGCAAGTTAGACACATGTCACAATTTTACCGTGAATGCCAAGTTAGCAGTATTGCATGCACAATTCTCCAATTGAAGGAAGATTCTCTCCATATACATATATGTATATATGGCTGGTCTAATTGGACTTGCATGTGGGACAGAGAAGTAACTTGAACGGGGTTGCATTGGGGAAGACAAGGATATAATAGGATACTTGAAGATCAACATTTGGGTGGGTCTCTCTCTCAACATATCAGTGGTATAGGAGCTACTTGTCTTCTTTTTTTTCAAAAAACTGGCTGTTTATATAAGAAGTTAGAAAGAGACAGGTTACAACATGTTGAGAACTCTAATGAGACTAGTGACTATGCACATGAGATACAGTTCCGCAAGCCCTGAGCTTGCCTTTGACTTACTTGAGCAGTTTCTCTAGCTATGAAGCCATCTTTTCCCTTTTCCCGTGAATGTGACTTTCAAAAGTGAAAAGATGCAGGGGGAAAGAGAGCTTGAGCTCTTGCAAGCACACACACACACTCACAAAACCCTAGTAGAGAACACACAAGGTGTGAGGCTGAAAATCTTCTTCTTCTTCACTCAACACTCAACACACCATATACAAGATAAGAGTACACACAATATAAAAAGTACTCAACCAATACATACACGGGTTCTCTATAGTGTGAACCCAACTAAATGAGCTGGCACTATAACTATGCCAGTCTCTAGAATGGCTGTCACACAGCCTGTCATCCCACTGGCTGCATATCACCCATGATCTCACCAACCATGCCAGTGGTGTAAGTGTGGGACCTATCCCCCAGGCGGGTCATCAGTGTCCACCGCCTCACTGGATGAGCTCGATATCTCAACACTCCCCCTCGAGCTCAACTCTATCTCATGTACACCAAGCGAAGCCCTGAATCTGCGGAGCTTCTCTGTACCCAACGCTTTGGTGAAGATGTCAGCTACCTGATCCTCTGTGCTAACATAAACAAGGTCAAGGTCTCCTGCCAAGACCTTCTCTCTGATGAAGTGGTAGTGGACCTCTATATGCTTCGTACGAGCATGAAAAACTGGGTTCCTGGTCAACTGTATACTGCTAATGTTATCACAGAAAATGACAACTTGTCTCCACTGATAGACCCAAATCTGCAAGTAGCTTTCTCAACCAAGCTACCTCACATGCTGCCATAGTAGCTCCTCTATACTCAGCCTCTGTACTAGATAGAGCAACCATAGGCTGCTTCTTGCTGCTCCAAGTCACATCAGCACTCCCCAAAGAAAACATGAATCCACTGGTAGATCTTCTATCTGAGATACTACCAGCCCAATCTGTTGGGGTAAAGGCACTGGCCACCCTATGTAACAGTTTGTTAGTCTAGTACTGCTAAGTACAATAAGTATGCTTCGTACTTAGTGCCTAGTGGTCCTAGCCTTATCCATAGATATATATATACTACTGTGTGTACTTGGGGAGGTACCACTCATTGTTTATCCCCACCTATTGGTGTCTACAGTGTGTGTGTCTCCTCACTCCGGTTCTCTGTCAACTGGTATCAGAGCTAAGGCTCCCTTCCCCATGATGCTCTCTTCTCCCTCTTCGATGCTGCTGTGAGCGGATCTGTTGAGGAGCTCGTTTGGAGAGCCGACGGGCTGCTGTGGGCGAGTTGTCTGAGCTCAATCGTGGAGCTTGAGGGCTGCTGTTCGCTTCTCTCTCACGCTGGAGGCCTTGACGAGTTCGATCTACTGGTCGTTTCTCTGTGAGGCTGATCATCGCTTGAGTTGTGGGCTGCCGATTCTGAGCTGGCTGCTCCCTCTGTGGTCGACGACCTGCTCTCCATCGTTTGGCTGCTGCTGGGCGACTCCTTGCTGTCCAGCTTGATCGACGACATGCTGCTGCTGCCATCGTTTGGCTGCTTCTGCTGGTGCATCTCTGGCGGGCTGTTCCATGCTGCTGGTGCAATCTGTGCTGGCTGTTGTGTGGCCGCCATCTGAAGCTTATTTTTTGGGAAAGCTGGGAGCACTTGCAGCAAAGCATCTAGTGCCTGTTTGAACAAAATACCAATGGCTGGGCGAGTTGGGGGCTGATCTACTTCTGGCCGACCTGTCCATTGCGAGTGAGAAGTAGAGCTTGTGATTGAGGCAGATAATTTCGAGTCTCAAGCCTTGGAATATGCAAGAGTTCTTTAGTAAATTGTTCTTGCGCTAGAAAGTATTGCACAATGCGATATACCAGCTGTGAGCAGCTATCTGCTCATTTTTCTCCTTGATGCTGCTCCTGTTTGTGGAGATCCTATTGCTAGTCTGTGTGTTGATCTTGGCTCTACGCATTGATCATCTGATCATTACTGTTGTGGGCTGCTCCTCTCACATTTGCCATTGGCACATTAGCCAGGTACTTTGTATTACTTGCATTGTACTTTCCATTCCTGCCATTTTCATTTCCTTGTACCGCGTATTGTGCATATACACGTACAGGTGCAGGTGTTCTACTTGTGGCAGGGCTTACACTCGCACTGAGGCTTAGCTTATGTCGCAAACAGTGTCGAGACAGGTCTTATCACTTGGCCAGTGATTGTACGTCAGTGTTGGCACTGAGTGTATGCATTGGGCAGATCTATGCTTGATACTTGCAGCGTATGCTATGTTGGATGCAACCCAAATGGATATGCAGTCAAATGCCTTGTGAGCAGTAGCAGCGTGATGCCATTTACTGTGTTAATGCACGGAATGTGCTGTCAATTCAAGGGGCTTTTGATGCCATTGTCCGTGGGACAAATGCTGTAATTTGCTGTTGTGAGTACATTCACTTTTGGGGCAGATTTGTTCAATTTTGTCCAACTTTGACTTTTGTCAAATTGGGGCTTTTGTAGCCTGACCGGCAATCTGTCAAGTGGGAGTATTCTACATGCAGCAGATTATCTTGTGGAGCACAATTATGCACTGAAAGTGCAAAATTTGATTTAGATCTTCTGGTCAAATCTCTGATTATCTTCACGCATTCAGAGGGCTTTTGAGCCACTTCACCTCTAGACTGTATATTCAGTCGGGGGGGAAGTTACTGAAGCAATTGGAGGTCTAAAATCAGGGATCTTCATAAAAAATCAGAAAATTACTTTTTTCTGACAGTCTGGGACTGTCAAACAGCAGGTTTGACCTGTTTTGACCAGCAGAATTCAAAAAAGTGCAGCTATAAATCATTATATCAGTTCTGGGATTTTTTCTGGAGCGTTTATACGCAGCTGTACTGCATTTTCGCCAGTAAAAACAGCAGAATCAGCTTGCTGTACTGTTTCTGCAGCAAGTGGGAGAAGAATATTCAGGTGGTTTTGTGCCACTAAAACAGTACACAGTTCACTTTTGACTGTACTTCCGCTGCGGGAGAATTTTCTTGGAGTGACTAGTGCTTAATTGCACGCCTACAGGGAGTCAGGGAGTTCCATTGAGGAACAAACTCTTCCTTCTTTACCATGAGTTCCAGCAGCGACGTGTCATCCTTGTTCCAGATAAAGAAGCTTGAAGGAGCTAAAAACTACGACATATGGAGGACACAGTGCTACAATGTGTTGATGCAGAAGGACCAGTACAAACCTATAAAGGAGAAGGGTGTTAAGCCCTCTAACATTACTGATGAGCAGTGGGAGAAGATGGACAACTTGGCCATGTCAACCATAATGCTTACAGTTGTTGATTCACTGGTTGTAGGCATCAGAGATGAACCTACTGCGTGGAGAATGTGGCAGCGTCTTGAGGATACATATGCCAAGAAAAGTGCCACGGGCAAAGCTTATTGGTTGAAGAAGCTTGTTGGGCTTCAGATGAAGGAGGGGACACCTATGTCCACTCATATTATTGAGTTCAACAGCATATTCAGCCAGGTGATCAACCAAGGGTTGAAGCTCGATGATGAGCTGAAAGCTACACTCATCCTATGTTCTCTACCTGAGTCATGGGATACATTCAGGACTTCTACTAGCAATTCGAATGCCATACAATTATTTGCAGATGTGGAGAGCGCTCTTCTACAGGAAGAGATGAATAGAAAGAATAATGCTATTGGGAAGTCAAATGCCTTGAATACACGCAGATGGTCAAAGACACGTGGTAAAGACAAAGAAAGAGAAAGGAGCAAGTCCCGCTCGAAGAAAGATCTTGTCTGCAATTATTGTGGCAAGAAGGGACATGTAGAGAAAAAATGTTTTCAGAAAAAGAACGACGAAAGAGCCAAAGAAGGCAAGGCTCAAGGCAAGTCTAAGGGCAAAGAAAAAGAGGAGCTGCATGTTACTTATGTTAGTGACAGTGACAGTGGACGTGAGGTATGCTTCACCTCTTCACTGTGGAGGCTCATACACTTCATGCTGGTGATGGATCAGATATGCATTCTTGGATTATAGATTCAGGAGCTTCTTTCCATGTTACTCCTTACAGAGATCTGTTTGTCAGATATTCAGCTGGGAAGAAGGGAGTTGTATTTCTTGGTGATAACCATGCATGTTCGATCATTGGTATTGGTGATGTCAGACTTGTGCTTGAGAATGGCCAGCAGATGATGCTCAAAGGGGTTAGGCATGTTCCTGAGGTGAAGAAGAACTTGATTTCCACAGGGTTGTTGGATGACGATGGTTATCATACCACTTTTGGTAATCAGAAATGGAAAATCAGCAAAGGGGCAATGGCTATAGCCAGAGGTCCCAAACTTGACACTTTGTATTCACTTCATGCAGGACATTGTCCGCATTCCGATGTAAATGCCGCCGAGCTGCCAAAGATTTCATTGTGGCATAGCCGGCTTGGCCATATGAGTGTTAAGGGAATGGAGCAACTGGCTCATTTTGGTTACTTGCCGAGTCTAAAATTTTCAGATTTAAAGAAGTGTGAATTTTGTCTCTACGGTCGTCAAGTACAGATTCCTCATAAGAGGGCATCAAATCAGAAATTACAGCTCTTGGAGCTTGTCCATACCGATGTATGTGAGATGCCTACTGTATCTTTAGGAGGAGCAAAGTACATTTTGTCATTTATAGATGATGCCACCCGCAAAGTGTGGGTTTACACTCTTAAAAGAAAGAGTGATACCTTTACTGCTTTCACTAAGTTTGTTGCACTGGTTGAAAATGAGACAGGCAAGAAACTGAAAGCTTTGAGGTCTGACAATGGTGGAGAGTATTTGTCCAAAGAGTTCCAGGAATTCTGTGAGGCAAAGGGCATTCAAAGAGTGTTATCTGCACCGTATGATCCTCCACAGATTGGGACCGCTGAGAAAATGTTCAGGACCATTCAAGAAAAGGTCAGATCTATGTTGTCACATGCTGCATTGCCCCACACTTTTTGGGCTGAAGCTGTAAAGACAGCTGTGCACCTTATAAATAGGTCACCGAATAAGAGATTATGTGGTGGTGTGCCTGAAGAGGCATGGACGGGTAAGCCTCCGTCTTACAAACACCTACGGGTCTTTGGTTGTGTCGCGTATGTGCATGTACGCAGGGAGGACAGAACTAAATTGGATCCAAAGTCTCTGAAATGCATTTTCCTAGGGTATGGTGACAAAGGTGAGATGGGCTACAGATTATGGGATCCCACAAATAGAAAATTAATACGCAACAATGATGTCGTATTTGATGAAACCGTCATGTTCAAGGAACCTGTTGTACAGCAGGGACCTTTAAAAGTAACTATTGATGATGACAGGCATCATGGGCAACATAAACCGGCTGTAAATCAGCCACAACAGCAGCATAATCAGCCATTAAATGATGCTGCAGCAGGTCCAAATGGACAGCCAGATATGGCAGATTATATCCCAATCGATGTACCACAGTTAGTTGACCTTCCTGACATGTAAATGCAGCCAGAATTGGGTAATGAACAGGCTGGACAGCCACCTCCTGATAATGGTCATCAGGTTAGAAGGTCAACAAGACCGACATGGCAGCCAGACAGATTTATTCCTGGCTTTGATTATCTAATGCTCAC
Organism: Cibotium barometz; assembly: GCF_041138505.1. Taxonomy (NCBI): domain Eukaryota; kingdom Viridiplantae; phylum Streptophyta; class Polypodiopsida; order Cyatheales; family Cibotiaceae; genus Cibotium; species Cibotium barometz. The sequence goes on along the minus strand of NC_141102.1, from coordinate 24,484,198 downwards.
TGATTGTGGAGAGCCTTCATGCTACAGAGAGGCTAGGCAGAGGGCAGACAAGGTTCAATGGGATCTTGCTATGAAGTCTGAAATGGACAGTCTTCACAAAAATGGCACTTGGGAATTGGTACCCTTGCCTACTGGCAAGAAAGTACTGCCATGCAAATGGGTTTATCGACTTAAAGTCACACCTGGTGAAAAGCCAAGGCATAAAGCCAGACTGGTTGCCAAGGGGTTCAAGCAGGAATATGGTGTTGACTTTGATGAGATATTCTCTCCCGTCGTTAAGATGACAACTCTCAGAACTGTATTAGCATTGGTTGCACATGCAGATATGGACTTGATCCAAATGGATGTGAAGACGGCATTTCTTCATGGTGATTTACATGAAGAGATTTTTATGCAGCAGCCAGAAGGTTTTACAGTGAAGGGAAAGGAGAAGCTTGTGTGCATACTGAAGAAAAGTCTTTATGGTCTTAAGCAGGCACCCAGAGAATGGTATCATAAGTTTGATACATTCATGCGAACCCAAGGTTATAGGAGAAGTGACATTGATCGCTGCTTGTATACCAAGAAAGCTTCAGATGGCAGTTTACTGATCCTCATCTTGTATGTGGATGATATGTTGATTGCTGGAAAATCTCATAAGGAGATAGATGCCTTGAAGAAAAGATTGCACCAGACCTTTGATATGAAGGATCTTGGTGATGCCAACCATATACTGGGCATGCGGATACTTCGGGATAGGGAAAAGCGGTTGCTATACTTGTCTCAGAAGGAATACATTGGCAAGGTCTTGCAGAGATTTCACATGGAGGGGGGGAAGAGTATTGGTACTCCATTGCCTCCTTATGTGAAAATCAGTGCTTTGGACAGCCCTCAGACAGATGCCGAGAGGGCTGAGATGTCAAAGATTCCGTATGCATCAGCGTGTGGCAGTCTCATGTATGCTATGGTTGCAACCAGGCCCGATATTGCGTTTGCAGTGGGAGTGGTTAGTAGATACATGGCTAAACCTGGCAGGAAGCATTGGGATGCAGTGAAAGGTGTCATGAGATACCTAAAGGGTACACAGGACCTGTGTATATGTTTCGGCAGTCAAGATGCAAAAGTGCAGGGTTATACAGACTCTGATTATGCCGGTCACCCTGATACCCGGAAGTCTACTACCGGATATGTTTTCACTTTCACTGGAGGTGCAGTGTCGTGGGTATCTAGAATGCAGCAATGCATTGCTCTGTCTACTACAGAAGCTGAATATATTGCAGCCACTGAGGCATGCAAGGAAGCTATATGGCTATCTCGGCTAGTGGCAGATTTGGGCTACTCTAGTGATACTCCATTGTTGCATTGTGACAGTCAGAGTGCCATACAGTTGGCACGAAATCCTGTTTTTCATGCAAAGACAAAGCACATCGACGTGAAGTATCATTTTATCAGGGAGGTGCTTGAGAACAAGCAACTTCAGCTTGTGAAAGTTCACACTGATGACAATCCGGCAGATCTGTTGACAAAAGGATTGGCTGCTGAGCGGTTTGCATACTGCAGACGGCTAATGGGTATAGGTTAAGGCCAGTCTACTGGTCTTGTACATTATGATGTATATGCTGTTTTTTCTTTTCTTTCTCTTGAGGGAACATTGCCTTTAAGTGGGAGGTTGTTGGGGTAAAGGCACTGGCCACCCTATGTAACAGTTTGTTAGTCTAGTACTGCTAAGTACACTAAGTATGCTTCGTACTTAGTGCCTAGTGGTCCTAGCCTTATCCATAGATATATGTGTGTACTTGGGGAGGTACCACTCATTGTTTATCCCCACCTATTGGTGTCTACAGTGTGTGTGTCTCCTCACTCCGGTTCTCTGTCACAATCAGCATCTGTGTACCCATGTACACATATCTGTGTCCCAGTCTCATAGAATAGTCCACAATGCAAAGTAGACCTCACATACCTCAGTATGCGTCTCAATGCATCCAAATGTGATTTCTGTGGAACGTACATAAACTGACTCACCAATCCAACCAGCATAGCTCAAATCTGGCCTGGTGATCGTCATGTATATCAAGCTTCCTACTATGTGCCTATACATAGTAGGGTCCTCCAAAATCTCTCCTGAATCTACACTCAACTTGCCATTCTGATCCAATGGCACTGAGATAGGCTTACAGCCTGTCATACCATACTTGGACAACATGTCCAAGCCATACTGTCTCTGCAGTAATCCAATACCATGTGGTGACCTAATCACCTCAATGCCCAAGAAATATCTGAGCTCCCCCAGATCCTTCATCTCAAACTCCTGTCTAAGTAAGATCTTTACATCAAAGATCTCTGCATCATGGTCCCCCGTAATGATCAAGTCATCTACATAGATGACAACAAGCACAACCCCTCTATCATCATGTCTCACATACACCGAGAAACCTGCATTGGCTACATGAAAGGCAATAGTGACAAGATATTCAGAAATCTTGTCAGACCATACTCTTGGTGCTTGCTTTAAGCCATACAAGGCTTTCTTCAACCTACAAACATGCTCGGGGTGACTCACATTCTCATAACCAGGTGGCTGCAACATATACACCTCTTCTTACAAATCCCCATGCAAGAATGCATTCTTTACATCCATCTAATGTAAAGACCATTGCTTTGACGCAGCCACTGCTATCACAACTCTCACTGTTGCCATCTTGGCAACTGGGCTGAAAGTTACATCATAATCAATGCCATATGTCTGCGCATACCCTTTGGCTACCAATCTAGCCTTATACCTATTTATGCTTCCATCACTATTATGTTTTACTTTGTACACCCACTTGCATCCAATGGATTTCTTGCCTTCAGGCAATTACACTAAGTCCCAAGTTTCATATCCATATAGTGCATTCGTCTCCTCATCCTCCATAGCTTTCTCCCAACACACATTTCCAACAGCCTCATCAATGCATGTGGGCTCAACAACCTGCACAACCTTTGCCATATATGCATAGTGATGTGCCACATAGCCATCATACGTAAATCTCTGCACAGGATTTTTCACTCTCCCAGATCTTCGTAGCTTTTCATTCATGTCTTCCATAGCCTTCTTTACACCAGGTGTTCTCATAGCTGGGATCCCAAGCTCCTCATCAAGGCTCATATCTGAGCCACTAGACTCTCCATCAACATGAGAATGCCCTGCAGAAATGTCAGGCATACCAAGGGGCTCAACCACTTTCTCTTTTCCTTTACATGATGCACTAATCACATTTGCAGGACTGGTATTATGATGCAGCCTGCCACTCCATGGTCTATCAACAGACCCACTAGATGAGGACTCTCCTAGTCCACTCAAAGACTGTGATTGCTGACATGCATTCTGTGCAACCACACTTCCACTCACATCAGCCCCAATAGCTTCTTTTTCAGCAGCATACCAGCTACTCATCTCATCAAAGACAACATCCCTGCTTACCCTCAACTCACGTGTAGCAGGGTTATAACACCTATATCCCTTTTGCTCAAGGGAATATCCAATAAACACACATTTTTTAGCTTTCGGATCCAGCTTAGTTCTCAGCTCATCTGGCACATGCACATATGCAATGCATCCAAATACTTTCAGATGAGACAAATCTAGTTTTCTGCCAGTAAACCTCTCCTCTGGAGTTACATCATGTATGGCTGCAGTTGGAGTCCTATTCATAATGTATACTGCTGTAGAAACCCAATAGCTATGCGGCATATTTTTCTCTTCCATCAATGCTTGCACAATCTCAACAATGTGCTTGTTTTTTCGCTCAGCAACTCCATTTTACTGCGGAGTGTATCTGCATGTAAATTGTCTCCGAATACCATTCTTCTTCAAAAATTCAGAGAACTCATTATAGAAGTACTCTCCCCCTCCATCTGACCTTAGGCACTTTACATATTTCCCTGTTTGCTTTTCAACCAAAACTCTGAAATTCTGGAAGTGATTGAACACCTCACTCTTCTTCTTCATGAAATATACCCACACTTTCCTTATGTGGTCATCAATGAATGTCACATAATACCTGCAGCCTCCTATAGACATGGTCTTCGTAGGACCCCATACATCTGAATGCACAACATCTAGTGCATTTCTGCTCACATATCTATTACGTGGGAATATATGCTTTGTTTGCTTTCCAAATTGGCATGCTTCACATATTCTCTATGTGCGCTTTTGTCGCACAGGTCGTAGCTGGGGACTTGCCAGACACCGTATGCGAGCCACGAATGGCTACAAGCATACAACCAGGGAAGGAAGCTCAAACAGAATGCCAAAGGGTGTGTCACTCACCGCTTAACTGCTGCCTTGAAGGATTCCCGCGTCGCAGCCGTGAAGGAGGAGCCGCCGTCGCCGCTCTACCGCCTCTCCGCCGCCTCGCCGTGCCGCTACACAGTGCGCTCGATCGCTCTCTCACTCTCTCTCTCTCTCTCTCACACACGCAGGAGAAGGAAAACAAGGAGATAAGGCAAGAGCACTCTTCTATTCACAACACATGAGAATGAGGATTTTAGGGTTACATTTGACTCATATAGGTGACTTGGCCGTTCACACTTGGGCGCCCATACATGGCCGGCCGACCCTAACCCTTATCCTACTGATATCCAAGGTGCGCCTCTCATCGGCGATCACCCAATCCCTTCATCCTTAACATATGATGCCGACAAGCCCGGCCCATGACTCAGAATATTTAAATTAATGACGTAAAATATAGTATGTCGCAATGTCCGCCATGGGTTAACATGCCCCCCTTCCTGATGTAGATTCCGTCCTCGGAAGCTATGGTATGGTAAGCTCGAGAGGGTTGTTGTGGTAGACCGTCTGCAAAACAGGGAAGTAGAGTGAAGGTATGCTGGAATTCAAAAGATATAAAGTGTATAAATTCAAGCGTGTGAGACCACAATGGATGATGCTATTAGAACTTAGTTTAAGGGTACATGAGTGAGCTAGTGTAGCAAATTAATAGGAGTTTAAAATTATTGAAAGGAATTCAAGAGTTAGCAAGGTGTCAAAGGTTTATCAAGCTTTATAACTGGCCTAAGTCAAGGAAAATAACCAAGCTTAATAAATAAACAGATGACCATACTATGTCTACTCTAAGAACAAGTAGTTACCACGAGCCTAGGGACACAAGAAACATCAGAGTTACAGGAGCCTTTTGCCTTTTGCCTTTTTTTTTTTTTTTTTTTGCACATGACAATTTTTATACACAATGGCGACCTTCCTAAGGCAAAACTAACATCGATCCTGGTACCATGTTTAACACAAGGCATTATCCAGGAATCTATTAGCTCACTTTAGGCAAGGCTACCCCCTACCAAGGCATCGGTCTGGAGTAGAATACTCCTCGCCTACCAAGTATCAATAAGGCGATAGGCCAACATTAAAGCACACTAACCCTTGTATTGCCATTTATTGTAGGCTTTTTTTTTTTAAATCTATTTCTTTTGATCTTTGCTCCTGAACTAAAATGTGTTCTTACATCCTTTCGACAAGGGGTAAAAGCTATGTCCTAGAGGTCAACACACACATGGCCAGGTGTCAAACATTAAGATGGTTTGACCCTAGACCTAAGACAATCGTATTCCAAGGTTAACTAAAGACATCATGCTGCCTAGGAATATTTCCAATAAAGTTAAGCTCATTAATGTTTTACACTAGCATGCAAGCAACTTCAAAAACTAAGTAGTACAATGACAATTTCCATGTGGTCATGCCGTATAGTTTATGAAATTAATTGAACAGAAAAAACGAAAGAGAGTGGGTATGGAAGAATTACACCTGAAATTGGAGATCTCCTTGATTTGATGAGACAGCTTGCAATGTGATGTAGATATATTTTGATGATCGTTGCGGCAGTCTCAAGATATGGAAGCGAACCCACCTCAAACGTTTTAACCTGTACAATCAACTAACAAGCACTATACCTCGAGAGGCACATCAGTGTGAAAATTTCAAGACTCGTTTAAGGAATCTAAACTAGAAAAAACTTGAAAACACTAACCTACCTACCAGTCATCACACTACTACTGAGAATACGGTAAGAGGATGTTGTAGAGTCCTGGCTCTAGCCCTAAGGCTAAGCCTCTATCCGCATCATCCAAACAAATAAAGTCAACCTTAGTAGTGCCATGAGTTTCATCCGTCCATTCATCATTGTCAGATATTTCCTTTTCATTTTCCCATCCACATAAACTCATCAAAAATGTAACCATGCGAGGATAGTCATCTTGTGGAAAAGGAAAGCATTGGGCTATCGGGGATATGTCCTCTACAGAGTAGGGGTCAGTCATGGTCAATAGGCAAATTAGCCATTCTAATTCTTCAACATTTTCCTCTCTGGCCAGTACATCTATATGATCCCATTCAGTTTCAATAACAGGATAGCACATGTGAAATATCTGAGAAAGGTACAGATGATACCTCTCATCAAAGGCGGGAGTGGATGAAGTGTATGATGATCGTGCATCTGCCATATCTGCAAACACAGATATAGCATCAGTAGGTTTGTGAGACAGGTCAATCTAGTTCTTGATTGTATACAGATATTTATCCTCTTTTTGTGCTCTTGCTCTTTTTACTATTTTTTGTTTTTCTTTTCTTTGTTTTTGTTTTTTTTATTTTTTAAAAATGTATGAAGCTATATATATACATCCCCTTGAATTTGGCAATTACATGGTCAGGGGAGAAGGTTAAGGAGGAAGCATTAGAATGTCGAGCGTGAGTACATGCTCCCCCCTTCCTTGGGTACATCATATTATTTGCAATGATGTTGCAGCCTCTTGGAACCAATTTGTCCAGCGGGTCATAGGTTGTGATGTGGGCAGATAGCTTTTTATGACCCTTGTGGCCACATCCAATTGTAGAGATGGTAGTGTACGCTCCCACTGACGAATGGAGGAAATGGTTTCCGACGATACTATTACAAGGGGAGACGTAGACTCATCGGTTTTTTGTTGGGTGTTGACAAGAGTAGGTGTAGAGCATGTAGAAACTTCTATATGATTGTGTGCCTGGCATGAGGAGCTAGAAGCTTCATGTGGCTCCCCCCTTCCTGAGCTAGGTGGTAATGATCGATATCGTTTGGGAATCCAAACTAACTCTGGAAGAAGTGGTGCGGAGCATTCTATTACCTTTCCCTTACCACGGTCTTGAATTGTCATTGGGGTGGCAACAATTGGTTTGCAAGGTTTTACAGGTGATGTAGAGGGATTCAGCTTATGTTTAGGGACCCAAATCTGGTCATTTCCCTCGTAGTACCCTTGGGCTACTAATAATTTTTTAGGGATCCATCGCGATGTTACATTGCCCTTTCTCGGGTGGGTAGCTGCTTTCCTTTTACGAGGCTTCTTGGTGGCTGAACGAGATTGAGCAGGGGAAGTAGCTGTTAACAAAGCTTTGGGGACCCATTTGTATGTACTCTTTGGCATAGTAAGCGAAGCTTTAAGGACCACCTTGCATGTTTCCACTCTTGGCGTTGAAGCGTTAGAGGGGTGGCCAACAATCGAAGATGGTTTTGCCACTGGACTTTGTGATTTTTCGTTATCTAATATGTGAGTGGATGACTTATGTGCAGGATTTTGAGCGGTCAGACCTAGTGTTGGTTCTTGCGTTGTGACTTGTCTAGTTGCCCAATCGATATTGCATTTGGTGGCCATCATCCATTTGCGCCCTAAGATTACAGTCCCTTCCATGGTACCGACAGGCATAACCAAAAAGCTTTGAATTATGGTTCCCTTGTCATAAGCAACCGGAGTGTGCAGAATTCCTGAGACAGGGGTTTTCTTCTTGTTGATTCCTTGGACTTGGATAGAACTCTTGGTTAAAGGTGGTTTTCCCAGTTGACACCACACGCCATATGATAGCAAATTGTGTTGAGCTCTTGTATCCAATAATGCATTATACAGCACCTCCTCGTAAGGACTCTGTAACTCAATTGGGTATCTTAGAGGTGGGTCAGATTCCAGTGCATCCTCCTCTGCTTCCTCGAAAAATACTTGCGTAATTCCCAAGTTGGCTTCTCGTTGTCTCCTAGCACGCTGTTGACGTTCTTTGGCTTCGACTCTTGCTTGTATCTTTTTAAGCTCAGCATGTTCTTTAGCTGCCTTCTTTTGATGGATTGCGTGTAACTCCTCCTGGCTCAGGGGGTCATAGTATCTTTTGAATTTACTCCCATTAAGGAATCCAATGGTTTCAACTCCGTCGAGAGTCTCCACTCTGATGGTACCTTGCGGTGTAATTTCACATACTCTATACGGTCCCTTACCAGCATATTTGAGTTTCTTCTTTTCGTTTCGCACTCCATACATCAGGACTTTATCCCCAACCTTGATGTCCTTGTCCTTTAGATGGCGATCAAACCATTTTTTCCTTCTATCCTTCTCCACAAGGGCATTGTATACAGCCAATTGTCTTTCTTCGTTTAGTCGCTCAAGGATATACAGACGCTCTGCTAAGGGATTACCATCCCAACCCTCTTGAGTAGCAACACGAAGACTAGGAATGACAAATTCCCACGGCATGACTGCTTCTTGGCCATATACCATTTTGAATGGTGTGCAATTAATAGCCACTTTGTACGCAGTACGATAGGCCCATAAAGCTGTCGTAAGCTTTAGATCCCAATCCGTGCGATGAGCTTCAACTGTCTTTGTCAAAATAGAGATTAAAGTCTTGTTGGTACTCTCGGCTTGGCCATTCGCTTGCGGATAATAAGGAGTAGATTTATGATGGGATATCATGAAATTTGTTGTGAGCTCCTTAATCACTTCATTTATAAAATGCGTACCATTGTCGCTCACAAGTTCAAAAGGACAACCGAATCGTGTGATTATATTTTCAAAGAGGAACTTGGCTGTTGTCCTCGCATCTGCCTTACGTGTTGCTTTCGCTTCAGCCCATTTGGTCATATAGTCAGTGGCCACAATAATATAGCGAGATTGTGTGTTTCGGGCCGCTGGACTAATTGGACCTACAAAGTCTAAACCCCACTTTTCAAATGGTTGGTTTACTTTGATCGGATGTAGGGGCATTTGAACTTTCCTCTGGGGTTTCTTATATCGTTGGCATTCATCGCAACCCTTCACAAAGAGTGATGCATCTTGGAACATAGTGGGCCACCAATACCCTGATTGTAAGATCTTTCGCGCAGTTAAGTCTCCTGAGAAGTGACCACCGGCTACGCCCATATGTGCCTCTTGCAAAATGTATAGATATTCATCCTCTCGGGCACAACGCCTAAGAACGTCATCCTTTCCTCTTTTATAAAGAGTCCCTGCTATCAGGCAATAGGGTTCGCATTCTTTGATTAGCTTTCGAGCTAGATCTTTACGAAGCTCCTTGGGTGGAAAGCCATTAACCAAAAAGTTAACAATCTTCTCACTCCATTCAGGCATTGTCTCCACCATAAACAAGGAAGTGTCCGGTAAGTCATCATCAACCCCCGTAGGAGCTTCACCATTAGGTATGCGAGACAAATGATCAGCCATAACATGTTTCTTGCCAGGTCTCACAACAACCGTGAAATCAAATTCAAGAAGAATCAATAGCCATCGTGTGATTCTTCCTGTGGAGCATGGTTTGTTTACCAGATACAACAATGCTTGATGATCCACATAGAAAACAAACTTGGTGGCAAGGAGGTAATAACGAAATTTCCTTACTGCATATATCATTGCCAACCCTTCTCGCTCCGTAGTGGTGTAGTTCATCTCAGCATCGTTCAACTGGCGACTGGCAAAGCTAATGGGGTAGTCTAGCTTGTGTTCTCCAGGTTGAGTTAACACCAATAGCAAAGTTTGATGCATCAATATGCACATGGAAGAGTAAATCCCAGTTAGGCATTCTCAAGATTGGAGCACTCGCCAAGGCCTTCTTTAATAGCTCATAGGCACGGTCACATTCTTCGGTCCAAATAAACTCGATGAGAAGCTTATACAATGGTCGAGCTATCTCGGCGAAGAAGAGAATAAACCTTCGATAATAACCAACGTGGCCCATAAAGCGTTGGACTCCCTTGTAGTTGGTGGGTGGGGGTAATTCCAGAATGACCTTGATTTTACTCTCGTCAGTGGAAATCCCATTTTTGGACACTATATGCCCTAAGATAACTCCGTGTTTAACCCAGAATTGGCATTTGAAAGGATTCAATGAGATGCGATATAATCTACACCTTTCAAATATTTTTCGTAAACACATCAAGTGCTCGTCCCAAGAGGAATGAACACAAAGATCATCTAAGAAAGCTTCACAGAAGTCCCTTAGATATTCCTTAAAGGCCGTGTTTATCAATCGTTGGAATGTTGCAGGTGCATTGGTCAAGCCAAAAGCCATGACGCGAAAGGCAAACACTCCAAACTCCGTGATAAATGCTGTTTTAGCTTGGTCCTCGACTGCAATTGTGATCTGATTGTAACCCGAGTACCCATCTAAAAAGCTATATGCCTCCTTGCCGGCCACTCTTTCAAGCACATGTTCAGAATACGGCAAGGGGTAATGATCCCTTCTGGTGGCTGCATTAACCTTTTTGAGATCAACGCACACTCTGAGTTTCCCATTCTTCTTTGGTACGATGACTATCGGAGAAACCCATTCTGAGTGCTCAATAGGATATATGAATCCACATTTTACCAGCTTTTCAATTTCCTCTTGTACAATCTTTGCGTACTTAGGATTCATTGGGTAGGGACGTTGCTGGACTGGTTTAGCAATGCTAATCATTGGAATCGTGTGTTGCACCACCGAGGGTGGAACACCCTTCATATCATGATATGTCCAAGCAAATATGTCCTTGAATTCTTTAAGAAGCTTCGTAAGTGCAGCTTCTTCCGCCTTGGTGAGGTCTTGAGCAATATAAACTGGTTTAGACTCCTCACCCGGATCTGGTAAGTCTATCTCCTTAACTACCGCAGGGCCATCGTAGACACCGCTACTCCCATTGGTAGGCGTTCGTTGGGCTTTTGTGTAGACTACTTTACGTTCCCCTGTGGTGAATGATTTGAAATGCTCGGGTGCGGGGTGTAAGTCTACTGGTTCCTGTTGTGCCAGACTTTTTTCTTTCAATTCCGCTTCCTTTTGTTGTTGAGCCAACTCTTGGTTTTGCCGCCTTCTTGCAGTATGACTTAGTTTCGGCTTCTCTTCGATTTCTAATTGGGCGACGTCATGAGGTTGCGGAATACACCACATGATACTTTGGAGGTATTGTCCCCAATTATCCGCTATCTTCCGAATGGCTCCTACATAACTAAGCCATTCTGCAGTGGATCGCTCCTTGTTTATTGCAGTTCGTACCTTAGCTCGATAGCGTTGACGCTTATGTCTCGTTTTCTTCTTACCAAGTTTTTGATTTTTGTTTCTATCAGATTCGAACTCACTTGGTCGATCTTCACTTTCGGATGAACTGCAAGAGGTCACTGTCCTAGGCCTTGAGCACCTTGCTTCCACCTTTGGGTGAATATTTGATTCATTTTCCCCATCAGGCTCAGGGTCAGTTTCTTCTTGAGATTCATACTCAGAGTTGCATTGGTCAGAGTCTTCGCTACTTTCAGTGTCGGTGGAGTTTGCCACGTTCTCGCCATCAGGAGTCAAGTGCATAACACCTATCATGTTTATTGGAACTAACAGTGGCATATCTTGCCCCTCAGGTGTTACCCAACTTGTGCCTCTATTTCCCCATGTGTCTATGGTTGCCGCTAGGTGTACCCAATCCACGTTATCCGACTCAGTCATACCCGGTAGGACATCCATATAAGGAGAATCTTTCCCATCATCAGTCTCTTTTTTGCATGTATAGCAATACCTTAATGGGGCGGAGTGAATAGTGGTATCCGATCGATTATCAATGATAACCTTGCTTCCTAAAGGATGTGCACGACCATTCTCAAGATCAACTCGAATGACAGAGTCCTGGAATTGTAGGTAGACATGGTTTTTCGACCAGTCATGCACCATTTGTGCTTCCCTCATGAAAGGACGTCCTAAGATCATTTGATATGACATAGGATGCTTGGAGAAATCCATTACAATGAAGGTATGTTTTACCTTGTATCCCAGGACCTTGATCTTAAGGTCCCTTAACATTCCAATAGGTTTAGCTATGGTTCCGTTTGCCATCTTAACCACTATGTTTGTGACTTCGAGGTGAGGCCTTCCCATAGATTCCCAACAGTTTTTAGTCACAATGCTCACTCCAGCACCACCATCAAGGATTCCCTTTAGAGTTAATCCCTTGGTAGTAATGGGGAGGGTGGCATTAGATTCGTCACCTTCAAAGTACTGTCCCAACTTGTTCACAGGTATTTCCACGACCGAATCTTCCTCAAAGTTGGGTTGTAGATCCCAATGTTCTCCTTCATCTTGAAGTGTGTCGGGTCTATCCATATTTGCAAATTGTGGTAGTCCCGCCTTTAGTTCTCCATTGAGAAATGCCCGAAGAGCTAAGAATAGCTCAGGATCTCCGTATAATTTGGATATGATCGTGGTTCTGATCTCGAAGGACATGAAATCCATTAGCTTGGACACATTCAATGGTACTTTTTGAGACATCGCCCCTTGACTAGGGACTGGTGAAGATGGAATCACTTCCTCTTCGATGGGGTCAGGCATTCCCTCACTAAACATTCTTTCCAGCAAGAAGGGTGTTTGCCCACTTCCGGATGTCCTATCCTCACTTTCTTCCCGAATGATACTCGGTATAGCTAACGGTTTATGGTTCCGGTGAGGCTGAACTTGCGTAGGAAACACTGTGTCTGAAATTTTGACTTTTCTCGGGTTTGGCTCTAGTTCTCTTTGTGTTTCTTCCACCAAACCCCTTAAGTGTTGCACTTGTTCAATCTCCTCAACTGGGTTTGGGTAAGTCCCAATCTTTTTCTTGAGGGTTTTTGGCCCACGTGGCTTGTCTTGGGGAGTCTCGGCAGTCAGTTTGGGTGGTCGAGAGGGCATTAACTGACTTGGTTGTGGGACCGAGGAAGTTTCCTTCTGTTTTCCCTTATTTATGTACTCGCTTGATTCTCCTTCATTGAGCTCCCGAGTGGGTTCCTCCCTTAAGGTAGTGGCTTTGGTCCCCATGGTTTCTATTGAATCAGAATCATCTTCAGGATCATTCATATACACGGGGTCGTCTCCTGTCCCTATGTTAGTCTTTGAACTGGGCTTGGAGCTTGTGGCATTAAGCGATCTCTTTCGCCGTGTTTTCTTTTTCTTTGCCTGAGCGATTGATGCAGTATCCCTCTCTTCAAGAATGTAGTTTTGATTTTGAAGCATTGACCGTGTAACTACATTCGCGGGTACAACGGGTGTGGTTCTTCGTGCTTGGTTGGTGACCTCAACCAAATTCAATGGCGTAATCTTGGGTGCATTAGGATTATGTGGACATTGTGCGATCAAATGATCTATGCCACAACGATTACATGTAAGTACCGGCATTCCCGATGTGCTCCCTTGATTTGGTTGCATCTGAGTAGCGATCTTTTGTAACCTATTAGGACACTCCGCTACACGATGCGGTCCACCTGAAGAGGTGGTCTCCTTGCCAAGGTATTAAGGTTTTGCCCTCTTGTGGCAAGAGCAGCCGCTTGATATACAGGCTTGACTTGCCCGAAATGATCCTCCATGTAGTACTGGGGAATCATTTCAAACGTATCAATCCCGTATGGAGCAGCAGGGTCTATCTCCTCTTCATAATCCCCACATGCACTATGTGACTCACAACCCATCTGGTTTATTGGGGTAATCCTTGGATGTGGAGGTTGTGGTCCTAGCACTGGCGGTGGTAACGGCACAGACTGGACTACATTCGGATTCCTTGGAGCTATGTGCTGTGTCGGTTGCTCGATAGGTTGTGCAGGCATTAGCGCGGGTACTTGAGGTGTGTTTGACCAAGCTAGTGGTGCCTGGTTTGCCAACATTCGCTTAAGTGTTAGGCAATCTTTAGATTGATGGCCATACTTACCACATGCATTGCAATTCCCATTGAATTTAACTCTGAATGTGGGACATTCACTCGTGCTATGTGGTCCTAAGCACACCGTTGTTGCTCTCTCCTTGGGTACATATGGCTATTCTGAGGAGCTCGATTACCCCTGAAGTATTCTTGGAGAGCCTTAGTAAGGTCGGTCACAGACATTTCAGATATCTTGGGCTCCTTGGCAATTGGTTTTACCGTCATTGGCTCGTGCCCAGATACTTGCGAACTAACGGATTTTGTTTCTGAAGACACCTTTTTACCTGCAATCATCAAGTTGTCTTCTAACTGGATTGCATTGGCAGTGACTGCTTCCCACGTTGTAAGACCTCTAATGACTAGGCCATTGTAAATGTCCTCGTGGCGCAATCCTCGGATGAATCTATCGAGGAGTTGGTTGTTATTGAAGCGTTCATTGGGAGTGCAGCGAGAATTTAGATGCTTCAATCGACTTATAAAGTCTCTCACTGACTCCCCTTCCTCGCGTTCAGCTTTTTGGAGTTGAGATGCTACCCCCCAAAGCACACCCTCGCGTATGTATTCTTTCAAGAACAATCTCTTGAGAGTGGGGTAGTGAGTGCGCTCTTCAACCCTTAAGGTTCGATACCAATCTCCGGCCTTCCCACTTAAGGTTAAGCCTAAGGCTTTACACTTATGGAGCTCATTGTGCTCTTCCAAGGAATCACACACGTGTTCAAAGACTTCAATGTGCTTCCTAACATCCTCGTTACCACTGAAGTTTTGAGTGAGCTTAGCCACTTGTACTGCCTTGCTTCTAGGTTCTCTCTCAGGCATGCCCCGCATGTTTTCCGCAATGGATCGTCCGATCGTCTGAGCAAATGCTGCGAGATCACCTAAGTGAGCAGGCATAGTTGGTGGAGGCACTTCTGGGATAGCCTGGCTGATAGGAGTTGGCGTTGGTCTGAGTAGGTTGGCAAATGACGTAGGATATGATATGTGGCTAGGCCTAGCTCCTCTTGGATAAGGGTGGTGATAAGGCGGTCGTGGAGCATACGCCATTGGCATACTAGGAGGCGTAGGAGCTACATGGGCATGAGTAGCAATAGGTACATAAGGCCGATAGGCACTACCATGCACTGTTGTAGGTACTGTTCCACTAGGTAGTGGTGTCGTACTAACTACAGTGGTAACAGGTGCACTTTCTGTCATGCTCATCATTGGGGTAGGCATTGCGGATTCCCTAATGGAAAGTTGAGCCAAGGTTGGAAAGCTAAAGTTACTACTCGTAGGCTCGACCTGCATTGAGACTCCAGGCGAAACAACATATGAAGGGTCTATGGGACTCACGGAGGGAGTCTCCAATTGTGATAGGGTTGGTTGTTTGGCCTTGCCCGTATCCAAAAATCTCATAGGGCCAGTGGAAACTAAGTTCACTCCCCTATTTTGCCTCTCAATTTGGATAATTCTATGAATCACCTCACATATCATGTGTTGTTGCTCCTCTAGATTAGTGGCGCTAGATGTAGATCGTAGGACTTCTAACCAACCTACATGATATGTGTAACCCGTGTATAGGTTCGTTAGAGTCTCTGTGTGTAGATCATATTCCCAATTTTCATTGAGAAATATCCCATCCAGACTTGGTGTGCCAAACGGTTCTCTTGAAGTGGACGCAATGTCACTTCTTATGGGTTGGCTTCTAGGGACCTCTACTTTAGGAAGAGCATCGGAATGTGGTAGCTCAGTAGGGCCCTCATTAAACGAAGTGGGTAGAATATCCACATGGACACTCTTTGGGAGGGTAGGGTCTACATAAGATGTGAATGGCGAATCTACTACCCCTCCTTCCTCATTTACTTCGCTTGTCGCATGTTCAGAGCGTGTAGCTCTACTAAAGGTCTCTATTAGACAACTAAACATGCTAGATCCGGGTTGTGGGGCCCACACTGGCATGTTTTGGCTTGTCTCCTCAGGGTTCTTGGTAGGGTGTCCTTCCATGGCTTCTGAGTCAGAGGACGAGTCACTATCCACTATTCGTGGATCTTGGGTTGCACTCCCTTGGGTTCCAGCCGAAGGCCAAGATGCCAACGTGGAGGGATGGTGTGAGCCTGCGTAGACTGAAACGCTTTCTAGTGGTTCAGGCTCTAGCACCCGACCAGAGCGTAGATGCATGTGACGTGGGTACCCTACGTGCGTTGGTAACTACCCTTGAAACTCACACAAGTGGTTTCTTAGGTGTTTCGCACCCCGTTTTTACTTGTTTTTGTGTTGTTTTTAACCCGTTTTTGACCCCCTTACTTACGGTCGAACTTGGACTAGGGCGTGTGATAGCTGGAAATGAGCGTATCGTTTAAAGGGTCCTAGTGTGCTTTACAGCATCGTGTTTGCCTATCCAGAGCTCTTGTAGTCATCCAAGTGCCATATGCAAATGGATCGGATGAAGAACCTGGATCCATAAAGAATCTGCAAAAATAAAAGTATATACATGATTACGTCAAAGCACAAATGCAAGCTAGCATGGGTGAAACATAGTCGCGTGTATACACCTGTCCAAAATCGCATGTATATGCACGTGAACACTTATGCAGACAGCATACACGTAGACATACACGTGTTCCTACACGCGGCCTACGCAAAAAAATTTTGAAAAGCGACCAACCTCTGACACATCATCCTTACAAAAGTACTACCAGAGAAGGACAAGGACGGAGACAAACGCATAAAGAAAAGAGACAATAGCATAAACAAATGGAAGAAAAGAGATAGGACAAAGGACAAACTGACTCACCTCTAAAAAAGTGAGTCTTCTTTTTGGCTGGTTTCCTTCACCCGTGTGTGCTCCTTGTCTGCTCCTTGCACTTAGGTTTAGTGCTCTGTTGGAAGAGGCAACGACGAAGGAGAGCAAATCTTAGTTTGAAAATGTTTATTTGGAGAAGGCGGGTTATTTTTAGGTATGGACAGGTCGTCACGTGTAACAACGCGTGTATTTTTGCGTTTATAATAAATCAACCGTGTTTATACACGTGATTTTCAGGGTCCAGTCGCGTTTATACACGTGATTTTTAGGATGTAGCCGCGTTCACTACAAGGGATCGGGCTCATACCCGTGCTCCTAGACCTTCTAAAAATGACTTGTGAAAAAAAGTAGCAAGCCCGTGTATCAGCGCGTGTATAATCATAGCCAGAGACATGCGTGTAAAAGCGCGTGTATAGGACTGTTCAGACAGGCGCTGATACACAGGCGTATACACGCGTTCTATCAGTTCAGCTGCGTTTAGACGCGTTGATTCAAGCGTCTATACACGCATTTTGTCACTTTAGATATGCTTATACACGCGTATTTCTCAGATTTGACGTGTTTATACACGCGTGTTTTATAGATTATCTGCGTATATACACGTGACTTTTTGCAGATCTGACGCATTTATACACGCGAATAGAGAGCAAAAAAAAATTACAGAGAGTGCTATTTGGTATACCTGAATGTTGTTCCAGCATTCCAGCACCCAATAACACTCTCTGGATTTTCTTTTTTTGGTGCATTGGACCATCCGCGAGGAAGATATCCACGAGGAAGATTAAGACAACAACGACATGAATGCATACATTGTCAATACACGATTCAAGATAGACACGAATGCAATACTATCGATTCACGATTCAATATTACTATCAAAATTTCACACATATATACAAGGGAGTCCATATGTCGACGTAGCCCATGGCTTCAGTTACAAAAAAATATATACAACCACATCCTCAATATGGAATGTGATACTATAAGTCTGAGTACTACTCAGACCCAGATGATGACTCGGTGCTCCCTCCATGCTCAGATGAGCTCACATCAGTCGGAATGTCCGATGAGTAGTGCTCATGTCCACCCTCTGCAGTGGCAACGGGTGGATCATCTCAGCAGCTTGTGCATGTTCAAGTAATATATAGTATATAAGTATATATATATGTAATTCAATAAACCAAAATCATTCGTTTAGAGTTTTCAAGTACCTGTTGACCGTATGGTCTCATGGCCATCTCAAACTGCGCGTCCGTAATACGTCCCTCGGCTCTGAAGATGGCCCACGTGTCACGTCTGCTATGCCGACGAGCATACCCAATATCGTGGACTTCCTCCCCGTAACTCGTTGCTGTATCATAATCAACACAATTTGTAAGATTAAAACAATCATAGAATCAATGAATTAAGTAAACAATCAAATAAAGTGGCAAGATACTTACGAACTCTGCCTCCCATGACTCGACATCGCTAGATCCGAAATGTGAAGATCCAATGGTCTCCATCTGGATCCGTCGTGCCTCCACATGCTGCCTGCTCTTCACGCCACTCTCTGCTCGTTTCTTTGCCTCCTTCCACTCGCGTTTGTGCACAGTGGGCAGGTTTCTCGGCAGGATAGCCACCCATAGCTACATTTAGCCCATCATCATACGCGAGTTTTTTAAGGTGAGATCTTTTATTACTTAAGATCTCCCTTATTCGCATCCTTCCCCATACATCCGAGAATGTAGCATGTGGGGGATTGGGGTACCGACTATGTATAGCCTCTATCACCTCCTCAACTAATCGGCTATTTTGATCTTTAAATTTAATAAAACAATTTCTATACAAGTTTGATACTACCCCACGCATGTACTCCATTACCTCTTTCCCCCTCGCATCCATCACTATCCTGCCCCTATCCACCCCGCCACATCATAGCAGATCACTCCCTCCACCTCTCTCATCTCCTCCTCTTTCGAACTGTCTCCTCTAACTCTTCTCCCTCTATCTCCTCTCTCACCACATGCCCTACTACCTCCCCCACCAAAGCACCTGCCGCATTCTCCACTCCCACTCTTCCTACTGCTGCAGGTGGAGTCACAACTGGGGGATTGTCTACGTGACGGTGGCTGTGAGCCCTGACGTGACGGTGGCTCTGAGGGAGTACGTGATGGTGGCTGTGAGCCCTGACGTGACGGTGCTTGGAAGGGTGTGCGTGAGTGTGTCTGGGACGAGGTATGTCTCCTCGGTGGGCGTGGAATTGGAGAAGTTGCATGCCGTCTCGTCGGACTCGTAGGCATAGACGGCAGTGGAGTGCCCTGGATACTCGTGGTAGGGGTATAGACACCTGGCATGGAAGGAGGGGGATGAGCATACATGTACTTTGTAAGCTCAACTGGACCAGGATGGCGCCCAAAATGATTTAGCATCTCCATCTGCCAATTGCTGTTGTACGCAAATGGATTGGATGAAGAACCTAGAATATCCATAAAGAATCTGCAAAAATAAAAGTAAATACATGATTGTATCAAAGCACAAATGCAAGCTAGGCGCACATATGATTTTCCACCATCAAACTGACATCACTATCTAGAGAATTCACATCTTCAACAACACTCAGAACTATAGAGTTATCCTCCTCCAACTCTTTAAAAACAGTGTCGTGAGACTCAATGCATCTGATGTTGCCATGTTCTCAAAGACACTGTTTTTCACTACTTCAATTCTTTCATCCTTGTCTACCATCATCAGCCGTGCGATGTGTCGAAGGTCGGTCGCTTTCAAATTTTTTTTGCATAGGCCGCGTGTAGGAACGCGTGTATGTCTGCATGTATCCTGTCTGCACAGACATTCACATCCATATACACGCATTTTTGGACGCGTGTATACACGCGACTGTGTTTCACCCATGCTAGCTTGCATTTGTGCTTTGACGCAATCATGTATATACTTTTATTTTTGCAAATTCTTTATGGATCCAGGTTCTTCATCCGATCCATTTGCGTACAGCACTTGGATGATGGAGATGCTAAATCATTTTGGGCACCATCTTGGTCCAGTTGAGCTTACAGAGTACATGTATGCCCATCTCTCTCCTGGATTGCCTGGTATCTATACCCCGCCCCGAAGTATCCAGGTCACTCCACTGTCGTCTATGCCTGCGAGTCCGACGAGATGGCATGTAGCTTCTCCTCTTCCACGCCCACCGAGGAGACATACCCCGTCCCAGACACACTCACGCACACCCTCCCAGGCATCGTCACGTCAGGGCGGCTCACAGCCACCATCACGTACTCCCTCACAGCCACCATCACGTAGACAATCCCCCAGTCGTCGTGACTCCACTCGCAGTATACAGAGGAGAGCAAACGCCGCAGCAAGAAGAGTGGGAGTGGAGGATGCGGCGGGTGCTTTGGTGGGGGGGAGGTAGTAGGGCACACGGTGAGAGAGGAGATAGAGGGAGAAGAGTTAGAGGAGATAGTGAGGATGAAAGTGATGGATGCAAGGGGGAAAGAGGTAATGGAGTACATGCGTGGGGTAGTATCAAACTTGTATAGAAATTGTTTTATTAGATTTAAAGATCAAAATAGCCAATTAGTTGGGGAGGTGATAGATGTTGTACATAGTCGGTACCCCAATCCCCCAAATGCGACATTCTCGGATGTATGGGAAAGGACGCGAATAAGGGAGATCTTAGGTAATAAAAGATCTCACCTTAAGAAACTCGTGTACGATGATGGGCTAAATGTAGCTGTGGGTGGCTATCCTGCCGAGAAACCTGCCACTGCACACAAACGCGAGCGGAAGGAGGCAAAGAAACGAGCAGAGGGTGGCATGAAGAGCAGACAGCATGTGGAGGCATGACGGATCTAGATGGAGACCATTGGATC
This sequence comes from Cibotium barometz, assembly GCF_041138505.1. Classification (NCBI taxonomy): domain Eukaryota; kingdom Viridiplantae; phylum Streptophyta; class Polypodiopsida; order Cyatheales; family Cibotiaceae; genus Cibotium; species Cibotium barometz. Next base: position 24,463,610 of record NC_141102.1, on the reverse strand, counting down.
TTCGCATTTCGGATTTGGCGGCATCGAGTAATGGGAGGCAGAGTTCGTAAGTATCTTGCCACTTTATTTGATTGTTTACTTAATTCATTGATTCTATGATTGTTTTAATCTTACAAATTGTGTTGATTATGATACAACGACGGGTTACGGGGAGGAAGCCCACAGCCCACGATACTGGGTATGCTTGCTGGCATAACAGACGTGACACATGGGCCCTCTTCAAAGCCGAGGGATGTATTACGGACGCGCAGTTTGAGATGGCCATGAGACCATATGGTCGACAGGTACTTGAAAAGTCTAAACGAATGATTTTGGTTTATTGAATTACATATATATATACTTATATACTATATAATACTTGAACAGGCACAAGCTGCTGCTACACCTGCTGATGATCCACACGTCGCCACTAGAGAGGGTGGACGTGAGCACTACTCATCGGACATTCCGATCGATGTGAGCTCATCTGATCATGGAGGGAGCAGCGAGTCATCATCTGGGTCTGAGTAGTACTCAGACTTATAGTATCACATTCCATATTGAGGATGTGGTTGTATATATATTTTTGTAACTGAAGTCATGGGCTAGTTCGACATATGGACTCCCTTGTATATATGTGTACACATAAAATTTTGATAGTAATATTGAATCATGAATTGATAGTATTGCATTCATGTCTGTCTTGAATCGCGTATTGACAATGTATGCATTCATGTCGTTCTTGTCTTAAATCTTCCTTCGTGGATGGTGTAATGCACCCAAAAAAAAATCGAGAGAGTATTATTGGGTGCTGGAATGCTGGAACAACATTCAGGTACTAAATAGCACTCTCTGGAATTTTTTTTTGCTCTCTGTTCGCGTGTATAGACGCATCAACTCTACAAAAAGTCGCGTGTATATACACGGATACTCTGTGAAATGCGTGTGTATAGATGCGTCAACTTTGAAAAAGTCGCGTGTATATACGCGGATACTTTGTGAAATACATGTGTATAAGCGCAGCTAAACTGACAAAACGCGTGTATACACCCTCCTATCAGCGCATCTAAGCACAGCTAAACTGATAAAACGCGTGTATACGCTCATTTATTAGCGCGTCTGACTATTTCTATACACGCGCTTTTACACGCATGTCTCTGGCCGTGATGATACATGCACTGATACATGGGCCCGTTACTTTTTTTCCACAAGTCGTTTTTAGCGGCTAGGAGCGCGGGTATGAGCCCGATCCCTTGTAGTGATACACAAGGCCTTAAGCATAAAGCTATGCATGAGGCCTTATGCATAAAGCACTATGCATAAGGCCTTAAACATGAAGCCTTAAGCATAAAACTATGCATGAGCCCTTATGCATAAAACTATGCATGAGCCCTTATGCATAAATCTTATGCATGAGGCCTTATGCATAAAGCTATGCATGAGGCCTTATGCACATAAATCTTATGCATGAGGCCTTATGCATAAAGCATTATGAATAAAGCATGCATGAGCATTATTCATAAAGCATTATACATAAAGCTTATGCGCAAACCTACAAAACAAATCCCTAGCATCCCCAAGGGTGCAATAATAATAGAGGAAAGAGAGGAAAGATATGAAAGCACTTACCTCTTTTTCGTGATGTCGAAAGAGAGGATTAGAGGACCTACAAAACCAACAAACTTGGTGAGGAAAAGATTAGTAATGCATACATACAAAAGCTTATGCAAGCCCTAAGCCCTTATGCAAGCCCCTGGCAAGCCCTAAGCCTTATGCAAGCTATGCTAAAGCTTATGCATAAAGCATGCTTGAGGCCTTATGCATAAAGCTTTAAGCATTAATGCTTTATGCATGAGGCCTTATGCATGATAAAGATTTAAGCATAATGCTTCATGCATAAAGCATTATGCATAAGGCTTATGCATAAAGCACTTAAGCATAAAACTATGCATGAGACCTTATGCATAAAGCTTATCCATAAAGCATGCATGAGGCCTTATGCATAAGGCCTATGCATAACCTATGCATAAAGCTATGCATGAGGCCTTATGCGTAAAGCTATGCATGAGGCTTATACATAAAGAATTATGCATAAAGCTTATGCATAAAGCATTATACATAAAGATTATGCATAAAGCTTATGCGCAAACCTACAAAACAAATCCCCAGTACCCAAGGGTGCAACAATAATAGAGGAAAAGAGGAAAGATAGAAAAGCACTTACCTCTTTTTCGTGATGTTAAAACAAAACCAACAAAAGGGTGAGAAAAGGATTAGTAATGCATCATACAAAAGCTTATGTAAGCTATGCCGCTATGCAAGCCTTATGCAATCTATGTCGCTATGCAAGCCTTATGCAAGATATGATAAAGCTTATGCATAAAGCATGCATGAGGCCTTATGCATAAAGCTTTAAGCATAATGCTTTATTCATCATGAGTCCTTATGCATAATAAAGCTTTATGCATGAGGCCTTATGCATAAAGCTTTAACCATAATGCTTTATTCATCATGAGTCCTTATGCATTAAGCTTTAAGCATAATGCTTTATTCATCATGAGACCCTATACATAAAGCTTTAAGCATAATGCTTTATGCATGAGGCCTCATGCATAATGCTTTATGCATGAGGCCCTATACATAAAGCTTATGCATAAAGCATTATGCTGCATAAGGCTTATACATAAATCACTATGCATAAGGCCTTAAGCATGAGGCCTTAAGCATAAAACTATGCAATGAGGCCTTATGCATAAAGCATGCATCAAGCCTTATACATAAAGCCTATACATAAAGCTATGCGTGAGGCCTTATGCATAAAGCTATGCATGAGGCTTATGAATAAGGCATTATGCATAAAGGTTATGCATAAAGCATGCATGAGCATTATGTATAAAGCACTATGCATAAGGCCTTAAGTATAAAACTATGCATAAGGCCTTATGCATAGAGCATGCATGAGGCCTTATGTGCATAAAGCTATGCATGAGGCTTATGCATAAAGCATTATGCATAAATCTTACACTATAAGGGATCGGGCTCATACCCGCGCTCCCAGCCCGCTAAAAACGACTTGTGGAAAAAAAATAACGGGCCCGTGTATCAACGCGTGTATCATCGCGGCTAGAGATATGCGTGTAAAAGCGCGTGTATAGAAATAGTCAGACACGCTAATAAACGGACATATACACGCGTTTTATCAATTTAGCTATGCTTAGACGCGTTTATAAGAGGGTGTATACACGCGTTTTGTCAATTTAGCTGCGCTTATACACGCATAATTCACAGATTATCCACGTATATACACGCGACTTTTCCAAAGTTGATGCGTTTATACACGCACATTTCACACAGTATCCGTGTATATACACACGACTTTTTGTAGAGTTGACGCGTCTATACACGCGAACAGAGAGCAAAAAAAATCCAGACAGTGCTATTTCGTACCTGAATGCTGTTCCAACATTCCAGCAGCCCAATAACACTCTCTGGATTTATTTTTTTGGGTGCATTGCACCATCCACTCATGAGGAAGATTTAAGACAAGAACAACATGAATGCATACATTGTCAATACACGATTAAAGACAGACATGAATGCAATACTATCAATTCACGATTCAATATTACTATCAAAATTTTATATGTACACATATATACAAGGGAGTCCATATGTCAAAGTAGCCCATGGCTTCAGTTACAAAAATATATATACAACCACATCCTCAATATACAATGTGATACTATAAGTCTGAGTACTACTCAAACCCAGATGATGACTCGCTGCTCCCTCCATGATCAGATGAGCTCACATCGGTCGGAATGTCCGATGAGTAGTGCTCACGTCCACCGTCTGCAGTGGCGGCGGGTGGATCATTAGAGCAGGTGTAGCAACAGCTTGTGCCTGTTCAAGTACTATATAGTATATTAGTATATATATATATAATTCAATAAACCAAAATCATTCGTTTAGAGTTTTCAAGTACCTGTTGACCGTATGGTCTCATGGCCATCTCAAACTGTGCGTCCGTAATACGTCCCTCGGCTCTGAAGAGGGCCCACGTGTCATGTCTGCTATGCCGACGTGCATACCCAGTATCGTGGGCTGTGGGCTTCCTCCCCGTAACCTGTCGCGCTGTATCATAATCAACACAATTTGTAAGATTAAAACAATCATAGAATCAATTAATTAAGTAAACAATCAAATAAAGTGGCAAGATACGAACTCTGCCTCCCATGACTCGACGTCGCCAGATCCGAAATGCAAAGATCCAATGGTCTCTATCTGGATCCATCGTGCCTCCACATGCTGCCACCCTCTGCTCGTTTCTTTGCCTCCTTCTGCGCAGTGGCAAGTTTCTCGGCAGGATAGCCACCGGTAGCTACATTTAGTCCATCATTATACGCGAGTTTCTTAAGGTGAGATCTTTTATTACTTAAGATCTCCCTTATTCACGTCCTTCCCCATAGATCCGAGAATGTCGCATGTGGGGGATTGGGGTACCGACTATGTACAACATCTATCACCTCCCCAACTAATCGGCTATTTTGATCTTTAAATCTAATAAAACAATTTCTATACAAGTTTGATACTACCCCACGCATGTACTCCATTACCTCTTTTCCCCTCGCATCCATCACTGCGCATCCATCACTGTCCCGTCCCTATCCATCACATCATAGCAGATCACTCCCTCCACCTCTCTCATCTCCTCATCATCCTCACTATCTCCTCTAACTCGTTTTCCTCTATCTCCTCTCTCACCGCATGCCCTACTACCTCCCCCACCAAAGCACCCGCCGCATCCTCCACTCCCACTCTTCCTGGTGTGGCGTTTGCTCTCCTGTCTGTACTACGAGTGGAGTCATGACTGGGGGATTATCTACGTGATGGTGGCTATGAGGGAGTACGTGATGGTGGCTGTGAGCCCTGACGTGACAGTGCCTGGGAGGGTGTGCGTGAGTGTGTCTAGGACGGGGTATGTCTCCTCGGTGGGTGTGGAAGAGGAGAAGTTGCATGCCGTCTCGGGTGGTTGCAAGATCAGGGTGCCCAGTTTTGTCCACTCAGGCACCCTGTAAATAGTAAAAAAACAGGCATTTAGTGGCCAATCTCTCCTAGCTAACGAAGGAATTTCCTTTCAAGTTCTTTTGTTGGAACGTCACATGCAAAGTTGAGAATATAGTTGCATAATCTAATTAAGCATTAGATAGTTAAAAGTCCTCATTTCCTTAGGTACAAGCTCAATGTATACACCATGTCCCAAATTTGGGCTCGTTCCATAAAATGCTAATATCTTTCACATATAAACTCATATGAGATTTCCACTTTGCATCTTAGATCTTCACATAATATAGAGCTTAACTTGATTTTTTGAGAAATTTTTAAGCTATTTGTCTATTTTCTTTAAATATTTCAAGGTCTTTAAAGTGTTATAATATATGCCACTTTTTGCACCCACAATAACGACCACTTAAAAATGCATAATCTTGTAGATCAAAAGAGTGGTGGATAGTGAGACATTGGTAGAATGTGGTGGTTAGTCAAAATTGCAAATCCAATTGGGCCCTCCTGGCCCCTTGGGGGTGGTTCTACACCTCCCCCATGCCCATACTAAGTGTACAAGTGTCATTCTTCTCACTGGGGTAGCCCTATGGGCTGGCCCCATCTCTACATGCAAACCTACATGCCTACAGAGGCCTGGCATCCAGTTGCAAACCAGATACACAGAACATCTGACATCATTCTAGAGGGAGACTCATAGCGCGGACTGGCACTGCTTCATGTGCAGGACAGTGCACACCTGACCTTGGACGCGTGTGCAGGACAATGCACACCTGACCTCGGACAACTGAGATGGATCCCTAGCTGACTCGTCCCGGACTGGGCTCACATGGGACCAGTTCACCATACCAGGTCCTGCACCTTCTGTACAGAAATGTCTACGTGGCATCCAAGTGCGGGATGCACGTGACACCTGGATTGACGGCGAGGACAAGCTCTAGCGAGATGTCCCATCTGCCTGCATATGAAACATTGGCCTAGGAGGGTGTCAAAAGTGCGCAGCGGAAAGCGTGAGACATAGGCATAGGTGGTTCACGGACCCGGAAAAAATTTCTCGCTCGGAAAACACGGGCGATTCCTCCAAGATATTTTTACTCTAATGTAGTCAAGAGCCTTAACTAACTGAACTAATCTGACCGAACCTGTAAGTATCTTAGTCAGATCAAGGAAAAGACTTGCACTTGGATCATAGAGACCAACATTTTTTTCCTCATTGAGAGGCACAGCCGTTGATTCTTTTTCATAGAACAATTTTTATCCCGGATTTACTTCATCTATCGTACCATAACAGAATTGAGTCTCATTTTAGGGATCCATCACTCCAGCAGTCTAACCCCATCTAGTCCCATGGGGGGTTAGCCAACCGCCCAACCACTATAGTGATGGGATTTAATTAGGAATTTGGTTAGGTTTTGTCCCGGGTATCAGGGAAAAGAGTTCCCAGGCCCCCTAGCCAGATATTCATGCAAACTTAAAACTAGTCATACTGTGACATGAAAAATTGATATCTTTCATTTTTCATTTTGTACATTTTTTTGATGGTTTCTCAATGGTAATAAGGTGGAAGCTTGTCCAGGAAGATTGGGGCACCCACAATGGAATAATGGTGTGGTGATGCGATGGCTTGGCGGCTACCCTGATAACAGCATTCTATCTTCAAATATAATGGCTTTACTTGATTTAGGGTGCACACATTGTAAATACCACATAGGCTAGTGATGTGAAAAATAAAAGTGGGTCTTCATGCTCACATGGATTTTAATTATATTATGAATATAGTATTCACCATAAGGCTACAAGTTGGGGAGTGTGGAAGGCATGTGGAGGAGTGTGTGTACTTGCATAATTGGGAAAGATTCTTCTAGAATGCCTACATGAAAAAGGAGAATTCCGCCATGTGTACGTGGGATCTCCACCTACATGCCACTTAGACTTGGCTATTATCTCATCACACTTTCAAAGTCAAAAAGTCTTCAATTTAATAATCAATAGAAGACTTAGCCTAAGAGGACAATTGATGGTGACATCTACCCTTATGTCACTGAAGGGTTGAAGATCATTTTTATGTTGTGATTTGTAACAATGGAAGAGAGGGTGTTTCTCCACCTATAAAAAGAGCCCTCCTCTCCCTTTCAAATAAAGGAATGAAGCCTCCTCAATTGAGCATTTTGTGTCATTGCCATTTTTTTATCTTCAAATCCTTATTCAAACACTCTCTTTACATGTGAATGTCTCATTTAGCATTAGCTCCTCATGCTTAACCTAATTTTGGACCTCTTTGATGATTCATGATAAGTGGGATAAGGAGTTATTATCTTGGTGGGCTTGTGACTTCTCAAGGTAGACCTTGCCTTATTGCCACCCTCCTTTGGAGGTACCAATGGTTTTAGCGGCGGTAATGAGCATGTGGAAAGACTTTGGGGAAATTGGGACCTCTTAATAGCAAACTAACATATGAAGGTGAGACTCAAACTTTGGTTGGAGCCTCCAAGCAAACTAGCATCTATGTGGGTGAGGTTCAAACTTTACTTTCAGCTTCCTAGAAGCGATCCGTGGGTGAGGCTCAAACTTTTATTGGAGGAGCCTCTCGGGGGGTTCACTATATGGAAGCCCCTCCTACGACGTGCATTCAAGCGGTATTTAAAAATCCCCTTATCTGTGAATTTTGAGCTAATAAAACTACCCCTTTTTCTTTATAAACTTACGGTTTTTTTTCCAAAGTACAATTAAAATACCCCACTTGTAATTGTATTTCTGTAAATTTACCCAATATTTTGGATTAAAAAACCCCACCTAATGATCGCACGTGGTAGACTTACATATTTTGAGGTGCAACCCCTGAGAGGAGCCTATAAACTAATATATGATGCAAGTGAGGATGATAACTTTAACTGGAGCCTCCTAGCAAACTAACATATGATGGTGAGGCTCATGGAGCTTGTTAGTAGGAGCCTCCTACTAACAAGCTAGCATATGTAGGCAAGGCTCAAGCTTTAGATGGAGCCTAGCCTCCTAGCAAACTAGCATTGATAGGTGAGATTCAAACTTTGGTTGAAGCCTGAACTCATGTTGAGATTGAATTACATTTATAGTTTTGTGTACTACCGCAAAAACATCGCTTCAATCTTTCTTATTGAGATCTTGATTTTCTCAGGGATTGCAGGGTCTAAAACAAGGTGCTTCAGTGTTTCTCATTGATGGTTCTGCAAGGAAGGCACGCGGGGTTATTCATTCCATTGATGCATCTCAAATATGTGGTTTTCAATTCATTGGTGAGACATGTGCAGCAATACATGTTCAACAAAGCTTTGATGACACATTTCTCATTCCATTTGCAACAATGGATGCAAGAACAATGTCTCAAGTAGTTAGAAGCATCATCAAATGGCCATTGGTCAACCTTGTTATGGACAGAGACATTACTAATACTAAAGAGGATAATTTTGCAGAACTTCTTGTTGATCAAGAAGATCACTTTTTTATAGATAGGGAGAGCTAGAAAGAGAAAAGTGTCATCCTGTGGGATGACAACAGATCTACAAAACTTGGCAATGGAGTAGTATTGTTAGTCCACCCATACGAGGCTATAAATTGTAGAGAACTAGGGGAGAGTATCTTGGGTGTCATTATAGAAGGATCTTTGCATCCAAGTTCAACTTGTGTTTTAGGTCTCAATTTGGTTAGTTGGCCGATCAGGCAACTCACATTTAAGAATGGTGAACCATTAGTGAAGGACACAGAATCTTCTTCTATTGATGAGGGTATTCAAGATCCTCGGGGGGTGCACTATATGGAAGCCCCTCCTATGACGTGCGTTCAAGGGGTATTTAAAAAACCCCTTATCTGTGAATTTTGAGCTAATAAAACTACCCCTTTTTCTTTATAGACTTACGGGTTTTTTTCCAAAGTACAATTAAAATACCCCTCTTGTAATTGTATTTCTGTAAATTTACCCAATATTTTGGATTAAAAAAACCCCACCTGATGATCGCACGTGGTAGACTTACATTTTTTGAGGTGCACCCCCCGAGTCAAGATCACTTCATGCAAAAAAATATTGACAGCCTAAACAATTCAAGTGATGAAAAAGAGGATGATGATGTAGAGGGCAATGGTGGCGATAGTTCTGATGACAGACGCCATGATGCCATGATCACTGACTATGATATTATTGAAGGGACAAATAAGAAAAGGAGCTATGTCCATAGGGTAAGGGTAATGAAAAATTACAATAAAACCCATGGAGCTAGCAAAAAATGTGATGTTGCAAACATTCACAACGTCGCAACCATTGATTGTTTGCGAGAAGCGATGTCAATTTGGAGATAGATCCAAAATCATGCAAGCTAGGGTACACTTTTGGGGACAGAGCTATAGTACACGATACACATTTGTACTAGATTGCATGGGCATGGCCTATAGACAAGAAGGTCAAGATGACGAGCGCTTTGAGTTCACATTTGATGGGAAGAAGGTTTGTAGTAAAGCATGGTATGTAATGTATGGCATTGGTAAGTCAACGTTCTATAGGCTCAGAAAGAAATTCTTGAATGGTGCATGTAATGTCATTCGGGGCAACAAAGGGATAATATGGAAGGGCATGACACATGTTGAGATGGCAAAATCAATCATACACGGCTTCATAGATAATAATGCCGATCAAATGCCACATAGGTCAAGGACAACTATGCATGGAGCCTGGGAGACCCAACGTGTTCTACCAGCAATGTACAAACAGGTGGACATATTGCGTGAAGTGCATGACACACTAGTCTCATTCGAATACCGGCCCCCACTGTCACAACCATCCCCCCACTGTCACAACCATCATTCTCAAGATTGTGTAACACAGAGTTCAAGACAGTTAGTTTATCAAAAATTAGCAACTTCTCAAAATGCAACATTTGTATGGCAATCAAGGTCAAGTTGGAATCAACAAAAAATCAAGAGGAGCGTGCCAGATACATGGCACAAAGAAGGGCACACATGTTGCAACAAATGAGTTGTAAAAATCTATATTATGCTTGGAGGAGCTCTTCTGAAATGAACCCAAACAGGTATTTGTGTATTATACATGATAAGATGGACCAGAGCAAGACTGCCATACCACAAATTAAACCAGTTCCTAAATCTTGGGGATTTCATGTAAAATATATAGACATCAAATTTGCATCTTCAATCAAATATTGAAGATTTACCAAAACAAGTGCAAAATCTAGAGAATAAGAATAAATATCAGGAACTACAAATCAAGGAACAAGAGAAGAATTAAATAAGCTTAGACTCAAATTAGATCATTTAATGAAAAATTCCAGTTGGTGCAAGGAAACACCAAAGAGAGCTATTAGAAATTGATAGGCTTGCAATAGGGGGTGGTGCTAGGAAAAGGCAAATGATGGCAACAAGGTGATTAATAATAATTGAGTGTTGAATAATTTTAATAAGAGTTCTATAGCTAACACTTTTCTTCAACGTTTATATTTTAGGAACTTTTTGATTGATATATCGGTGGGGAATTCACAAACACATACCTAGAGTCTTTCAGTGTTCAATTTGAAAAAGACAATTGGTGGTTAGGAGCTTTTGAGGTGCCAAAGGAGAACCATGAAATGCTATCTAGATTGGATGCTTCAAAGATGCCCTTGAAGGTTAAGGTTATCAAGCATTAAATAAATCGTGAACAACTTGAAGTTCCAGGTGTGGGGACCTTTATCATGGATTGGCATTTAGGAGGAGATTTGAAAATAATCAAATGTATGCTTGGTTGTGACACAAGTGCTACCTCTTTACTTCCTTTCCCTCTATGCATGAAGAAATCAATGCAAAAGTGCAAGAAGGAAGATGAATTGCAATGGATTTATGGAGTCGTGTCATGCAACTTGGAAGCACTGCCAGATAGGGATGCAAAGGATCTTACATGGAATCCCATTATTTCATTCCCATGTGAAAACATTCACTTATGCACATTACATGCCATGATGAGAATATTTGATAAGTTGCTCAAATTGTACATTGACTTTACATTCACTATGAAGCCGACTGCTTGATCCATGGAACCCATTTCCAAAGTGGAGGATCAACTCAACTCTCTAGGAGTGCCTGGAGGCAACATCAAAATAATGATGGATGCAAAGATGTATGGAGATAATCATGTTTTGGTGCAAAAAGTATCAATGAGTAGAGGAAAGGCTAGGTGTTTTTTGCACATGTTAGGGAAAAACTCCAAAGAAAGATGGGAGTTGTGAAAGGATTTATGCAAGTGTACTACTGATTTGTGACAAGGATGCAAGTCTTCATAATAAGCAAGAAAAGGCTTGGGCTTGTTTTGACAAGATGGTGTCGATCATGCTATTGAGTACTACCAACGTTAAACAACGAAACATATTCAAGACAATCATCGAGTTTACTCAACTAGTCATTAATAGTTGGGGGAAAACATCAATCACCCATTACATGGTACTTTTTTGTTATTATTAAGTTGTTATAATCTATATGTATTTATGATCACTAATGCAATATTGCTTGGACAAGTATGGTTTCCTCGACATGTGGAGGCACCCAAGGGATGGAGAAGTCCCATTATAGGGCAAAGGAATCTATTTCAAGAACACTCATCATGGTGGAGGGGTGACACATACAAATTACCTCATCGAAATGTTTGATTAGTTTTTTCGATACACATTGAGTAGAAGCTTATTGAAGGAGAAAGAAAAGGTATCTCGAATTGAGTAGAAGCTTATTGAAGGAGAAAGAAAAGGTATCTCGAATTGCAAAAGTAGTCCAACTCCACATGAAGAAGACCAATAAGGCTAAATGGAACAAAAGTAGTGGGCCCACACGCTATGTTGCATGGCATGCTACAAGTGGTTAGAAATGGCGAATTTTGGGTGAAACAACATTAAATTGTAAAGAACATTATTTTTTTTTGGTTTCACACTAAATTATCATTTTTAAAAATTTGACCTAATTTTGAAGTGCCTATAATAAGACTCTATGGCCTCATTTTTGTCATTTCACTTTCACACTCCTCACTTTCTCACCCCCCCATGGCTCGAATAAAGAATACTGCACATAAAGTACCTCCTCGTCTTGCCAATGCTGCTACTAGTAGTAGAAAGTGTCCTCACGATCCCGACAGCACGGAATCATAACTGATAGTAGCAAAGCAGGAGTAGGAGCAAGGTCCTCCACCATGGGAAGGACAAATTATTCCACCTCCTTGAGGGCATCAAGCTTGGAAGACCCTCTTCTCTACCAATATGGGTTCCCTTCCAACATGAGAGGAAGTCCAAGTAACAGGCGGAGGAAAAGGAGCCTCTATAAGTGAGGGAAGTGCACCTTGGATTCTATATTTACAAGCACCACCATAGCCGCAGCAGGTAGTAGAACCTCCACCACCACCTCGCTGTGGCTGCCCAAAGGGACCTAATTGGAAGAAGGCTCCTCATCCTCCAAGGCCTCAAAAACCCGAATGTGCTTCCACATGCACCAAGGAGGAGGAGGAAATATGGAGTCAAGGCACTCCAAGAGATATGTAGATTTTAAAAATATGTGGACCTCCTTATTCCCAAGGCACATTTCACACATCTTGTGAAAGAAATCCTACATACTTACTCTCAAAACTATCATGTGCAAAGGCTTGTGTTGGGAGCATTACAAGAAGCGGCATAATCTTTTTTGGTGACCTTTTTTGAGGATGCAAATCTATGTGCTATTCATGCCAAGAGGGTTACTATAATGATGAAGGATCTTAAATTAGCTAGGCTTTTGCATCGTCAAGACTTGTAATCAGCAGTGCTACTATCACTACTAGAGGTTTAGGGCATACCGACGTTAGAATACCGACGCAAATGTCAAATGTCAGTATACCCCTCGTAATCTTGGAGGAGACAAGTCGGGCGAGCTATTTTCAAAATTTCAAATATCGACGCGTATACCGATGCTTTTACCATTGCGTATACCGACGCATATACCGAGGTGTATACCAATGTGTATACCGACGCGTATACCGACGCTCGTAAGTTTTTTACAGCCGAGAACCTATTGTTCTCTGTTTTTCACGGCGTCGAATTGCATCCAGAGAAGGTATGCGTTTCAGCATCTCCTTCAAGCTTTCCTCTTTTCTCCTCTTCTCCTTCTCCACTTTAACTTATATGCTCTTACTTTTACTAATATGCTCTTGCTTTTGCTTTTTAGGATATAGGGCGTTTAGGGTTTTGTGTTTTTTTGGCTCTCTATGCATGTTGAGAGCTCTCTATGTATGCATAGATCTCCTAATGCATGCATAGAGATTTTAGGGTTTTGTATTACTTGTGTATTAGTTCTTATTCTTATGTTTAATTTACTAATTACTTTGTTTAATATTTTGTTTTGCAGCTCTTTCACCAATCTTTCACCAATCCTCTCCTTCTGCTTCGCAAAAAAGAGGTAGTCCCTCTTTCTATTTTCCTTGTTTATGCTTTTTTCTACGTACTATTGCACCCCTGTTTTATGGTTTAGGGTTAGTTTAGGGTTCTTGCAAGCTTATACATAGGATTATTGCAAGATCTATGCATAAAACCTATCATAAGCTTGCAATCTCTATGCATAACGAAAGAATGTCTACCAAGGACATGTTAAGTATCTTCCAGAAAATCATGAATTGCGGGATGGTAATCTAGGAAGACCTCCTCCAAATCATGAATTGCGGGATGGTAATCTAGCAAGCGATTGGAAGATCAAATGGGAGGAATGTGGCAACTTCGCATGTCCTGGGATGAAAAGGCTCTCTATCTTTCATAAACTCCCCTATTGGGGGGGTAATCTCCTTATAAACCATTTGCTTGACCCGATGCATATTTTCAAGAATGTAGCTGACATTCTGTGGAAGACCATGACAGGAAAAAAGGAGACTAAAGGCCAAAGGGATGACTTGGAAGAGATAGGTTGCATGCAAGAGTTGTGGGCTCGCACTAGACCCAATGGAAAGGTGCTACTTCCAAGAGCCCCATGGGTTTTTAGTAAGATGGAGGAACAACAAGTCAAGAGGACAATTTCAGAGTTTCAGACTCCTACATGTTGTATGCATTGCTTGAAAAGTGCATTTACAAAGGATGATGATCTTAGTGGCCTCAAGAGTCATGATTGGCACAAGTTTCTACAATTTGTGCTACCCATAGCAATAAAAGATTGCCTCACTGAAGACATTAGAGCTACTATCTATAAGATTGGCACATTGGTGCGCTGGATTTCTTCAAAAGAGATAAAGAGAGACACTTTGGAGACAGCACGTTTAAACTCCATAGAGGCAGTCTACATGGTAGAGAAGTTTTTCCCTACAAGTTTATTAACAATCCATATGCATCTGCTAGTTCATGTTGTAGATGAGGTTGCAGTTGCTGGAACAGTCCATTCAAGACGAATGTTCTTTTTGGAGAGGTTTATGAAGACATTAAAGGGATTTGTTTGCCAAATGGCTCGCCCAGAGGGTAGTATGTCAGAAGGGTGGCTGATACAAGAGTCCCTTGTTTACATCACTGAATATTTAAGTTCTTCAGATCCAGAGATACCTCGACTATGGTCTCAAGAGTCTAACAGTTGGTGAGGAACCTCAAGGCCAAGGCATTAAGAGAAAGATGGATAACAATTTGAGGGAAAAAATCAACAAATTTTGCAAAAGGTGGCAGACTTCAAAGGCTTTGTCAAGGGATGCTTACATGATGGAGCCGATAGCTTGATTGGACATTCAAAGCCATTGCAATTCAGGTTTTATATGAGTGATGGAATACCTTTGATGCAATACAAAGTACACCTCAAAAATGTTGATTGGCTACCAGAAAACGGTATAGAGTCATGGAAGAGAAATGACCAAGGAGGACCCAAGCTTCCTGAAGGTTTTCCAAAAGTATTACCACTCTTTGAGTATGTTAAGGAAAATGAGAAGGTTGTGGAGGGCTTAAAAAAACATGTCAATTGGTGGAAAGAGCACTTGCAAGAGAAAGGAGACCAAAGTGATTATGCTAAGTGGATCAATCCGGTCCTTGCCTATTGGGAGAATCTTATGCTAAACATGCAAACCCCTAGTGCAAGGGAAGACATAACCTTCAAGTGGAGGATAATGTAGATGAAGGGTTTGATGTAAATGAGGACCATTATTGTGGTCCCCAATGCGCAACAGACCTGCTGATGAAGAGTTCAACCCAACTCTTGATGTGTCTAAAGGAGATTTTGTGCTTGTGCAACCTTGTGATGCAAATTACCCAATATGGTTGGGAGTGACAACAAGTGATGTTCATCAAAACAACAACTCAATAAACTACCTACAAGTTCAGATACAATATTGGGCACACCAATTTCAAAGAAGAAGAATGCAAGTGATGTGGGGGTTTATAAGGATTGCTGGAACAAGTATTGGCAAGAGAACAGAAATGATCCTCAGTGCTGGGAAGACACTAGCTACATCATATGGGCATGGAAGCCCAAGGGGGTGGACGATTTCGAGAGAAAATCAAGATTCCAAAGGCTATAATACTCAAGTCCAAATAGAATCAATTGAATCAACATGAAAGTGAGGCACCATCGCACGTAAGTGCAGTTGAGCAAGAACGATTTGTTAGCACATGGGCAACTAGCTTCGTAATCTTTTAGCAATGTTGTATGAAGCTACCAAACTTATAGTTCAATCATTATTCAAATTGTAAAGCTTTCTTAAGCTTTTAGATTTATGGTTCACCCATTGTTCAAGAATTTTGATTCAATACAGATGGTGATCTTTTTAATTCTATCACCTAGTCTTTCTTACAACTTAAAGTTACATCAATTGAATATCCTTTCTTTGTTAAAGTTTCTATGTTTGATGGTCAACTGGAGGCTATGTGATATAAACAAACTTAATTCTTGGTGTGCATGTGTGTGTGTGTGTGTGTAGGCAAATTTACATCCCACCAACATCATATATACTTGTTTACAAATGTACAATAGTACATAAATCATATCACATTATTCAAATGCTTGTTGAGAACATCCAATAGTAAATCTTGCATATCGCACAGTAAACATTGTATTGGATCTAACAAAGAATTGTCTCAAAATTGTGCATATTTCCCAAAATTCCTAAATTTGAGTTATTGGCTATGAAGCAGGCGATTGAATACGTCCTTAGAAACATCATTTGCACATGTGCAATATAGTACAAGTACTTTGGAATTACTTTCATGTGGTTTCAAGTACTTTGTAAGTTCTTTTATGCAGTTGCAAGTACTTTAAACTTGCTATTAAATTGATTGTGAGAGCAGTTAAAAGTACATGAAAGAACTTTCAATGCATTTAAAAGTACTTCATAGTTTTCAAAGTACTATCAAAGTACTTCCTTTTAGCACTATCAAATGAGAGTACTTGAAAGAACTTTTAGAGTACTTAAAACAAATGACAATACTTAAATAACTTTTGCAAGTACTTGAAACAAATGAGAGTACTTGGATGAACTTTTAAAGTACCACTTGAGTACTTTTGAGTACTTTAAGGCCCTAGTGCCGAACCACTTGAATGTACCTTCAGTGCATACTTCAAAGTACTTAAAAACACTATGTGATTGGTTTGAGAGCACTTGGATCATCTAAGAGTATTTGAATGTACCTTCAGTGCATTGTCAAAATATTTTTAAATTAAAATACTACATGATTGGTTTGAGAGCACTTGGAACATCCGAGAGGCCTTGAAAGAACTTTCAAGTGATTTTTGGATACTCTAAGTATTTCAAGGCTCTAGTAAATTAGTACTAATACTTTAAAGTACTTTAAGGTAGCAATCCTATGTTAATCATCGAGGGCTCATGAAGAAAATGTACTGGATGCCGCACATGCACTTTTCGCCCTATCCTCTTTTGGTAGACATGTTTTTTATTAGGGGAGACATTTGATGTCTAGACATTAAAAACAATGTCTTTGATCTACTGTGTGTGATGATAGTACTTTGTGTTGGTTGTCTTTGGCATGTATGTAGGGGTAACACTCCATCCTCTTTAAAGTGTAGGCGAGAGTTTGCTACACTGTGGTCTCTTCTGTGGACACCTAGAATTTCATGTGCTTTTCTAAAACTTATGGGTTATGTAACATCCTTATAGCTGCTCTCGTAAAATAGATCTCATCTGATGATTGGGGCACCTTCAACTCTGTCAACATGTTACGAATGATAGATAAAATAGCTATTTCTACACCAAAAGCTTCGACTTGTTCATCCCTTAATTTGGGATGAAGTAAGAGATCCTGGAAAATTTACATTCTAGTACATAAGTCTAACCCTTCTGTCTGCTCGCAGGAGGACTTCGCAAACCACATTGCATATTTTTTTCATGTCCTTCTTATCAACTGATCGTTTCTCTTTGGGCCTTTTCAACACCTTGATTTTCTCCCGATGCTCCCTTTGCTTCAAAGTCCAATTCCTATGTAGTTTCTAGGTACCTCGGATCTAGATCGATAGTCTATGCACGTGGATTTTGCACATAGGACAAACTAAGTCTTTTGGTATGCATGATGAAAATGATGGTATGAAACTTTGAGTAGACTCTCAAGAAGTCAAGATTGGAATACTAGAATAACCCCAACTTTCCTTTGGTATATCTTTACATCGCACTAGGTACAAGCAGACAATGCAAAATCTTTTAAATTCTCCAACCAAGTTGTAGCCAACTAGTTTATATTAATTCTTTCTGTCCAAAGCATTGTAGTACCCCAATCACCTACCGTGTGTGTGTGTGTGTGTGTGTGTGTGTGTGTGTGTAAGTAGATAAAGAGAGTATGCATAGAAAGTAAGCATGATTTATGCATACTCTATGCTCTATGTGTATGCATAGATCTTGTTCACATAACTAAACCTAAACCCCAAGACCCAAGGGTACAAACAAGAAAAACATAAATAGCAAAAACATAGAGCATAAAGCATAGAGCATATAGCATGCATAAGGCTCGCTCTCTTTATGCATGCATAAATCTCACTCTCATTAGGCATGCATATTGTATAAGCATGCATAAATATTATGCATGGTCTATTCACATATAGAGTATGCATGAATACTCTATGCATAAAGACTACGCATGACCATAAAGAGTAAGAGTATGAATGCTCTATACATGCATAAACAGTATGCATGCTATGGGCATGCATAGAGTATCCAAGATCTATACATAATCATTAGGTAGCTCCTACTATGATCATTATATTTGTTTTTATATCCTTATTGAAACATCTTCTACTATGCATACATAAAGACTATGCATGACCATAAAGAGTAAGAGTATGAATGCTCTATACATGCATAAACAGTATGCATGCTATGGGCATGCATAGAGTATCCAAGATCTATACATAATCATTAGGTAGCTCCTACTATGATCATTATATTTGTTTTTATATCCTTATTGAAACATCTTCTACTATGAGTGCTTTAATTGGATATTTATATGGGTAGCTCCACATTTCTTGTTTTAGTGGAGTAACTAGCTTAAATATATAAGCCGCTTACCCTAACTTTCATTGTTAAATTTAAGGAAATCTAGCTAATTAACAAATTTTCTACTTTAATGTGTAGAATTGGCAGGATTTGTTATCCAAGACTTGGAAGAAACAAGAAGACATGCATTGGCGAGGACAAAATGATGTGGCAACTAGTGTATCATTGGGGGATATCATTGCTTTACAAATGGATATCAAAGGTATCACTAGGAGAAAACAAGGAAGTGCACATGGGGATAAACCTTGGAATGATCTCTACTACACTCTCAAGAATGAATATGACTTAAGCTTGGAATTTATTAAAATATTCCAAGAATTTAGATTCTATTGTAAACTCAATTATTTGGAAATCAATGAGAGGGTCTTCATTTAAGGTAACAATCATCATGAAATGTGGATAGCAAATAATGCATCAATAGGGTCTTCATTTAAGGTGATAATCATCATGAAATGTGGATAGAAAATAAGGCATCAACAATAGCTTGAAACACTACTAATAATAATAATAAGGGGTTGGACCTTATAATAGCAAGGGATTAGACCTTATCATAGTAAGGGATTGGACCTTATAATTGTGTTTGTATTCATTATATCTTTTAAATGTGTGTTTTCTTTCAAATGAAGAAAGGCTTTTTTGTTTTTCTCGTGCCTTTTTGTATGGCAATTGTAAGATCCCTGTTCCCACCGAGTAACAGATTCGGGATACTAGCAGCGGAAGTAGCACTTCTCGCGCGGGACAGGGGTCCCACATTCGGGGCCTCGCCCACGGATATCCAGATAAGAGACTAATTCGTCGGTTGTTCCAAAACCGAACTCGAAAAAACTTCCTTTACCGGAAAGCACGGGCGATTCCACCAGGATAACTTTTTACTCTAACGTAGTCAAGATCATTTCTGATTGAGATGATCCAATTACATCTATAAGATACTTAGTCAGTTCAAGGAAGAAACTTGCACTTGGATCATTGGGATCAACGCTTTTTTCCCCATTCAAGAGGCACAGCCGTTGATTCCTATCCATAGAACAGTTACTGTCCGAGATTTTTTTTTTCTATCGTAAAAACAAAAGTTTGAGTCTCGATTTACGGATCCATCAGTCCAGCCTAACCCCATCCAATCCCATGGGTTAGCCAACCGCCCAACCACTGTAGTGATGGGATCCAATTAAAAATTTGGTTAGGTTTTGTCCCGGGTACCAAGGAAAAGAGTTCCAAGGCCCCCTAGCCGGATGTTCATGCAAAATAAAACTAGTCACACCACTCACACACCCAATATGAAATTGCCTTTTTCAACCAGATTCAACCAGTTTAAAACAATCCTTTAATAAAACCATAGTATCATTGATCACCATCTTCCAATTTATCCAATTGATTCTTAATTTCCCATCATTCCTTCATCAGAGTATCTATGGCATCATTGGCAACTAGAACGCTCAAGAGCCGTTTCGATAGTTCCTAGCCCATAATACTTGGCAATATAATCATTTAACATGATGGACTCTCGTTGAAGATCATCAAGATCAACCAACAGATCCATATAAGGAGCCATGGACTCATCCATTGAAGACCAGCAAGGTCAATCAACCAGATCCATGCTCGATTTCAGAAAACAACTCCAACTCTGTTCCAATATCTTCCTCGACGCACGCGTGGGTATCCTAGGCGACCCAGAGCCCGAGCACCGTATGGTCAGCACCCTCTAGGATCCTTCGCAGGTAACCTAGCGCTTCACGCATAGGCCGCTTCCTTGGCCCCTCATCCACCGTACCGCGGAAGCTCACCATTTTAATCGCACCGAGGCTGGTCAAGACCTCGGCCGACCTTGCTACGCGAGACGTCCTTCATTGACTCCCCGTCAGCAGATGCAACTTTCTCATCACGACCTTAATCACAAGACGGTCAAAATGCTCCCCCCAGCATTCTTGACATAAAACAATCATTTACAGACAGCATTTACAAACAGCATTTACAAACAGTTTACAATACAATTTCTATTTTAACTTTCATTTTTCCACATTATCCCTCCTCAATCTACATTACTTATTCCATATTCCATTTATATGTATACTCATCCCATCACATCATTACCATCTCATCACTTCAGATTCCCTCACATCACAATCGTATATTCACATCCATACATCCACAACTATATGCGTACATTCACATCTACATGCATACATCTACATCCCTATGCATACATCCACATCCACATTCACATTCACCTCCATACATCTACATCTACATGCATACATCCACTCCACATTCACATCCACATCTATACATTTACATCTACATGCATACATCCACCTCTACATCCACATCTACGTCTATACACCTACATCTACATGCATACATCCCCATCCACATCCACATCTACATCTATACATCTACATCTACATGTATACATATACATCTCCATTCACAACTACATCTACATGCATACATCCATATCTCCATTCCCATCTACATCTATACATCTACATCTACATGCATCCATCCACCTCCACATCCACATCTATATCTATACATCTACATCTACATGTATACATCCACATCTCCATTCACATCTACATCTATACCTCTACATCTACATGCATCCATCCACATCTCCATTTACATCCTCATCTACACATCTATTTCTACATGCATACATCCACGTCCCATGCATACATCCACCTCCACATTCACACTCACATCCATACATCTACATCTACATGCAACATCCACATCTCCATGCATAATAAAATTCTTTTAATTAATCTAGGATGATAGTTCCTAGAATATGGTAGGAATTCCTCTTTTTATACTTTGAATGAATTTATTTTATGCGTAATTTCTATAAAAATTTTGCCATAG
The DNA here is from genome assembly GCF_041138505.1 of Cibotium barometz. Lineage (NCBI taxonomy): Eukaryota > Viridiplantae > Streptophyta > Polypodiopsida > Cyatheales > Cibotiaceae > Cibotium > Cibotium barometz. The sequence continues at coordinate 24,442,225 of NC_141102.1, read as the reverse complement.
CTCCGCTACTATGACTGATAAATCTCAATTTTTTTCTAAGGGATAAAGCTCATTATTAAAGAAATAATTAGAATGGTCTCTAGTTGGATCATCAATCCATAATGGTCTCTGATTGGATCATTAAGAAAACAATTAGAATGGTCTCTAATTGGGTCATCAATCCATAATGGATTGAATCCTCAATGTGCATAAACTAAAAGCATAGCAAAAAGCCATTAATTTGGCCTCAAGCATAGCTTAATCTTGGATTAAGGAAAGGCTTTATGAAAAGCTTCATTTGGATTGAGAATGGTTCATGAGTATGACCATTTCTTGAGTGAGAGAGAGAAATTACATAAAAACCATTAGAATTTAAACATAAATGGAAATTAACTTCTATAGCATTTATTAAATTATGTAACTCTTCACTACTATTCACCAATTATCTTCAATAGCATTTAAAAAACCATACCAATTAAACTTCTCAAGCTTGAGAGGGGTTGAGAAGAGAGAATCATTGAGAAATTATAGAAAGATCAAAATTCAATATACTTACCTTATAATTTGCTTGATTCTTTATTCACGGTAGAGGCCCCCAACCAATCAATTGGTTTAGTATGTTGATGGAGCCACCAATGGGGATTGAAGAAAGAGAGAAGTGTCAAAAACTAGTGAATTATTAAAGAATTCACAGTTCTTGGCTTAGGTGGAGTAACAAAGCATAAGACACTATATATTTTGGCTTAAATGGAGTAGAGTAACAAAGCATAAGACACTATATATTTTAGCTTAGGTGGAGTAGAGTAACAAAGCATAAGACACTATATATTTTGGCTTAGGTGGAGTAGAGTGACAAAGCATAAGACACTATATATTTTGGCTTAAATGGAGTAGAGTAACAAAGCATAAGACACTATACTTTTTTCAACAAGGGGAGGCTTCTATTTATAGGAAAATTTGAGCTCCTAACCAAACAAACTGATTCTAGAATTTTCCAAGTCAGTTTGGTTGAATTTGGACTAGATTTGGACCTAGTTTGGTTACTTTTTGATTCGGTTTGGTTCCATTTTGATTTGGTTTGGTTCAAGAGAGATGAGAGATAAAAATATCACATTATTTTTGAGTTTAAAACTCATTCAAGCATGTGAAATATGCACCTCCTTTAAATAATTCCCCTTCCTTACATATGTGTCAAAATTTTATTGCTCATAGTTTTTTACTAATAAACCTTGTACATTTTCAACTCTTCATCTTATGTGAAATATGCACCTCCTTTAAAGAACTCCTCTTCCTTACATATGTGTCATAGTTTTTTTACTAATAAACCTTGTACATTTTCAACTCTTCATCTTATGTGAAATATGCACCTCCTTTAAAGAACTCCCCTTCCTTACATATGTGTTTATTTACTAATAAACCTTGTACATTTTCAACTCTTCATCTTATGTGAAATATGCACCTCCTTTAAAGAACTCCCCTTCCTTACATATGTGTTTATTTACTAATAAACCTTGTACATTTTCAACTCTTCATCTTATGTGAAATATGCACCTCCTTTAAAGAACTCCCCTTCCTTACATATGTGTCATAATGGAATCATTTTAATATTGCTCATAGTTTTTTACTAATAAATCTTGTACATTTTCAACTCTTCATCTTATGTGAGCATTTAAGGGACTCCCCTTCCTTACATATGTGTCATAATAAAATCATTATTCCCAAAATATCTCATATTTTTAATATTGCTCATAGTTTTTTACTAATAAACCTTGTACATTTTCAACTCTTCAGTCTCATGTGAGCATTTACTCATTTTTGGGTATTTTCTTTTTACAATTTGGATTTATCTCCTCCCTACACATGGATTGATGCTATTGGCCCATAGAAACCTTAATTGGACCATAGTCTAAAGATTTCTGAAAATCTAGACCCTTAGGCTAAGGTTCTTTATACCTATTTCCAATTAATTCCAATTGCACATTGGAAAATTCTTTTTAAATTTCTGTTTCAGGAAAACTCATCTGAATTATAAGAGATATTTTTCTATCCAAAAATATTCAAAATCTAAATATTCTCTCTCTAGAATATTTTCTCTCTCTAGGTTAAAACAGCCACAAACAAGATCTCTTATATTTTAGAAAAGGAATTGATTACAGGGGAATATACTAGACATCAAAAAGGGGGTTGGGGAGGAATCTTACATTCTACCCCACTTAAAAACGCGAGATGTCCTCATCTCGCAACTTGGAATAATTTCGCAAGATGCACGAATATGAGACTTAGAGAAAAATTTTAATCACGATTAACCACCAAGAAAAGTCTTAAAGAGAGCAAGATTCAATTTAAGAACAAGATTTAAACTTTATTCATTCTCGGCACTTATACAGTAAAGATAGAGAAACTCTTTACACTTCCATAAGCCCGTCCATCATATGGTCACAAAAGCAGTCCTCACAAGCTGCACAAGTATAGGGTAACTCATCTATGGGAATGATTCTGCTGGTTATTGCCACACCTATCTCAGTGGTATGAGGTGATCTAACAAAAGGACCTCTGAGAGGCAAGCCAAAAACAGGATAAAAGGCATATCTTCTCATGAGGAAGAAAACACGCCAGTAAGAAGACCCGTTCAGAAAACCCAAGATGCCTTGATCTCATGACGCAGTAGTATCGGGGACCCAAACCCAAAGCTTCAATAACCATGGCCAAGCGGACATTGTTACGAAAGTGCTGCTGACCCCAGGGTGTTACCCTAGTTATGTTTTGATAGGTCCGCCATTTGGTCTGCGCTACAGAAGTTCCTAGGTGAGGAAAAAGTGAGCGCTCATACTGTTCTATAAAGTCTTTCTTGACAGACTCTCTTGCGTCTTGAAGGTGAGAAATCATCAGGGATAAAACTAATTCCTGTTGCCAAGCCATGAAGGAGATTAAGAAAGAAAGGAGATTGATGGGAGTAAGATTACTGTGAGCGACAAGTAAAAGTTACGACTTATATAAAGGAAGGAGCTAGCGTAACCTAGAAGCCAACGGTAACTTGCCACTGAAGTTTTACCGTCTTTTCATGATTTGGGTTTGACACATTTTTCTATAGAAGGCATTAAGAATTTTGAGATGAGGAGATAAAAGAAGCTTGTAGGCTAAGTCACCTACTTTCATTGAATTCAGATATAAGGCTCACAATATCTGGGGGATAACTTCTTATACTCCCCAAGAGATAAAGAACTTCTTTTGGGTCGTACTCGAATGAAAACCAAAACCTTGGTATCCAAAACACCGATTCTCACTTTTGGACTCATTGTTCTAAAGCCTTAAAACAGGTGGAACTCCTGAGAAGTATTCTAGGGAAAGGGTCTTCCTTTTTTAAACAGAAACTTTCTTTTATTTTAGAGAGGGAATAATTATAAGATCAGAAAGGAAGATTCTTACTCCTGTATACTTCGAAGGTTGGGGAGGAATCTTACATTCTACCCCACTTAAAAAGTGCGAGATGTCCTCATCTCGCAAGGTAGAGGACAGCTCTTTTTCTTAAGATCCAATTTTATTCTGGGGTTCCTTATATTCTGGTCAACCCAACAGAACACTGGGATAAATATCCCTAATATAGAACTCATCATTAAATAACAATTCATTCAGATCTTATCATTCATATCTTTAACATGATAATGATCCATTAGACCGAAAAATTTCCTTCTGAGCATTCCTTCACGAGAATTTCATTTAAGCTAGTCCTCAATTTGACATCCCTTAACTTGATCTACCGATCAAGTATTAACAGTAGCAATCTGACAGCACAACCCACTAATCTCATAGTGATTTGCTGAATTCATTATCATCATTCTAATTACGAATATCATCACAGGGACTCGTCCCATTCCCCCTCATTGTGGTTTCATTATATTTCAACTAATTTTTAAAAATCATCATTTTTCAATCAGAATCCAAATCAATTCATCCATTCTCAAACAGAATTAAAAATCATATCAATCACATTCGAAATCATCATCTAGATAGCATTAACGCTTATAATTTCAAGTCTTAGATTTACTCGTATATACTGTCAGTAAAGAGCTGCAGTATACTCTCGGTATATACGGGTAGTCACGGCCCTTGGAATTATAAGATAAATACTATCATGTCTAGGCCTCAAGCAAGTCAAGGATTCTATATAATTGCGGTACTTCCATCTGAAGACCCAATTACCAATTTACGAGTTTCAGTTTGAATATCAAATTGTATGAATTATCTCACACAATTATAACCTTTTTGTGTTTCTTGATAAATTTTTGACATATTTGTCTTCTCAGTTGATCTTTATTAACCAATGGCTCTGATACCAACTGTAAGATCCCTGTTCCCACCGAGTAACAGATTCGGGATACTAGCAGCGGAAGTAGCACTTCTCGCGCGGGACAGGGGTCCCACATTCGGGGCCTCGCCCACGGATATCCAGATAAGAGACTAATTCGTCGGTTGTTCCAAAACCGAACTCGAAAAAACTTCCTTTACCGGAAAGCACGGGCGATTCCACCAGGATAACTTTTTACTCTAACGTAGTCAAGATCATTTCTGATTGAGATGATCCAATTACATCTATAAGATACTTAGTCAGTTCAAGGAAGAAACTTGCACTTGGATCATTGGGATCAACGCTTTTTTCCCCATTCAAGAGGCACAGCCGTTGATTCCTATCCATAGAACAGTTACTGTCCGGGATTTTTTTTTTCTATCGTAAAAACAAAAGTTTGAGTCTCGATTTACGGATCCATCAGTCCAGCCTAACTCCATCCAATCCCATGGGTTAGCCAACCGCCCAACCACTGTAGTGATGGGATCCAATTAAAAATTTGGTTAGGTTTTGTCCCGGGTACCAAGGAAAAGAGTTCCAAGGCCCCCTAGCCGGATGTTCATGCAAAATAAAACTAGTCACACCACTCACACACCCAATATGAAATTGCCTTTTTCAACCAGATTCAACCAGTTTAAAACAATCCTTTAATAAAACCATAGTATCATTGATCACCATCTTCCAATTTATCCAATTGATTCTTAATTTCCCATCATTCCTTCATCAGAGTATCTATGGCATCATTGGCAACTAGAACGCTCAAGAGCCGTTTCGATAGTTCCTAGCCCATAATACTTGGCAATATAATCATTTAACATGATGGACTCTCGTTGAAGATCAGCAAGATCAACCAACAGATCCATATAAGGAGCCATGGACTCATCCATTGAAGACCAGCAAGGTCAATCAACCAGATCCATGCTCGATTTCAGAAAACAACTCCAACTCTGTTCCAATATCTTCCTCGACGCACGCGTGGGTATCCTAGGCGACCCAGAGCCCGAGCACCGTATGGTCAGCACCCTCTAGGATCCTTCGCAGGTAACCTAGCGCTTCACGCATAGGCCGCTTCCTTGGCCCCTCATCCACCGTACCGGAAGCTCACCATTTTAATCGCACCGAGGCTGGTCAAGACCTCGGCCGACCTTGCTACGCGAGACGTCCTTCATTGACTCCCCATTAGCAGTTGCAACTTTCTCATCACGACCTTAATCACAAGACGGTCAAAATGCTCCCCCCAGCATTCTTGACATAAAACAATCATTTACAGACAGCATTTACAAACAGCATTTACAAACAGTTTACAATACAATTTCTATTTTAACTTTCATTTTTCCACATTATCCCTCCTCAATCTACATTACTTATTCCATATTCCATTTATATGTATACTCATCCCATCACATCATTACCATCTCATCACTTCAGATTCCCTCACATCACAATCGTATATTCACATCCATACATCCACAACTATATGCGTACATTCACATCTACATGCATACATCTACATCCCTATGCATACATCCACATCCACATTCACATTCACCTCCATACATCTACATCTACATGCATACATCTACATCCCTATGCATACATCCACATCCACATTCACATTCACCTCCATACATCTACATCTACATGCATACATCCACTCCACATTCACATCCACATCTATACATCTACATCTACATGCATACATCCACCTCTACATCCACATCTACGTCTATACACCTACATCTACATGCATACATCCCCATCCACATCCACATCTACATCTATACATCTACATCTACATGTATACATATACATCTCCATTCACAACTACATCTACATGCATACATCCATATCTCCATTCCCATCTACATCTATACATCTACATCTACATGCATCCATCCACCTCCACATCCACATCTATATCTATACATCTACATCTACATGTATACATCCACATCTCCATTCACATCTACATCTATACCTCTACATCTACATGCATCCATCCACATCTCCATTTACATCCTCATCTACACATCTATTTCTACATGCATACATCCACGTCCCATGCATACATCCACCTCCACATTCACACTCACATCCATACATCTACATCTACATGCAACATCCACATCTCCATGCATAATAAAATTCTTTTAATTAATCTAGGATGATAGTTCCTAGAATATGGTAGGAATTCCTCTTTTTATACTTTGAATGAATTTATTTTATGCGTAATTTCTATAAAAATTTTGCCATAGCTCCGCTACTATGACTGATAAATCTCAAATTTTTTCTAAGGGATAAAGCTCATTATTAAAGAAATAATTAGAATGGTCTCTAGTTGGATCATCAATCCATAATGGTCTCTGATTGGATCATTAAGAAAACAATTAGAATGGTCTCTAATTGGGTCATCAATCCATAATGGATTGAATCCTCAATGTGCATAAACTAAAAGCATAGCAAAAAGCCATTAATTTGGCCTCAAGCATAGCTTAATCTTGGATTAAGGAAAGGCTTTATGAAAAGCTTCATTTGGATTGAGAATGGTTCATGAGTATGACCATTTCTTGAGTGAGAGAGAGAAATTACATAAAAACCATTAGAATTTAAACATAAATGGAAATTAACTTCTATAGCATTTATTAAATTATGTAACTCTTCACTACTATTCACCAATTATCTTCAATAGCATTTAAAAAACCATACCAATTAAACTTCTCAAGCTTGAGAGGGGTTGAGAAGAGAGAATCATTGAGAAATTATAGAAAGATCAAAATTCAATATACTTACCTTATAATTTGCTTGATTCTTTATTCACGGTAGAGGCCCCCAACCAATCAATTGGTTTAGTATGTTGATGGAGCCACCAATGGGGATTGAAGAAAGAGAGAAGTGTCAAAAACTAGTGAATTATTAAAGAATTCACAGTTCTTGGCTTAGGTGGAGTAACAAAGCATAAGACACTATATATTTTGGCTTAAATGGAGTAGAGTAACAAAGCATAAGACACTATATATTTTAGCTTAGGTGGAGTAGAGTAACAAAGCATAAGACACTATATATTTTGGCTTAGGTGGAGTAGAGTGACAAAGCATAAGACACTATATATTTTGGCTTAAATGGAGTAGAGTAACAAAGCATAAGACACTATACTTTTTTCAACAAGGGGAGGCTTCTATTTATAGGAAAATTTGAGCTCCTAACCAAACAAACTGATTCTAGAATTTTCCAAGTCAGTTTGGTTGAATTTGGACTAGATTTGGACCTAGTTTGGTTACTTTTTGATTCGGTTTGGTTCCATTTTGATTTGGTTTGGTTCAAGAGAGATGAGAGATAAAAATATCACATTATTTTTGAGTTTAAAACTCATTCAAGCATGTGAAATATGCACCTCCTTTAAATAATTCCCCTTCCTTACATATGTGTCAAAATTTTATTGCTCATAGTTTTTTACTAATAAACCTTGTACATTTTCAACTCTTCATCTTATGTGAAATATGCACCTCCTTTAAAGAACTCCTCTTCCTTACATATGTGTCATAGTTTTTTTACTAATAAACCTTGTACATTTTCAACTCCTCATCTTATGTGAAATATGCACCTCCTTTAAAGAACTCCCCTTCCTTACATATGTGTTTATTTACTAATAAACCTTGTACATTTTCAACTCTTCATCTTATGTGAAATATGCACCTCCTTTAAAGAACTCCCCTTCCTTACATATGTGTTTATTTACTAATAAACCTTGTACATTTTCAACTCTTCATCTTATGTGAAATATGCACCTCCTTTAAAGAACTCCCCTTCCTTACATATGTGTCATAATGGAATCATTTTAATATTGCTCATAGTTTTTTACTAATAAATCTTGTACATTTTCAACTCTTCATTTTATGTGAGCATTTAAGGGACTCCCCTTCCTTACATATGTGTCATAATAAAATCATTATTCCCAAAATATCTCATATTTTTAATATTGCTCATAGTTTTTTACTAATAAACCTTGTACATTTTCAACTCTTCAGTCTCATGTGAGCATTTACTCATTTTTGGGTATTTTCTTTTTACAATTTGGATTTATCTCCTCCCTACACATGGATTGATGCTATTGGCCCATAGAAACCTTAATTGGACCATAGTCTAAAGATTTCTGAAAATCTAGACCCTTAGGCTAAGGTTCTTTATACCTATTTCCAATTAATTCCAATTGCACATTGGAAAATTCTTTTTAAATTTCTGTTTCAGGGAAACTCATCTGAATTATAAGAGATATTTTTCTATCCAAAAATATTCAAAATCTAAATATTCTCTCTCTAGAATATTTTCTCTCTCTAGGTTAAAACAGCCACAAACAAGATCTCTTATATTTTAGAAAAGGAATTGATTACAGGGGAATATACTAGACATCAAAAAGGGGGTTGGGGAGGAATCTTACAGCAATAGTAATAGTGAGGGACTTGGACCTTACAAACTGTGTTTATATATGATAAGTTCCAATATACCTTGTAAATGTGTTTTTGCTTTTGAATGAGGAAAGATGTTTATTTTTCTGATATGAGTTTTAGGTCATTGATATTTATTTATTTATAAATTTTCCTAGAGGGACCTCATAGTTTTGACTTGTTTAAAAATGTTGTTTAAATAGCTTCATTGGCTTTGTGTTTTCATATATTTATTTCTGTACTCTTTCTAATATTATCTCATTTTGTTTCAACTTTTTTTCAATATCCTCCTCTTAGGACTTAGGAGAATCAACTCTCTCTCTTTCATGTGCATGTGTGCTTAGCAATTGATACATGGGGATCTTAACTAAGAGACATTATGTTCAAGTCCCATTCTCTGCCATACATGCATGAATTTTGATTGTCATACTCTTTATGTTGGGTATTTTAACTATCAAAACTTGCAATAATAAGTTTTAACAATAAAAAGTTAATGCAAACATTGAAATACATTGCATTTATTTCCCTAGTCATTTATTACATAATCGTTGCACCATCGATGGCATGATGAGGGTCCCTATAGATTCACTAGCATTGTAATAGATAGAAGAGGAGTGGTAAGAATTCAAGGATAAGCCGTGCCACTTACAACTTGGATTGGGACACTATGGTGTGGTATCCAAGTGCATGATAAGTCTCGACCGCTTACACAATGTAGCATAGAAGTGAAGGCAATTTTAATGTGGACAATCATGCATGAATTTTTGTGATATGAAGATTGCTTATGATCAATTTTAGAAACCAACACCCGATGAGTAATTACCAGTTGAAATTTGGGTATTAGACCACAAAAATTGCACTTCTCTCTCTTTGCATGAAACCTCAATTTTCACATAGCCTCTTGCCTTTCATCTCCTTCATGATTCAAGCTAGAGGGTAAGGGTTAATATTGCTCAGCGGACAATCGTAAAGATTTACCTATGGTCCCCAAAGTCTTTCCACATGCTCATTACCACCGCTAAAACCATTGGTACCTCCAGAGGAGGGCGGCAATAAGGCAAGGGCTACCTTGAGAAGTGACAAGCCCACCAAGATAATAACTCCTTATCCCACTTATCATGAATCATCAAAGAGGTCCAAAATTAGGTTAAGCATGAGGAGCTAATGCTAAATGAGACATTCACATGTAAAGAGAGTGTTTGAATAAGGGTTTGAAGATAAGAAAATGGCAATGACACAAAATGCTCAATTGAGGAGGCTTCATTCCTTTATTTGAAAGGGAGAGGAGGGCTCTTTTTATAGGTGGAGAATCACCCTCTCTTCCATTGTTACAAATCACAACATAAAAATCTTCAACCCTTCAGTGACATAAGGGTAGATGTCACCATCAATTGTCCTCTTAGGCTAAGTCTTCTATTGATTATTAAATTGAAGACTTTTTGACTTTGAAAGTGTGATGATATAATAGCCAAGTCTAAGTGGCATGTAGGTGGAGATCCCACGTACACATGGCGGAATTCTCCTATTTCATGTAGGCATTCTAGAAGAATCTTTCCCAATTATGCAAGTACACACACTCCTCCACATGTAGGCATGTAGGTGGAGATCCCACGTACACATGGCGGAATTCTCCTATTTCATGTAGGCATTCTAGAAGTGGCATGTAGGTGGAGATCCCACGTACACATGGCGGAATTCTCCTATTTCATGTAGGCATTCTAGAAGAATCTTTCCCAGTTATGCAAGTACACACACTCCTCCACATGCCTTCCACACTCCCCAACTTATAGCCTTATGGTGAATACTATATTAATAATATAATTAAAATCCATGTGAGCATGAAGGCCCACTTTTATTTTCCACATCACTAGCCTATTTACCATACCAAAGTATTTATCAAGCATACTTGTGGTATTTACAATGTGTGCACCCTAAATCAAGTAAAGCCATTATATTTGAAGATAGAATGCTGTTATCAAGGTAGCCGCCAAGCCATCGCATCACCACACCATTATTCCATTGTGGGCGCCCCAATCTTCTTGGACAAGCTTCCACCTTATTACCATTGAGAAACCATCAAAAAAATGTACAAAATGAAAAATGAAAGATATCAATTTTTCATGTCATAGTATGACTAGTTTTAAGTTTGCATGAATATCTGGCTAGGGGGCCTGGGAACTCTTTTCCCTGGGGTACTCGGGACAAAACCTAACCAAATTCCTAATTTGATCCCATCACTATAGTGGTTGGGCGGTTGGCTAACCCCCCATGGGACTAGATGGGGTTAGGCTGCTGGACTGATGGATCCCTAAAATGAGACTCAATTCTGTTATGGTACGATAGATGAAGTAAATCCGGGATAAAAAATATTCTATGAAAAAGAATCAACGGCTGTGCCTCTCAATGAGGAAAAAAATGTTGGTCTCTATGATCCAAGTGCAAGTCTTTTCCTTGATTTGACTATGATACTTACAGGTTCGGTCAGATTAGTTCAGTTAGTTAAGGCTCTTGACTACATTAGAGTAAAAATATCTTGGAGGAATCGCCCGTGCTTTCCGAGCGAGAAGTTTTTTCCGGGTTCGTGAACCAAGGGATTAGTCTCTTGTCCGGATATCCGTGGGCGAGGCCCTGAGTGAGGGACCCTGCCCCGCACAAGAAGTACTACTTCCGCTATTAGCACCCCTGAATTCGTCACGCGGAGGGGACAGGGATTTTTCAGCTAGTATCAAAGCAATTTGGCTAAAGTGGATCAACTAAGAAGCCAAAAATGTCATAAATTTATGAAGTAACAATAAAAGGTTGGAATTGTGTGATAAAATTCATATAAATTGTTATTCAGACTGAAATTCATTAATTGGTAATTGGGCGTTTTGATGGAAGTTTAGCAAATATATGGAATCCCTGACTTGCTTGAGGCCTAGACATGATGGTATTTACCTTATAGTTCCAAGGACCGTGACTACCGTAAGGTATAACTGCAGCTCTTTACTGGCAGTATATACGAGTAAGTCTAAGATCTTGAAATTATAAGCAAAAATGCTATCCAGATGATGAATTCGAATGTGGCTAATAGGATTTTAAAATTTTGGTTGAACTGATGAGTTGATTTGGATTCTGATTGAAAAATGATGATTCCTGAATTTTGATTGAAAAGCGATAAGCTGAGCAAAACCACAATGAATTGAATGAGTCCTTGTGATAACGTTCGTAAAAATTAGAATGATGATAATGACTTCAGCAAATCACTATGAGATTAGTGGATTTTGCTGATAGATTGCTACTCTTAATACTTGACCTAGTGGATCAAGTTAAGGGATGACAAGTTAAAAATCTATATAATTGAAATTCCCATGGAGGACTATTCAGATGGAAATTTCGGTCTAATGGATCATTATTGTGTTAAAGATATGAATGATATGTTCTGAATGAATTGTTATCTCATAATGAGTTCTATATGAGTATCTTTATCCCATGATTCTGTGGGGAGCTGACCAATCTAAAGAACCCCAAAATCAGTTGAATCTAAAATTGGATTTGAATAAAAAATAAAGGGACTTAACAAAAATTTTCGTATTGATAGGAACATGGATCGAGGTCGTCGTGGTAGAAATGAAAACCCCCAACTCGATGAGGAAGAGCTCGACTTGGATGTTTGTAAAACTCTTCATAGATTGCAGCTTGGACCTTTCAAGGATGAAGGGGAAAACTTGGGTGAGGCTGTGGAGAAGTGGATCGAAGCAATGGAAGAGTACTTCGAATGTCACTGGGTATAATGAGAAGAGCAAAATGGATCTTGCAAGGCTGAAGATAGTAGAAACAGCCAGAGTGGCATGGAGAAATCACTGCAAGACAAACCGTCTGGATCGGAATACCCAGACATGGAGTGATCTAAAAATTTACCTAAGGACGAGGTTCTGTCCTCCCGGGCTGTTTGGAAACAAAGATGAACGAGTTCTTAGAGTTAACCCAGGGGAGCAGAACTATTGAAGTATATCACCAAGCGTTCGCTCTCCTTCTCAAATACTCGCCACCACTAGATGAAGAACAGCAGATGGCTAGGTTCATTGGAGGACTAAACGAACCTTTGAATATCCTGGTGAAGAATGCCAAGCTAGTTTCCATAGCCGAAGCAGTGCGGATGGCGAAGGATTTCACCAAGGCCTTTGATGTCAAGGTCCCACAGAAGCCAACACCATCACCTCTCAAAAGGTTTTTAGTTCAGAAGAAGGTGATTCCAACCTTCCCCCACCTAAGAGATATTAGGGCCAAGCCCAGGATATGGGAAGTTCCAGAATGGAAGAAATGTCCTTTTTCCGAAACCCAATCCCCTCCTGGAATTCAACTTCAGAAGTTCCACCCTTGAACAAAGGAGTGAAATGCTATAAATATCAAGGATTTAGACATCGCAGTATGGATTGCCCAACTCCTTTTGGATCAAGGTTTTCGGGGTAGGGAAATCAAGGATCAAGATTCCAGACTCCAACTCCTTCCTTCCAGGATAATCAAGTTTCTTTTTGCCAAAATCAAGGAAATCCTAGAGGTAGACCCTTTAACCAACCCACAGTTTCAATCCAAAGTAATGCAGAGGAAGAAAAAGAGAGATGTTCCCAAATCGGTCGTACACTTCCAAGGCAGTAACGCTGGAAGTGATTGAAGAAGAAGAAGAAGATGAAAGATATCATACTCCACCTACGAGATAAGGACATCTTGCATTTTTTAACTGGGGTAGGATGTAAGATTCCTCCCCAGCCCCTCAAGATGTCCAGTTTCTTCCCTTGTAATCAATCCCCTTTCCAGAATAATAAAAGATCTTGTTTCTACCTATTTTGTCCTAAAGAGAGATAATTCAGTTTTTAGATATTTTTGGATGGAAAAATATCCCTTCTTATTAAAATACATTCCCCCGAAACAGAAGTTTAAAAAGAAATTCCTAAGGTGCATTAGAAATAAATTATAATGTGCATAAAAGACCTTAGCCTGAGGGTCTAGATTTTCTAAAAATTTTAGATTAAGGTTCCAATAGACCAATAAGATTAATCCAAATGTAGGGAGGAGATAAATTGAAGAATAAAAGAAAACCCTCCCAAAAAATGAGTAAATGTTCACATAAGATGAAGAGTGGACTAAGGACCAAAGAAAATAGTTAAAAAACTGATTTTTGACACCTCAAAGTGGGGATCTCCCTTCATGAAGGAGGCACCTTTTTTTCTCATCATTACCCCCAATTTCAAATCAATAAAATGAGATATTTCATCTCTCCTCTTCCTATTTCAAAATTGAATCCAAAAAGTAAGCTGAACTGACCCAAAAATGGTCAAAAATTGACCAAACTGATTTGAAAATTCTAGAATCAGTTTGCTTGGTTAGAGGCTCACTTTTTCCTATAAATAGAAGCCTCCCCCTTTGTAAAAGCTTAATGGTGTTTATGCACTGTTACTCTACTCCTATCTTTTGAGCCATTTAGCATTGAATTTCTTAATAATTCAATTGTTTTTGGCCTAATCCTCTCCAAAGTGAATTGGTGGCCACTCTTGCTTCAAACAAGAGTAGAACCCTCAATCCCTCAAGCCAAAAGAGACCTTACAAGCTCCCTGTAAGCTAAATTCTTGCTCCTTTTTGAATTTTTAATCTATGGTTTTCTTAATTTTTATGCTTTGCAAATGTTTGAATTAAATTCTAATGCTATGCCTTTGATAAAAAGGCCACCCCTTCTCTTCTTTACGTTTCACCCTTTCTTAATCCTAGAAAGATTAATTAAACTCTTTTTATTGTTTACTCTCTTGATTTTAGAAAATGATATAGATTAGAGTTCTTGGAATCTAATTTGGGTTAATTTAAGTCAAAAATAGAATCTAAAAAATGAGAAATGGTCAGCCATACAAAGGAGGTTATGGTAAATTTTTCTCCAAAATGTTGTGAAAAAGAAAGTTTGTTTTTATGTTATTCCAAAAGAGTAATTCCCACCATTTTTACATCTAAAAGAAATATTCTAATTACTCCATGTACATATTCATCTATGAATATGCATGGATATCACTGATATTAATTATTAAATTTGATTTTATGCATAGAAAGATGCATAAAGGATTTATTTTTATTTCAAAAGTGTTATTCTCATTAAATATGATTTTATGCATAGAAAGATGCATAAACGAATTATTTTTATTTCAAAAGTGTTATTCACATTATGTTTGATTTTATGCATAGAAAGATGCATAAAGAAATTATTTTAAAAGTGTTATTCTTATTAAATTTAATTTTGCATAAATAGATGCATAAAAGGATTTTTTTAAAATAAAAGTGTTATTCCCATTGAAGTTGATTTTTATGCATAAGTAGATGCATAAAGAATTTTTATATCAAAATTGGAATTCTCTTAAATTCTATGTTTAAATTCTATGAATAAATGTGATGAGATGTGATGTGAATCAGAGATAGATGGGAATGAATGGATGGATGTGATGTGATGTGAATAGATGTGATGAGATGTGATGTGAATCAGATAGATGAGAATGAATGGATGGATGGATGTGATGTAAATAGATGTGATGATATGTGATGTGATGTAAATAGATGTGATGTGATGAAAATAGATGTGATGAGATGTGAATCAAATAGATGGGAATGAATGTATGGATGTGATGTGATGTGAATAGATGTGATGAGAATTAGATAGATGGGAGTGAATGGATGGATGGATGTGATGTGATGAGATGTGATGTGATGAGATGTGATGTGAATCAAATAGATGTGAATGAATGGATGGATGGTTTGTGATGTGAATAGATGTGATGTGAATCAGATAGATATGAATGAATGGATGGATGGATGTGATGTGAATAGAGGTGATGAGATGTGAGGTGAATAGATGTGATGAGATGTGAGGTGAATAGATGTGATGAAAATGGATGTGAATGTGTATGTGAAAGAATGGATGTAGATGTGTATGTGAAGAATGGATGTGAATGTGTATGTGTGAAAGAATGGATGTGGATGTGTATGTGAAGAATGGATGAGAATGTGTATGTGAAGAATGGATGAGAATGTGTACATGAAGAATGGATGTGTATGTGTATGTGAAATAATGTGATGTGATGTGACATGAATATATGTGGATGTGAAGTGATAGATATGAATGTATGGATAGATGTGGGTAGTCGTACATGTGAATGATTGGATGGATGTGGATGAATGAGATGAGATGTGTATGAATGAGATTTGATGTGGATAGATGTGATGTAATGTTATGTGGATAGAAAGTATGTGATGGAATGGTGAGGACACCAAAACATTGTACACATTCCTCTTGCATATATCTTACCACCCACCACATAACCATGTGCAACCATACTTGGTCCAAGTGGCTTTTATTGGCTCCATCTCCACCTCCATTGCTTGTTGCTTTCTTTTGAGCTCTTTAGTGCGCAAGGTCTCATAGGAGGGTCCCTCCCAACCACATCCAATGTGACCGATTGCCCTCATGGCCTTTTTCCATCGTGGGGTGTGCAAAATGTGAAAAGATAAAGCGCATTGGATGAAAAGCGTAGTGAGTTCCCTGGTTACATCTTTAATTGCCTGCTTTTGCATGCTTACTTGAATGCTTGCTCTATTTAGAGAGGCTCTAGGTGCTTCGAGCAAAGGGGTTCATGTTGCTGTGGGAGTGGAAATACTAGCACCCCTGAATCTTACTTGGCTATATGCATCTTCCTCTGAATCCAACTGTGTTCTCTTTGATGCATCACCTCCTCACTAGCCTCAATATCCTCAGGTAGATGCCCACAACCGTGTCCTACCAGTTGCTATCTTTTGCATTCTTGTAGCTCTGCTTTGATGTTTGCGAGCACCAATTTGCATGCACCAATGCCTTCCCCTGTTAAACCTGTGAAATGGGCCTTAACACGGATTATGGATCCTCCTGGAGCAAACCCTGCAAAAATTGCATTTCTACTTTTGGGTGCTTGAACCACCATATTTTGATACAAGAGTGACATGGGCCCACATGCCATCCTTAGTGTGAGGCATCTTGGTAAAGGTAGGGAAAGATTGGCACCTTAGCATGAATACCCCCAAATTTCAAAATCTACGTTTTTTTTTTGTTGCAAAATCAAAGAAAAAAGGCATAAATTAGCACAACCAACTTGAGATATGGCAAGTACGGAACATCAGAAGTGCTGGCTGCTTTATGCAACGTAGGAGCTCCTTCAAACAGTATAACATGCACATGTAGGCGGTTTTTTTAAAAAATGGGCTCTCTAAATAAAAAGCACTAAAATCATACATTATCCCAGGTGGTGAATGAAACATGTTTCAAACATATGAAACATTTTGTTTCATTCATACTGAATGAAACATGTTTCGTTGCTACTATGGGTGTCCATTGGTGATGCTTCCAACATGGAGGCATCTTGAGTTGGTAATGTGCGACTTAACTCTTCCCCAGGCCAGCCTTTTGCTTCATCTTCCCAAGCTCTCCAAGAATCTCCTCTCAATTTTTTTGATTGCATAGAAAGGAAATCGTGTCTACTTCGATAGTTCCATCCTTTAGATCATCGACACTAGCACCTTGCAGATTGTTGCCACACAGGTATCCAAGAAGGTGGTCTTTATCGGTTGAAGGACTTTGGTGGTTCTTTGACTGAGTCCCAATTTTATATGCTGCAACTTCTTCACAACTATCATGTCTTGGTAGCTCATGTGGATACGGATTTGTGGCATGCTTCGGGTATATGAATTATACTTCTCTGCAACTATTGTCTTCTCAACACATGGTCGAGGGTGTTCCACCACTGAAACACTCCCACTCCACTTAATATGTGGCTTGTCTGCACGACACGTAGCACTCCAATGCCTTTCCTCATGAGACTACTCATCGGGCTTCTCATATTCTAGAGCTCTTTCAGATGGACCTGAATGAGCTCATTCAGATGGACCTATGCAGCCCCATGCAAACTACTACTCAAGGAAGAGTCATGTACTTTATGTTTATTATTAATGATTACTAACACAAAGTTTGCGTTTATCTCTTGGCAAAAAAATCTCAAGATATCTCCCCCTTCCAAGAGTGGGTGACTTTGGTCAAGATTGTAACCACACAGAAGATTCGACGAGTCCGCTCCGACAATGGAGGAGAATTCATCTCCAAAGCCTTCCATAATTTCTGCTTACAGAAAGGTATAAGACATCAATTTTCCACCCCACACTCATCAGCATAATGGCGTGGTTGAACACAAGAACATAACTGTTCAACGAGATGGCCCATACCATGATTTCTTGTTTTGATCTTCTTTTCTCTTTCTAGGGAGAAGCTGTGAGCATTGTTGTTTACATCATCAACCATTCTCATATGACTCCAAAGAAGGCTTTTACTAGAAAGAAACCTTCCGTCTCTCATTTTAAGGTTTTTAGATGTGATGCCTATGTTTATATCCCTAATTCTAACATATCCAAATTAGATCCCGGGTCCAAGACGTGAAAAAACCTTGGATATAGCTCTCATTCCAAAGCTTACAGATTATGGGACTCGAAGTCGTGATCCTTGGTGATTTCTCACGATGTTCACTTTGTTGAACCCTCATAAAATGAGTCTCGCTCTTATCCAAAGCTTACCATCGAGGTCCCTCCTCCTTCCTTGGCCTTTGCAATTCCACCACCAGCTTCTCCACCATCAGCTTCTTTACCCCCTGCCTCTCCACACCCAGTGCCTCCTTCCTCGGCTTCTCCTCCTCCTCCTACTCTTGTGTGACGGAGGATTGTCCCCAAGATTCCATGATAGCTGAAACCACTGTTCATGATTCTCATCTCTCTGATATGGAACTTCATCACCTTGCTGATTCTTCAGCATAATCTTTGACATAAGCACGAAGATTATAGCCCCTTCGTCATTCTTGTAACCTCACCCTAATAATTACAATGGTCTAGTCATATGAGCCTACTACAGATAAAGAGTATCTTGCTCTTCCTGAGTGGCGAGTAGCCATGGAGGCCGAGATTGATTCCATTGTTGAGAGGAATCGTACATAGGAGCTTGTGGGACCGGCCTCTTCATCCATAGTGCATTGGGGTCAAGTGGGTCTTTAAGACCAAGTTTCATGTTGATGGATCTCTAGACAAACACAAAGCCTGATGGGTCTCTGGACAAACACAAAGCTAGATTGGTTACGAAGGGATAATCTTAGATTCAGGGTGTGGATTATGAGGAAACTTTTGCTCCTACAGGAGATACACCACTATCCGGATATCTTTCTACTCATGATGAGCACTAGCCGGTTTACCAAATGGATGTCAAGTCTTCCTTTCTTAATGGTGACTTACATGAGGAGGTGTATGTTGAATAGCCTCAAGGTTTTTAGGTTCTCGAACATCTCGAACATGAGGGTAAGTATTCAACAACCTCAAGGTTTTTAGGTTCCCGAACATGAGCGTAAGGTGTACAGATTGCACAAAGTGTTGGACATGTCGTCTCCATATCTCTTTTACTTCATTCTATGCCACTTTTTATCCATATATTTATATCATATTTTAAGGAAAATTTTCCATATTTCTGAGTCTACTTTAGGCATTTTTATCAGTTTGTGGACATTTGTCCTCCAGTGCTACTGGCCGACTGCACTAGATGAGATGTATATAAGTGTGGCCATTGTGCCTTCATAATTTATTTAATAG
This sequence comes from Cibotium barometz, assembly GCF_041138505.1. Classification (NCBI taxonomy): domain Eukaryota; kingdom Viridiplantae; phylum Streptophyta; class Polypodiopsida; order Cyatheales; family Cibotiaceae; genus Cibotium; species Cibotium barometz. The sequence continues at coordinate 24,422,797 of NC_141102.1, read as the reverse complement.
AATTCAATACTTTTCAGTTCTTGGCTCAAGTGTTGGATCTATCTTATGTGATATCAATTTTCTTCTACTTCATATTCACATATTTTGACATGGTATCATAGCCTTGTCGACTCCTACTCTCGGCTTTGGGCTTCGCATCCCAAGGGGGTGTTGGAATGGATTCTTGCTCTCCGATTCTCACAATGCCATGTGGTAGTCTATTCTCCCACAAAGTGGATTGGAGACAACTTAGCCCCTATATATACGACAAAATGCCCATTGGTCTCCCCTCATCCCCCCCACCTTTATTGGTGGTCTCATGGGGTGTTTGGGGGCGGGGGGATCCCATCGGTTGATGGCCATCTTTTGCATGCTACACCTCCATTTGCTTCGTGCTTCACATTCCATGTTCTTTCATGGTATCAAAGCTGACTCAAAATCTCACAAGGAACTTACTTGTCATTATTGTGGTCTCAAAAGTCACATTCAACGTGATTATTGGAAGAAGAGAGAAGGTGGTTTTGCTAAGAAACCCCCCAGTCAAACCTCTTCATCCACCAACCAAGCTCAAAAATCCTCTTCCACTAAGGAGGCTGTCTTCATTGGTATTAAGGAGCTTCCCTCTTACTCTCCTGTTCCTTCCACCTCATGTCTTATGGATTGGGCAGTTAATAGTGGGTGTACTATACTGACATGACTCCTATAACAATACCATTATTCATGACATTCATCCAAGCTCTTCGACGGTGTCCATTGGTGATGCTTCTAACTTGGACGCATCTTCGACTGGTAATGTGCGACTTAACTCTTCCTTGGGTGAGCCTTCTACAATTCAATATGTGCTTCATGTTCCCAAGCTCTCTAGCAATCTCCTCTCAGTTTTTCAAATTGCGGAGAAAGGATATGGTGTCTACTTCGAAAGTTATCGCCTTGAGCTCATCGACATCAGCACCTTTGAAATTGTTGCCATAGGTATCCACCAGGAAGGCATTATTTATCAGTTGAAGGGTTTTTGTGGCTCTTTTACTGAGTCCCAATCTCATGTGCGACAACGTCTTCACAGCTATCATGCCTTGGTAGCTCATGTGGATATGACTCATGGCATGGTCGCTCTTCAGGCATCTGAATTATACTTCTCTATGGTCGTTGTCTTCTCAGGAGATGGTTGAGGGTCTTCCACCACTAAAACCCTCCCACCTCACTTATGTGGCTTCTCGACATGGCACGTAACACCATGATGCCTTTCCTCATGAGATTACTCATCGAGCTTCTCATCCATATGGACCTGCAGCCCCACACGAACTACTACTCAAGGAAAAGCCATGTACTTTATTCTTAATATTGACGAGTAATCATGCAAAGTTTGGGCTTATCTCTTGGCAAGAAAATCTTAAGATATCTCCCCCTTCCAAGAGTGGGTGACTTTGGTCAAGATTGTGACCACACAAAAGGTTCGATAAGTCCACTCTAAAAATGGAGAAGAATTCATCTTTCATAAATTTTTCTCACAGAAAAGTATAAGCCGTCAATTTTCCACACTGCACACTCCTCAGCATAATTGCATGGTTGAGCACAAGAACAGAACTGTTCATGAGATGGCCCGTACCATGCTTTCTTATTTTGATATTCCTCGCTCTTTCTAGGGAGAAGATATGAGCACTGTTGTTTACATAATCAACCATTCTCATATGACTCCAAAGGAGGCTTTTATTGAACATAAACCTTCCGTCTCTCATTTCAAGGTTTTCGGATGTGATGCCTATGTTTATATCCCTGATTCTGACAGATCCAAATTTGATCCCAAGTCCAAGAATTGAAAAATCCTTGGATATAGCTCTTATTCCATAGCTTACAGATTATGGGACCTGGAGTCATGATCCTTGGTGATTTCTCACGATGTTCACTTTGTTGAACCCTCATCAAATTCTCGCTCTCATCTCGAGCTTACCATCGAGGTCCCTCCTCCTTCCTTGGCCTCTGCAACTCCACCATCAGCTTCTTTACCCCCTGCCTCTCCACCCCCACTTCCTCCTTCCCCGACTTCTCCTCCTCCTCCTCTTGCTCTTGTGTAGTGGAGGATTGCCCCCAAGATTCCACGATGGCTGGAAACCACTGTTCATGATTCTCATCTCTCCGATATGGAACTTCATCACCTTGTTGATTCTTCATCACAATCTTTGACACACGCACGAAGATTACAACAGCTTTGTCATTCTTGTAATCTCACCCTTATAATTACACAATGATCCAATCATATGAGCCTACTACAATTAAAGAGGCTCTTGCACTTCCTGAGTGGCGAGCAGCCATGTAGGCCGAGATTGATTCCATTGAGAGGAATTGTACGTGGGTGCTTGTGGACGAGCCTCTACATCCATAGTTCATTGGGGTCAAGTGGGTCTTTAAGACCACGTTTCATGCTGATGGATCTCTAGACAAACACAAATCTAGATTGGTTACAAAGGGATACTCTCAAATTCAGGGTGTGGATTATGAGGAAACTTTTTCTCCTACAGGAGATACAGCACCATCCGGATAGTTTTTGCTCTTTCTGCTCATGAGCACTAGCCGATCACAACAAATGGATGTCAAGTCTTCCGATGTGTGGTTGGGACAATGGATCAAATGTATGTGTAATCGATGTCAAGGATGCATTGTACGAGCACGTCGAATTACCTTGAATCACATCTCCATGTATGGAGAATGGAATCAAACAGGTTTAGAGGTGAGTAGATGTAAATTGATGGTATTCAAATGACTCATGGTATCCAAATTAAATTAATAGAGTTGTAATATATAAACTCTAATTGAAGCAGGATGCAGTACCATGACTTACATGAGGAGGTGTGTATTGAACAACCTCAAGGTTTTTAGGTTCCTGAACATGAGCGTAAGGTGTACAGATTGCACAAAGTGTTGGACATGTCGTCTCGTGATCCCTTTTACTTCATTTTATGCCACTTTTTATCCATACATTTATCTGATATTTTTAGGAAATTTTCCCATATTTCTTAGGCTATTTTAGGCCTTTTTATCACTTGTGGACATTTATCCTCTCGTGCTACTAGCCGACTTCTCTACATGAGATGTATATAAGCATGGCCATTGTGCCTTCATAATTTATTTAATACAATTCAATACTTTTTAGTTCTTGGCTCAAATGTTGGATCTCTCTTGGCTATCTACTCTCTCTTGTGTGATATCTATTTGCTGCTACTTCATATTCACATATTCTGACATGGTATCATAGCCTTGTTGACTCCTATACTCTCGGCTTTGGGCTTCGCATCCAAGGGGGTGTTGGAATGGATTCTTGCTCTCTAATTCTCACACTACCATGTGGTAGTCTATTATCCCACAGAGTGGATTGGAGTCGACTTAACCCCTCTATATAGGAAACAATGCCAATTGCCCACCTTTATTGGTGGTGTCATGGGGTGTTTGGGGGCAAGGGGATCCAGCCGGTTGATGGACGTCTTTCGCATGCTGCACCTCCATTTTCTTGGTGCTCCGCATTCCGCGTTCTTTCACGCTATCAAAGCTGACTTACAATTTGCCAACAATCCCTCTCACAAGGAACTTACTTGTCATTATTATGGTCTCAAAAGTCACATTCAGCTTGATTGTCTCAAGAAGAAGAGAGAAGGTGGTTCTGCTAACAAACCCCCTAATCAAACCTCTTCATCCACCAACCACGCTCAAAAATCCTCTTCCACTAAGGAGACTGTCTTCATCAGTATTAAGGAGCTTCCCTCTGACTCTCATGTTCCTTCCACCTCACGTCTTATGGATTGGGTGGTTAATAGTGGGTGTACTAATCACATGACTCCTAACAAGACCATTCATCATGACATTCATCTTAGCTCTTCGATAGTGTCCATTGGTGATGCTTCTAACTTGGAGGCATCTTTGATTGGTAATGTGCGACTTAACTCTTCCTCAAGTGAGCCTTTTACAATTCAGGATGTGCTTCATGTTCCCAAGCTTTCCAGCAATCTTCTCTCAGTTTCTTGGATTGCGGAGAAAGGATATGGTGTCTACTTCAACAATTCTGTCCTTGAGCTCATCGACACTAACACCTTTCAGATTGTTGCCACAAGTATCCACCAAGAAGGCATTATTTATTGGTTGAAGGATTTTGGTGGCTCTTTGACTCAGTCCCAATCTCATCTACTACAACTTCTTCACAGCTATCATGCCTTGATAGCTCATGTGGATATGGATTTGTGGCATGCTCGCTTTAGGAATCTAAATTATACTTCTCTGTAGCTATTGTCTTCACGAGATACTCAAGGTTCTTCCACCACTAAAAACCTTCGACTCCACTTATGTGGCTTGTCTCTATGGGACCCAACACCGCAATGCCTTTCCTCGTGAGACAACTCATTGGGCTTCTCATATTATGGAGCTCATTCGTATGGACCTGTGTGGCCCCACACAAACTACTACTCAAGGAATACCCACTTAATTTATGCTTATTATTGATTATTACTCACACAAAGTTTGGGTTTATCCCTTGGAAGAGAAATCTCAAGATATCTCCCACTTCCAAGAGTGGGTGACTTTGGTCAAGATTGTGACCACACAGAAGGTTCAACAAATCAACTTCGACAATGAAGGAGAATTCATCTCCAAAGCCTTTCATAATTTTTTCTCACAGAAAGGTATGTCGTCAATTTTCCGCACCTCACACTCCTCAGCATAATGGCATGGTTGAACACAAGAACAGAACTGCTCACGACATGGCTCGTACCATGCTTTCTTATTTTGATCTTCCTCCCTCTTTCTGGGGAGAAGCTGTGAGCACAGTTGTTTACATCATCAACTATTCTCATATGATTCCAAAGGAGGCTTTTACTGGAAAGAAACCTTCCGTCTCTCATTTCAAGGTTTTTGGATGTGATGCCTATGCTCATATCCCTCATTATGATAGATCCAAATTTGATCCCAAGTCCAAGAAGTGCAAAATCCTTGGGCACGTCTCATTCCAAACCTTACAGATTATGGGACCCAGAGTCGTGATCCTTGGTGATTTCTAGAGATGTTCACTTTGTTGAACCCTCATCAAATGATTCTCGCTCTCATGCCAAGCTTACCATCGAGGTCCCTCCTCCTTCCTCGACATCTGCAACTCCACCACCAGCTGCTCCACCATCAGTTTCTTTACCCCCTGCCTCTCCACCCCCACTTCCTCCTTCCCCAGCTTCTCCTCCTCCTCCTGCTCTTGTGCAATGGAGGATTGCACCCAAGATTCCACGATGGCTAGAAACCATTGTTCGTGATTTTCATCTCTCCGATATGGAACTTCATCAACTTGCTGATTCTTCAGCACAATCTTTGACATAAGAACGGAGATTACAATATCTTCACCATTCTTGTAACCTTGCCTTGATAATGACATTCTTGTAACGGAGATTACAATATCTTCACCATTCTTATAACCTTGCCTTGATAATGACAATGGTCTAGTCATATGAGCCTACAGCTAAAGAGGTTTTTACTCTTCCTGAGTGGCGAGTAGCCATGGAGGCCAAGATTGATTCCATTTAGAGGAATCATACATGGGAGCTTGTGGACCGGCCTCTACATCCGCCGTAGTTCATTGGGGGGGTCTTTAAGACCAAGTTTCATGCTAATGGATCCCTAGGCAAGCACAAAGCCAGATTGGTTATGAAGGGACACTCTTAGATTGAGGGTGTCGATTATAAGGAAACTTTTGCTCCTACAGGAGATAAAGCACCATCCGGATAGTTTTTGCTCTTTCTTCTCATGAGCACTAGCCGGTTTACCAAATGGATGTCAAGTCTTCCTTTCTTAATGGTGAATTTCATGAGGAGGTGTATATTGAACAACCTCAAGGTTTTTAGGTTCCCAAACATGAGGGTAAGGTGTACAGATTGCACAAAGTGTTCGACATGTCATCTCCAGACCTCTTTTACTTCATTTTATGCCACTTTTTATCCATATACATATCTAATATTTTCAGGAAATTTTCCCATATTTCTTAGGCTATTTTAGGCATTTTTATCAATTGTGGACATTTGTCCTCCAATGCTACTGACCGACTGTTCTACATGATATGTATATAAGCGTGGACATTGTGTATTCATAATTTATTTAATATAATTAAATACTTTTTAGTTCTTGGCTCAAGTGTTGGATCTCTCTTGGCTATCTACTCTCTCTTGGGTGATGTCTATTTGCTTCTACTTCATATTCACATATTCTAACATGGTATCATTGCCTTGTCAACTCCTACTCTTGTCTTTGGGCTTTGCATCCAAGGGGGTTTGGAATGGATTCTTGCTCTCCGATTCTCATGTTGCCATGTGGTAGTCTATTATTCCACAGAGTGGATTGGAGTCAAATTAACCCCTCTATATAGGAAAAAATGCCCCTTGGTCTCCCCTCATCCCCCACCTTTATTGTTTGTCTCATGGGGTGTTTGGGTGCGAGGGGACCCAACCGATTGATGGACATCTTTCGCATGCTGCACCATTTTCTAGGTGCTCCGCGTTCCACGTTCCATGTTCTTTCATGGTATCAAAGCTGACTCAAAATCTTCCAACAGTCCCTCTCACAAGGAACTTACTTGTCATTGTTGTGGTCTCAAAGGTCACATTTAGCCTGATTGTTGCAAGAAGGAGAGAGAAGGTGGTTCTGCTGCTAAGAAACCCCCCAATCATTCATCCACCAACCAAGCTCAAAAATCCTCTTCCATTAAGGAGACTGTCTTCATCGATATTAAGGAGCTTCCCTCTGACTTTCCTGTTCCTTCCACCTCATGTCTTATGGATTGGGTGGTTTATAGTGGGTGTACTACTCACATGAATCCTAACAAGACCATTCTTCATGACATTCATCTCGATCTTCGACGGTGTCCATTGGTTATGCTTCTAACTTGGTAATGTGCAGATTAACTCTTCCTCGGGTGAGCCTTCTACAATTCAGGTTGTGCTTCATGTTCCCAAGCTCTCCAGCAACCTCCTCTCAGTTTTTTTGGATTACGGAGAAAGGATATGGTGTCTAGTTTGACAGTTCCATCCTTAAGCTCATCGACACCAGGACCTTGCAGAGTGTTTCCCCACACAGGTATCCAGGAAGGCGGTATTTATCGATTCAAAGATGTTGGTGGCTTTTTCACTGAGTCCCAATCTCAACTACTGCACCATCTTCACAGCTATCTTGCCTTGGTAGCTCATTTCGATATGGATTTGTGGCATGCTCACTTTAGGCATCGAAATTAAACTTCTGTGCAGCCGTTGTCTTCTTAGAAGATGGTCGAGGTTCTTCCACCACTAAAACCCTCCCATTCCACTCATGTGGCTTGTCTTCATGCCACCGAGATGCCTTTCCTCATGAGGCTACCATTGGGCTTCTCATATTATGGAGCTCATTCATATGGACCTCCATAGCCCCATGCGGACTACTACCCAAGGAGGAGCCAAGTACTTTATACTTATTATTAATGATTACTCATGCAAGGTTTGGATTTTCTACCAAAAAGTTTGGATTTATCTCTTGGTAGAAAATCCTCAAGCTTTCTCCCACTTCCAAGAGTGGGTGACTTTGGTCGAGAGTGTTACCACACAAAAGGTTTGACAAGTCCGCTTCGACAATGGAGGAGAATTCATCTCCAAAGCCTTCCATAATCTTTGCTCAAAGAAAGGTATAAGTCGTAAAAAGTTTTCCACACCTCACACTCTCCTCACTAAAATGGTGTGGTTGAACGCAAGAACATGATTGTTTAGGATATGGCCCATACCATGCTGTTTGCCTTCTGATCTTCCTCCCTCTTTTTGGCGAGAAGCTGTGAGCATTTCTGTTTATATCATCAACGGTTCTCCTACAAAGGCGGTTTCTCATATGACTCCGGAGGAGGCTTTTACTGGATAGAAACCTTACATCTCTCATTTTAAGGTTTTTGGTTGTGATGCCTATGTTCATATCCCTGATTCTGACAGATCCAAATTTAGTTCCAAGTCTAGGAAGTGAAATTCCTTGGATATACCTCTCATTCCAAAGCTTGTAGATTATGGGATCTAGAGTGGTGATCCTTGGAGATTTCTCACGATGTTCACTTTGTTGAACCCTCATCAGATGATTCTCGCTCTCATCCTGAGCCTACCATCGAGGTTCCTCCTCCTTCCTTAGCCACCCCAGCTCTACTACCAGCTTCTCCACCATGAACTTCTTTACCCCCTGCCTCCCCACTCCCACTTGCTCCTTCCCCATCTTCTCCTCTTCCTCTTTCTCTTATGCAATGGAAGATTTCTCCCAAGATTCTCATCAACTTGTTGATTTTTCAACACAATCTTGTAAGAAGGGACAGCTCTCCTACTTTTTCTCTCAAGAAAATCATTAGGTAAGAAGGGATAGCTCTCCTTTCAAAAATTAAAATGACATGAGATAAGACAAGAAAATTTGAGAAAGGGGAAGGGAGATGGCTAGAGAGCATGACACGTGGTAGGGGGAGAAATAAAATAAAAAGAGCATTGAAGCTAAGCATGAACTAAGGTTTCATTGAAAGATGTGAGATTCAAATTCAAAATTACACCCTTTCCAAAATCCTCCTTTCTAGCTACCCCCTTTTCTCTCATTCTCCTCTTCTTTCTTCTTTTCTCAAGATCTCCCTCTCCTTTGGCCAAGTATGTGAGTGAGTGGGCGTGCGTGTGTGTTTTTATGTGTGGTGTGTGTTTGTATATGCTTGTGTGCACGTGTGCATGTGTCTATGTGCAACTCTCTTATATAGACACATATATGTGTCTCTCTCTCTCACATGCATTCTATTTATTTTTCTATCATGTACATATACACAACCCTCTCTCACACACATGCACATATACGTACACATGCACTCTCTCTCTTCTCACAAACATTTCACATACATAATCTCTCACACACATAGAAACTCTCTCTCTCTCTCTCTCTCTCTCTCTCTCTCTCACACACACACACACACACACACACACACCCTCCACACATACATGTGTGGCTACGTGTACATGTACATATGTTTATGAATGTGCTTATATATAATAGTATTAATATAATACTATTATATATTTCCTATATGTATATTGATTTATGTATCATTATTATAATATATTAAGACATATTTACTACGTATAGATATGTCTTGAATTTTCTCATTTAAATTTATGTATTATACATATATATAACATTATATTATATATTATATTGTGTGTGTGTGTGTGTGTGTATGTGTGCATATGTATATGTATATGTACATATACATATACATATATACATATGCATATATACATATACATATGTACATATGCATATACATATACATATATACATATGCACACACACACACACACACACACACACACACACACACATATATATGTATGTATGTATAAATGTAAATAAAAACACACACACATGTATATACACACATACATATAAATTTTTTATTTATATAAACACACACACATGTATACACATATACATATATACACATATATACATATACATACATACATACATACATATATATATATATGTATGTATGTATAAATGTAAATAAAAACACACACACATATATATATGTATGTATAAATGTAAATAAAAACACACACACATGTATATACACACATACATATATATTTTTTATTTATATAAACACACACACATGTATATACATATACATATATAGTTTTTAATTTAATTTGTCTCTTTTCACCCTCTCCATCTTTACATCTCTCTCTCTCTCTCTCTCTCTCTCTCTCTCTCACACACACACACACACACACACACACACAAAGTGCAGTTATTTTGCGAGCTTTGCGTTTTGAGCTTTTATGCAATTTCCAACAAAATGTCAAGATTTTTTTAAAATGTGCTTAGTATAGAAAGGTTAAGTTTATAGTACTCATTGTTGGGCGCATAATTGTTACTTATCATTTTTCATTATAACCATAAATTTTATACCATGATGTAGTTGGATACATAAAATCATCATCACCTATGCAATACATAGCAAATGAAGTCTCAACACTACTTTATAATATTAACTACTTATGGGTATCTAGACACATTTGATAGGACTTTTTGTTGTCCGCATAAACCATACATACATATGAAGAAGAAAACACATATATCAGAGCTTTGCAATTATAATTAGACATACATTGATAGGATTTTTGTTTTTCCACATAAACCATACATTCATATGAAGAAGAAAAGGCATATATCAAAGCATTGCAATTATAATCAGACGTATTACCAGAAAGAACCTCACCTACACAATAGTGGAGAGCTACATGGCATATAAATGTGTCACTAACTCAGTATGTTCCTTAATTTATAGCAATAGAACACAGCCAAGATGCCCAAAAAAAGAGCTATAGAGCTTTGCTGCAAACGTAGTCACAAAAAAAACATAACAACATCAAAATCCATCACCTACATAATCCATTGGAAATAAAGACTCATAAAGGTCAATCCAATCTCTCTAGAGTACTAATCCAAGGGAACATATAATGAGACACCTTCTCTCCCTCGTCTCTATCATAGCAAGGGATAGGCACATTGGCATGTTAGAACAAGCCTACGGTAAGGTCAATTATCCATGTACCACCAAAACGATCATAGTTCAAGATGATGCTCTTCAATGAAGACACTGTAAAACATACAAAAATAACTAAACACAAACAAACCTCCTTATTCTCCAGTGTCGGGATGCATATATCCTCCGTTGCACATGAGAGTCCATGTACAATGGAGTTTCAACCCACCTCTGTTTGCATACCTCAAAACCTTCCCAAAATTTTGGGCAAGGCATAAAGTAACTAGAAAACCTTGGTCTATAAGAAACTCTTGTGCCAAGTCTACAACTCCCTTCACGAGCCGTGTAGAGAAAACATTCCACTCTAGAATCTCTCTATCAATGCCCTCTATAATATTTTGCATGGTGCAAAAGACATAACAAAGTAAATATTTTATCCACAAACAAAGAGAAATCACATAAGAGCACACGATTTCTTGTGTAGTCACATGACTTACCCTCTATCATTGGCCCAAGATATCTGGAAACTTGTAGTGAGGTGGGAAAATTGGTAAAGACAAGTAGAGCAACCCCTATAGATCATGCACCATGATAGGTATACATGTTATTCTTGTGAGATTCCATGAATTCTCAAATACTACATATAATAATTTACTATAAATCATCACAAACAATAACCATTTAAGATAGAAAACAATGCTCAAATACATGTATATGCAAACCTTTTGTGAGTAAAGTCAACAATGGCCTCCACATCCATGAGCAATGTATCGACCATAGTCATATATTGAAAACCTAAATTGGGACATAAGTATAATATTGACTACATGCAAGTCCTTATGTGTCAAAAATATATTCAAATGAAGATATTGAAAATATACATCTTTACCATGTAGACGGTCGCCTCTCAGAGATGGCGTTATATCCATGGATGACTCTCCTACAAAGGAAGATAACCTACTCCTCCCTAGGTTTTTTGCACTCATTGATGGCATTGGGTCACTCTATCATGTGCCTCTCCTTTGAACTACATCCCTCGTCTCTTGTTCTTTGTTATTGTCTCCTCTTTAGTAGCACCTACCTCCTGAGAGGAGAGAGCTCTAAATGTGGGATTTTCATCTCATGTATGAATTTTCTTCTCATTTCCCTTCCTTGCACTCCCATCGAGTGATTCCCCTCTCTTGTATAGTGGGAGATAACATTGTGTTCTCATCCCCAAGTTCCATCCACTCTCTCATGAAAAGGAGGCATGACCAAAATTTGTTTATTAGCCATACATTCACAAAGCTATCTACAAAAGTTTAGATATGCCATATTTGTTTACTAGTCATACATTGACAAAGACATCTACCAATATTCACTTTCAAAGAAATTAAAAGAATGGCATGTACCTATAAACTAGACTCTTGCTTGAGGGCACTAGGTGGGGCATATTCTCAGCATCCGCAATGCTTTTATTCCACCTAGAAGGTGACAATATGCCTGTAACACATGTTGTCTTCATTTCACTTTAAATAAGGCTTCAAAATATTTGGGTAGTTTAGGCCCATCTACCTCTAGCACCCGAAAGATAAGACATGCCTCACCATACATGTGAGCCCAATATGCCCCTCTCCTCATGTAGCTCCTAAACTTTTTGTAATAAAAAAAGTGTGCTGTGTTTTGGTCTTTTTCCTTGGAAAGACTCATGGCAAATAAAATTTTCCGCTTCCTATCAAACACTCGTGACGACCCAAACAATAGTCAAGGATAAGCACACACAATAGTCAAGGATAAGCACACACAAACAAAATGTGGTTATGAACATAATCAAATGCATTTTAGAAGCTTCAAGAGCATTGAAGAGCCATACATGTCAAAGGCACCACAATGAATCCATCTAGGATTATTGCAATGCGATCCATGCCACTTATGGCTAAATGCTTACATACGGCACAATGCATGGGCCACAAGGCTAAGCCATTACATGGATTATTGCATTTTACTCCATGCCACTTCTAGTGGCTATCAACTTACATGTGACACTATTATAACATACAATGTATAAGCCATAATCAAACCATGCAATGTATGCAAGAACCATACACACCATTCTACTTGGATTATACATTCAATGCACCCCGTGTTCCTTCTTAAGACCACAACACAATCTCAAAAACATAAAAAAAACCTAAAGATGCTAGTACCCTCGGGGGGGTTCACTATAAGTAAACCCTCTAAGGCCTATTTTAAAAATCCCTTATCTGTGAATGTTTCATGAATAAAACGTACCCTTTTTCTATTCAACCTATGAATACCCCCTTTAAATGGTACCCTTCTGTATGTAAAAAATGTGCAAAAAAGGGGGATTTAAAAAATCACTTTTGTTGAACCTAGGTGCTACGCTTATATATTTATGAGTGACCCCCTCGCACTAGTACCTCTTGGTTTGGACCTTGGATATATAAATGCAATAGAGATTATCATGAGTCATGCAAATCATTGACTTGTCCTCCAACTTAAGGTTGTAGAGGGCCGTCAAGAAATCCTCTCCATGTGTTGGATTCACAATACCCAAGTATTTGTACTCTCTATCCTTAATATGCTCCTCCTCCTTGGTGGATTCTTCTGATTTCATCTCCAATTCTCTTCCATCAAGTCCAAATGACTTAAGACCCTCTTCCTCTTTGAGAAGGAAGGCATTAAATTCATCCTGTGTATGCATACAAGCACACTAAACATTCCAAGGCACAATTTGCAAGAAATATGAAAACCAAGGTTGAGAAACGATTACCTTCCAAACCAATTGTGTTGTAAGGATGCATGGAAAGTTGTACCAAGGTCGGATGTCATGCTATTGGCATGTCTCCATCGCTATCTCAACCTCCATCGAGGATTACCAAAAACCGAGCACGGAAAAACCGAGCGAGGACCCAAACCGAGCGACAAGAGACCGAGCAAGCTATTTTGACAGTGTCATTTAGAACTCGTAGTCATATCTTAAAGTTTTAGATTCTCAAAGAAAGTGCATACACAAGCCTAGTAATGGAGTTCTCCCTCACAAGAACAACACAGCAACAACTTATTGACATTAGCAAAAGAAACTTATATTGTCTCAATCAAGAAAGCGCAAACATAATTCAAAATGCGACTCTGTTTTAATGAACCAAAAAAGGAATGACAACATATAACCATCTATAAGACACTAGAAGAAGAAATTACAGATGTCCCAAAAGTTACTGACTTATCTATGGCACAAACCTAATTTCTTGCTGTACATAATTTCTTGCTTCCCTGTAATTTTTGCATTTTCGCAATGGATCAAAAAATCCAACCAAATGCCAAACATCCCTTATACATTCCTTCTATATAACACTAGTAGAAGGAATATTACGGTGTCCTGAGAGTGCTTGACTAAGCTCTAACTTTGTAATTGCAGCTTGGTGCATAAATTTGTGTATTGTAGGTTGCAAATCACAAACACCCTAATGAACACAAAATATATATGCTCACATGGCACGTACGACTCTTTTTTCAGATCCCTCAAAGCAAACTCTAGACAAGAGCACCTTGGAAATTCGCATACATTAACCGCAAAGGAGATTCCAGATTTCTTTGAATCAGTTGTTGTTGAAATCCAAAAAATGTGTGACTCTGCTTGACTGACAATTGTCTCACGCACTACCTCTCCTTCCATTATAAGTGCTCTGTTGATGCAATCTTGGTTTGCCTTGCTTATCTTCTCCTTCCATCTTACAATGTGGCCATCACCTCTGCTCGTTGGGTGAACATTGCATGGTGTTGTCTAAATAGTGGAAACACTGTGTTTGACACCCTCCAAAATAAAACCCACGTTGATGAGTTTGGTTGTCTCTTCCGCAGACAAACATGTGCCTCTAGCAACCTTCCAAAGAAGAGGAGCTGGCCCACAAGAAATTTGAATCTGCTCATCCACTCTAGCTGAATGAATTACACTCGATGGACAAAAGTATAACATCTGCCAACTATCCTTATCCTTATATTTTCGACGTCCTTTGAAGCAAGGTGCAGGAATACCCTTAAGTGGTCCTTCCTTCTTGTCAACAAGAACAAAAGCTCCACAGCAGTTGGCTCTCCCTTCCAAAATACCCCAGCATGTAGATTGACATTTGGGTGGTGTTCTCCGGATAGCCCATTCTTTCACATCAACCTCACTCTCTTTTGGGGTCCCATGAATGCATGAAGCACCCCCTTTTGGTCTTGGAATATGAATAGTAACGTTCTCATATTCTGGCCGATGACTATCTATATCAAGTATAATTTTTGCATCCATTTTTCTTCTCTTGCGCATCACACTTTTCAGGACTGTCCTCTGAACATCTGGAGCAACAATATCTTGTTCCTCCAACACTGTTGATGCAAGGTCCACAAGATTTTTTTTTGCTCGAACCCCTTCGTCTCCGGACATAAATCTTTTCTTAATTTGATTTAAACCCAGCCCAGGCCCCTCATGTCTTCCTGTCAAGTAGGCCTTATAATGGGCACTTTGCAAGACTGACATGGCAAGGTCTGCAGCAGAAGCTGAAGTAGAGAACAAGCTAACTTGTTGAGCGAATCGCAAAGCTGCTCGCATGGATGCATGCTTAGACTCTGAGAGATTAACCGTAGGCACAAATGGACCTCCACCCCCTTGTGTCAATACCCATTTTGCCCAGTGAAATCCCGGCACCTCCCACCAAGATAACCATGTCTCTAATGAATGTAGCTCTGTCTCATGCGCATGTCCCAAACTCCAAAATGTAACAAGTTTGTCCTTTGCTGATGCGGCTGACACTTCACTTGGTGCATCTCTCCACCGTCGACACAAATCCTTATGCTCTTCTTGAAATTGTGGTTTGATACAAATTCGTGTATGTTCCAGCATACTCTTTTCCCAGTGAAAAGAACATGAGCATTCCTTGAACATCATCACATTCCTTTTACCTTTATTGAAAATAGTACGCACTACAAGCCAATTTGCTTGTGCCTCATCAGCCATGAAACCTGCAAACTCTGCACTCTCACCACATTGCTGCAACCTTTCATTCATCAAAGTCCAAAATAAAACCTGTGCATTTGTATTCTCCACCTTGAAATCACCTACTGCAATTGTAAGCAATTCTCTGACAAAAGGGTGATAAACATGTGCACTCATTGTGGTCCAGCCACTTGTCCTGTGCACATGATCAAAGTGGAAAAATTGTTTCTCTAATGGTCCACCCGGCCTCATTTGATTAACCAAGTCGATCCCACTTCCAGGACCCATAGAGGACATCTTAAATATATGAGGCTCCACATTACTTGCCAGCTCGTTTGGAAATAAGAGGCTATGAAAGAAAGGGTATCGCCTATTTGTTTTCTCCTTAAGATCCAGTAATGCTTCGAGACTAAGAACCAATCCCTTCACATTTTGACGGGCAATATCCATGGATCTCTGAATCCTAATCAAATACCAAAAGTCAACCATTGCAACATGTGAGTTTCAAAAAAATGTAAGCAAAGTTTAGACCTAACCTTTTTCTTTGTACAAGAGGTGTAACTCTTTCCAGAAGCTGCTCGACCCCCAAATCTACCATATCAGGAGTGATATCAATGTCATCAAAGAACATGCCCATAATTATATCTTGAGCTACACCTGTCTCAACCTTTTTACACTTTGCATAAAGGTCATGGGAAGCTCTATCTTGCACCAAATTATGCACAAAAGTCTCATTTTTTTTCGACACCCCAACTGCCACTGGATGCCTGTGACTACCTTGATGTATGACACATCTTGTTGTAGTAGTTCTATATGTAGGGTAGCAATAATAAATAGAAGACTCACACACAGCCAAGCATTCCGGTAAAGTAGAGCAATGTTGACAAACTAAAGTGCTGGTTTCAAAACTTAAAAACCCAATTCTGGGCACCTGTTTAAGTTTTCCCTTCCATTGAGATTGATTGCTTCCCTTCATCCACTCATAATATGGGCACTCCACATTACAACATCTTAGATGCCCCCCACAAGAACTACGCCTAACAACACCATCAAAACATTCCTTTGTACATGTGTTATACTACACCCACACATGACCATCATATCTTTGCTCCATCCCAGCCATTTGCTTACCTTGTGGTGTAATAGGGAGCTCAAAAACAATATCCCCATCGTACTGTGATGGAAGTTCATCAACTTTCCTAACTTCAAATGCATTCATTAAAGCATTGAGAAGAGTGTCGTTAACAGGCAATCGTCTAATCAGAGACAAGATACTGAGAACTTTATTTTCTATGGGTGTCCCTAAACTAGATAGACAGGGTTCAAGGATTGATGGAGTTCCCAAACAGGAAAAAGAGGGATTTTTTACTGATGAGAATATATGCCCACCATCATCTCTACCATGTACAACATCCTTAGAATGTAGAGATAAAGTAGACACAGTGCATTCCCTTGGCATTGTTGCAGTAAGTTTAAATGCATAAACACCATCAGCTAGCTTTATCCTAGGCACTACACTGCTTTGATTCTCCATTGATAAGTTATTATTACCTAAGGAGAAGTCTCTTGAAGCTCTCTCTCTCTGTCAAAATAACATCTTCTGAATCAAAACGGACGGATAAAATTTTCAAAGAGCCAAAGCAAAGAATATCAATGACGTGCACCATTCCGCTTGCAAGATGCAGCTATTGACAAATGTCTGAAAATATATCAAGAAGGCCAACATCATTCTCCCTTTTCGAGATATGAGTACTGATATTTTCCAGATCTGATTGCATTTAAAACTGAATATTTGCACCACTAGTATGTCTTTTTCAAATAACTAAAGAATGATTACGATGCATTTAATGACCATATCTCCACTAATATACTCTTGTACAATCAATTCATAGCATTTCAATGCATAATATATAAATAAAAATAAATACATATATAAATAATACATAATATATACCAATCTCTATTTATATATGTATTTATTTTTATATAATATATTCTCAAAACTGCAGGGTTCGCGTCTCCAGCTCTGCTCTTCTTCTTTCGCCTCCACCAAGCCTCTGCTTGCTCTCTTCATTTGTCTTTGCACCCCGGTTGTTGCTGCAGTGCTGCTCGACAAAACTGGCTTCCTCTTCCGCGAAGGTATCCTGCACTGCCACCCACGAACTTGCCGCAAACCCCTTCTTCTCTGTGTTATGCGCTCCCCTTAGCCCCTTGCCACCAAGGGCAAGAAAGCCCATACGCTGGCGTATGGGCTTTCTTGCCCTTGGTGGCAAGGGGCTAAGGTCTTAGTAATTAACCAAGGAGCTAAGGTCTGAGTAATCAACTAAGGTTGTGTGAGTATGTAGCGCGGGGATCCATCAGAGTGTGAGTGCGAGTGCACAGGGGCTGCGAGTGCGCGCAGGGGTGTGCCTGTGTGTGTGCGTGTCAGCAGAGGGAATCCATGGGCTTTTGTGGGAAGGGTGAGTGCATGTGTGGGTGGCAATAAGCCCCACCAAGGGCAAGAAAGCCCATACGCGAGCGTATGGGCTTTCTTGCGCTTGGTGGGAAGGAGCTAAGACCCTATGCTTGGTTTGAGCCTCGCTGCATCACGTATAGCTATCCTTATGGAGCCTCACCTGCATCTTTCTCTTGTTGATGTAAGTGAAGAGTTTTATGTTCATACTCATTGTGGGTTGCCTCATCTATTTACTAGAAACAAAAACCACGTGGATATTCAATGTCTAGTTTCAATTTTACTTGCAAATTTATGCATTGGCCAAGCACAAAATACTAAGGGCATGGTTTCCTTATTGCCACCAAGGGCAAGAAAGCCCATACGCCAGCGCATGGGCTTTCTTGCCCTTGGTGGCAAGTTGCTAAGGCCACAAACAATGAGACCTTATCCCCTTGCCACCAATCTTATGATAGGTAAATTTAATAGGAGTGAGTAGTGGAGTTTAGGATGCTTGCCACAATGACCATGATCTGGATTATCTCATGGCCATTTTGTGGCCATGATCTTAATTTTTTGAAATGTTAGGGAATAATCATGCCTCCACGAAAGAGACAACAAGCAAAAAAACATAGGTAGTTCGAGTCTCTTACAGCAGCAGTAAGATTTTACATTCAATTATTGCAGCTTTGATTTCTTAATATTTCAGTGTGAACTAATAATTTAGAATTCAGCCAATGAGCAAGGAGAAAGGAGTGTGTGCATCTAGTCCTACAGCAGATGAGAGTGGCGGCGATGATTTCTCTCCTATCCAGGTTCTTGTTTGTATGCTTTTTCTAGGGAATATTTCATGTTGCTTATATTGAGTTTGCCAGTTTCTAAGTTCTATGTTTCAAATGTTGTTTGTTTTGTGTTTGATTAATGTCTTCCTAGGTTTCTAAAAGAAGACATAAAGAACAAGTATTGTCTCAACCTGCTAGCAGCACTATGCACAGTTCATGTGTAGTGAGAAAGAAGAGCGAGGGGAAAATGAGGTGGTGGAAATTATGAAAGGTGGAGATGTATTGGCTAAATGCAGGGTTTTAGATGTTTCAAGGTGCCCACCCATTCCCCTTTGTAGGATGTTGATGACCCCTGGATCGAAGTCATTTTTAGCAATTTTTAGGGTTTAAATAGGGTCAATTATGGTTATTTTAGGTGCATTTCCGTGGTATTTGAAAGCATATGTGTGTGGAATGTCATGGTATTTGCATGCATCATGATTGTCGATGATTGTCCATTTGGTGGAAGCAATGGTATTTGAAAGCATATGTGTGTGGAATGTCATGGTATTTGCATGCATCATGATTGTCGATGATTGTCCATTGGTGGAAGCAATTGCATGGGAATGGTGACGATTAATATTACTTTGTAGACAGAGGAGGTTGTATGTAAGTGGGTAGAGAGAAGAGAGAGATCGAGGGGAGAGAACGAGGGTTAATATGGTTAGGTGGGAATGCAAGTTTGGAGACCTTAATGTGGGTATAAATGAAAAAATTCCAAATTAAAAAAATGGAGGGGTGGGTAGTTTTAGCAACTGTTGGTACCCACCAACTTCTTGAGAGAATAGAAGAGAGAGAAAAAACGTTTTTCTTCTTTCTGACTGGCGTGAAGAACACGAGGAGGAGGAGGAGGAGGAGGTAAAGAAAGAAGGTAAAGAAAGAAGAGAAAGAAAGAAGAGAAAGAAAGAAGAAGAAGAAGAGAGTTCACGAGAATAATGAGTAGAGAGAGAAAAGAAAGAAAGAAAGAGTTTTGAAGTGTGAAAGAGAGAAAGTGAAGAGTGGAGTGAAGTGAAGATTAGCCAAATGTTGAATGCAGTGATGCTGTTGTTGCAGATTGACTGAAACGTGGAAGTGTTGGAAATATCGGTTCTTTTTCATTAAACTATTGGAAACAATTTACACAAAACTATTTTGATATTAAATTTCTTTATTCAGTTTAGAATGGTGAAGTTGTGTCTTGAAGATCTGTTGGGTCGTAGTAGTTTGTTTTTTCCATTTGTGTGTCTGTGTGGGTGTGTGTGAATAAAACACTGTCATACAAAAAGATGTCTTTTCAGTGTATGTTTCTAGGATTTAGGCTGTGTGTGGTTGTTACTTAGGATGCATTCACTATTTTAGTGGGTATTTAGTGCGTTGGACTAGAGAGTAGGAAGGTAAGTCATTTTTGGTGCGTTCGTCGGGAGATCCTAGCTAGTTAGTAGCTACGGGATATCTCGGCGCATATATTTTGCGTGTGAGAACCAGGGTTTAGGAGTTCAAAAAAAAACAAAACAAAACAAAACAAAACAAAAAAACGGCACGACTCCTAGGATCAGAAGGACTTAGGAGTGGCCGCGAGGAGTCAAATGAGAGAGGGGCATTGGTAAACACATGTGGTTTTTTGGAGAGTTTTGCTAACTGGGTTCCGTACGAAGAAGAACGACAAGAGTGGGAGGACATATTCATTCAAGAATAGTACCCACGGTTTTCGAGTGATGTGATACGTAAGATCAAGGCCACATACTGCAAGGATTATCTTAGATCCATAGAGCCCTTTGGTTTGTTCCATGCACCAATCTGGTGGAAGTGGTTTATCAAGGCAATCTTAAGGTCCATCAAGCTAGATAATCCAGAGAATCACAAAGAACCTCAGGAATTAAGAAGTGTATGAGTGAGTCTACTCAGGGTCGAACAATTGACCCAAGACAAGCAAGGGAAGAAAGGAGGAAAAGGAGGGCTGAACGAGCTGAAATCCGTCTCGCTGCACAATTAGAGTTAGTGAACCTATTGTCGAGAGAGCAAGAACCGAACGTGACACAAGGAAGATCCTTGGATAGCGGTCAATTTCAGGTTAGCGTTCCTTCTAGTCTAAGCGGGGAAGATCTTTCGTGTGATGACCAAACAATAAGGGATTTAGGAGTCAGCAATCGACCTGTACAAGTTGATAGCCCAACAAGAGAAGAAAGAGAGACTATTGCAGGCACTAGCGGTAGTGTGCCTAGAGGACTTAGAAGCTATCCGCGATTACCTAGGGTAAGACCTAGAGCTTTAAATTTCTGGGACGATCCAACTTTTGAGGTATTACCATTTTTCCAAATGGCTGTTCCAGCACAAAGAGAAACAATCCGGTTAGCCGACTTTGTGCAATTTGCGGGACTTTGGGACGAGGATCCTGATGCGCATTTACAAAAGTTTGAGGTGACATGTGTTGCCAACGAGATAATTGATCAAGATCAAAAGCTGCATATCTTTCCGGCAACTTTTAAAGACGAAGCAGCAAGTTGGTATGGCAACTTGGATGCAGCCTCCAAGGCCACGTACCAAAATCTATCAACATCTTTTTTGGCCAAATTTAGAAGGCAAGGTTTTCAAGATAGATTAGCCCAACAATTAGACTACTTGTTGCAAGGAGTGAACGAGAGCATTGACCATTACATACAACGCATGGAGACCATTGTGAGGAAGATGGGAGTAGCAGCCCCTAATGATGACACACAAAAGCGTCGTTTGATTGATGGTCTAAGGGATCCAGAGGCTCAGAAGTATGTTGGGCTTCGTCGGCCTATGAACGCGGCCAAACAAGAAGCTAGAAACTGGGAAGAGGTACAGCTGGGACATTAACGACGTAGGGAATTACTTTATGGCCCTATGGGGACATCACCTATGGTTAGCTCTATGAGACCCCAGGAGGTCTCAACAATTGCCGGTCCCTCACAACCACAAGTGGTTGTTAATACAAATCCAGCATCATACATGCCTCCACCAAACCCATATATGACTGCACCGGCATACATGCTTCAGACCGAAACACCACCACCACCTTTAGTGAGCGAGGCAAGGGTGGGGGACATTGTGACAAGTGTGTTGGGAAAATTTAAAGAGGAGATCTTAAGTGCTGTGCGAGCTCCAGTAAGGGACATTATGGCTATAGAGCCACAGCTGCCTACTATGCAAGCCAGTGCGCAAAGTCTACTCCGATCGAATATATGGTGTGGGAAATGTCATGGCTATGGCCACTTGGCTACAGAGTGTCCTACTGTATCTCGAGTCGTACCTGATCAACCACGAATCTTGTTTTGTACTTATTGTTTGAAAAACAATCATACAGAGGAAAATTGCTTCATTAAGCAAGCACATGAGAGAAGGCAAGCGCAGGGGATGAACACTAATTTTAATTGCATGGATAAGAATAATATTACTTATGAAATTGGACCTCCACCTCGACCTTTCATGCAAAGAGGAATCCCAAAACCCTATAAGCAACAATTACAGCAAGGATTACCCGCACAAGCCCGACCTCCATTTCCACGAGGGCGAGGGCAAGGTGGAATGAGGGGACAAAGGCCAGGGTCACCCTATCGGCCATATTTTGGCCGAGGTTATCAAGGATATGGAAGTCCTAATACAATTACCCAAGGAACAGTGATTTGTTGGAACTGCCACCAAGAAGGCCACATTGCTGCATATTGCCCGAATGCAAGGGCACACCAAGATTATGTTCCTTTATGCAAGCAATGCAGTGAGGAGGGCCACAAGGAGAAAGATTGCCCTAAAAGTAATGCAAAATTAATAGGGGACAAAGGGAAGCAAATTGTAGATGAGGGTCCAAGTACTTCAGCAAATTTAGTGGAAGTAGTCCCTATAGTAGGTGCTAGGAAAGAATCGGCAGACAGAAAATCTAGAAAGGTGACATTTTCTCATAATCATCCAATGGTGGGAGTTGTCACTAGATCCCAGGGGAAAGTGCAAAGGACTGCAGAAAGCTTGCCGAAATCAACCCAATTAGAAGGAGGAAAAGTAAGCATGCTTAAGGAGGCATCTTTAGAGGAAGTTACAGAGAGTCAAGAGCCAGTGTCGGATGAGCAATCGTCTGATCAACCTCCCATAGCACGCGTAGGAAAAGGCCCTCACTTCCAACTTGTGGTGTAACACCTTTCCCTGATAGATTAAAAGTACCACGTGCTAAGAAGGTTGGGATAGGTGCTAAAGTTGATCCAAAACCTCAATTTGATTTATGGGATATATTGGAATGGTGTGAGGTGTCTATTAGTCTACCTACATTAGCGAAGATCTCTCCAATATGTCGAAAGCAGATGTATCAACGACTTGCACGTCGACGTTCGCGGGTGAGAAAAGAAGTGACTCCTAAAGAACCTTTGGAAACAGGAGTGCAAGGAATTGATATGTTTATGGATTCTGAGGCTCCGACTATTACGGTAGAAATTGGACATCATCAGGTCATGGGGGTACAGCTAGATGGAGGAGCTGCGGTGAATCTCATGACTGAATACACAATGGAAGAGTTGGGCCTAAAGGGTTTAGAGCCCACAAATATCATGTTGCGAGTTGGGCCTAAAGGGTTTACAGCCCACAAATATCATGTTGCGAGTAGCAGATCAACGTCGAGTGAAACCATTAGGTCTGCTTCAAGGAGTAAAGACTACAATAGCTGGATTGGAGTTTTGCGTTACCTATCTAGTAGTGCGACCGCATTCCTATGGTGCAGCGTTTCCAATCTTGGTAGGACGACCTTGGTTAGTACAAGCTCGATGTGTTCAAAAGTGGCATAAAGGGATAATAACCATAGGTCCACGCACGGATAGAGTTCAATTGAGGGTTGTGTCTAAAGAATTCTTGAGGGAGTTCACTAAACCACCTTCTACAACCGAAGAAATGACGGGATATGGAAGTGATACATCCGTTGGTGAGGAAGTAGTCCAAGAACGCTTTGCATTAAATAAAGATAAGTATGCTCATTTTCTTCAAAATGGGTATCAAATGCAAATGGTTGATACGGATGAGCCTATAATGCAAAAGAGAGAGTGCTCTAACTTTGGATGCTGGTATGGGAGAATATCGAGTGCATTTTTCTTCGGAGAATGACTCTGACAATGACATTACCGATTGGTTGTCATCACCAGAGGAGTGTGTAGTGGATTGCTTTTGCACGGATACAATCAAGCAGAGGAGAGCAGACGATGGGGATAAAGCAAGGCACCAAGAGCTATATGCCCTTATTGAGAAATTGCAAGAGCAGTTAGAGCTAGAATGAGTTTTTTCTAGTGAGTCGATGGACGCATTATTAAGGAAGGTGAAGCTGCTAGAGGAAGATAAGGGACGAGCTGAGATAAAAATTAGACATTTGCAAGATTTGACCTTGCAACTTGAAGAGTGCCATCATGAAGAAGAAACTTCTTGGGAAGCCTCACTTCGAGAAATATGTTAACCAAAAGCAAAGAATCAACCAATCTACTATACATAGATTATGAACACTAATAATACAAGTAGTTCATGCAAGGAAAATCAAAGAGTCAACCAGTCTACTATACATAGATTATAACACTAATAATATTTGGATCTATAAGAGATATGTAACCAAAAGAAAAGACTCTTGGTGATTTTGCACCTTAACATGATTGCATTATTTTCACCACCTTTCAACCATGCAGGTGTTCATTCCATCCTACTAATTCACTCGGGAATAATTATTTTCCCTCCACAAGAAGTCCACCCACAAAAAACCACTTGAGAAGACCTAAATAAAGGAGAATAGTGCTACCAACAATCCATGCTTTTACCCTTCTAGGTTTACCTTCTTTCTATAGAAGGTTCATTGGGTGTATTTGTTTGGCGAGCTCTTTTTTGTTTTAAAGCGAGTGGTCTCTTCCTCTACTCTTTCTATCTCTCTCTGCTCGTTCTCTCTCTAATGTTTCTCTCTCTCTCTCTTTGTCTCTATCTACTTTTTCTCTCTCTACTATTAAGCTCTCTCTCTCTCTTACATTTCATAGCATGTTTTTTTTAAGGACAGCGGATAATAATGAAACTTTTAACGTTGTCCCCAATAGATTCCAAGACTTCTATATATTATGACACCACCTACTATGAGATGTTGAGCACAAGACACCATGGGCCACTATCATTGCTACTTTTTTACAAAGACACCATAGAGAGATGAAACTTTCATTATATTCTAAAGTAAAATTATAAGAATACAACATATTATGAAAAACACCTATAGGATGCTGAACATAAGCAAAAATACATGAAAGCATGTGTGTACACAATGTTGTTTACTTCCGTGGGCCACTATCATTGATACTTTTTTACAAAGACATTATAGAGAGATGAAACTTCCATTATATTCCAAAGCAAAATTACAATACTGAGGGACAAACAGCTACGAGATGTTGAATATAAGCAACAACATATGAAAGCATGTGGGACCTCAAATATCATCTTGGCCTTCTCCTTGTACCCTAAATTTGCAATGAAGGTGGCAACATCTCCTCGAAGAGGAGCCTGTTTGACCTCTTTAATGATGCCAAAAGCTCTCCACCACATCCCAACAGTTGTTGCGGCTTTCACCTCTAGCATGTTCTTATCTACAAGGTCTACCACCACCTTCTCTATTTTGTAGAGCTCCTACACATTAGATGTTGTTGTCCATGCTTCCATAAGGACATTCGATATTGGTTATTTTTCTTTGAGGTGCATGAAAGATGTAAGAGCTTTACTTAAGATTGTTGTAAATGTTGTATTATTAGAGGGATGCTTGTAAACGTTATATTATTAGAGGGATGCTTGTAAGGGATTTACCTAAAATGCTTGCGGGCATTGTATTATTAGATGGATTGGTGGTGAACCCATGATAATAGAGTTTATGCCTAGCCTATGGTGACAATATAAAGAAATAAGGGGTAGGTGGGTGAGGTGGGATGTATCCCTCGAATAAGAGTAGTGGAATATGGCAATGTCTATTCTATTTATAAGATCTCAGAAATTTAATATTTAAAAAAACTTTTGAAAGCATATAAAAATATTAAATGTCTATGCACATGACTTACGACTTACGAAGATGTGAGATCCCTGTCCCCACCGCGCAACGGATTCGGGGTGCTAGCAACGGAAGTAGCACACCTGTGCGGGGCAGGAGTCCCACACTCGGGGCCTCCTCCACGGATATCCGGACAAGAGACTAATCCGTTGGTTTTTCCAAAACCGAACCCGAAAAAAACCTGCACCTATAAAGGTACTCGGTCAGATCAAGAAAGAAACTTGCACTTGGATCATTGGGATCAACGCTTTTTTGCCCATCAAGAGGCACAGCCGTTGATTCCTATCCATAGAACAATTACTATCCGGGATTTACTTCATCTATCGCAATAACAGAAAATGAGTCTCGATTTACGGATCTATCAGTCCAGCCTAACCCCATCCAATCCCATGGGTTAGCCAACTGCCCAACCATTGTAGTGATGGGATCCAATTTGGAATTTGGTTAGGTTTTGTCCCGGGTACCAAGGAAAAGAGTTCCAAGGTCCCCTAGCCGGAAGTTCATGCAAACATAAAACTAGTCACACCACTTACACACCCAATATGAAATTGCCTTTTTCTCAGCATCAACTAGCTTTAAAACAATCCTTTAATAAAACCATTATGTCACTGATGACAATCCTCAAAGTCTCTGGTTGAATCCTTATTTCGAGTTATTCATTCATCAGTATACTTATGGCATCATTAGCAACGAGAACCCTCACCACCTGTTCACTCTCAATGGCCTTTTCCATAGTTCCTAGCTCATAGTAACCGGCAATATATTCACATAACAGAATGGAATCTCTGTGGAAGATCAGCAAGATCAACCCACAGATCCATATAAAAGAGCCATAGACTCATCCGTTGAGGACTAGCAAGGTCAATCAACCAGATCCATGCCCGGTTTCAGAAAACAACTTTTATTCCTTGTTCCAATATCTTCCACGACGCACGTGTGGGTATCTTTGGCGACCCAGAGCCCGAGCACCGTATGGTCAGCACCCTCTAGGATCCTTTGCAGGTGACCTAGCGCTTCACTCATAGGCCGCTTCCTTGGTCCCTAATCCACCGTATCGGAAGCTCACCATTTAAATCGAACCGAGGCTGGTCAAGACCTCAGCCGACCTTGCTACGTGAGACGTCATCCATTGACTCTCCGTCAGCAAATGCAACTATATCAGTTAGGTTTCCATGACCTTAATCCACAAGACGGTCAAAATGCTTCCCCAGCATTCTTGACATAAAACAGTCATTTACAAACAGGTCACAAAATACAGTTTCTATATCGACTCTCGTCTTTCCACATTATCCCTCCTCAGTCCACATTACTTATTCCATTTTCCATTCATATGTGTACTCATTCACATCCATTCACTCATATCGACAACACATTACTTCACATACACATTCACATTTATTATTCTACATTCACCTCCATGTTCGTACATCCACATCAGACCTCCAATCCAACATCCACATACATACATCCACATCCGCATTCACACATCTACATCTACATGTATACATCCACATCTCCATGCATACATCCACATCCACATTCACATTCACATTCATACATCTACATCTACATGCATACATCCACATCTCCATGAATACATCCACATCCACATTCTCTTTCACATCCATACATCTACATCTATATGCATACATCCACATCTCCATGTATACATCCACATCCACATTCTCATTCACATCCATACTTCTACATCTACATGCATACATCCCCATCTCCATGTATACATCCACATCCACATTCTCATTCACATCCATACATCTACATCTACATGCATACATCCACATCTCCATGTATACATCCACATCCACATTCTCATCCACATCCATACATCTACATCTACATGCATACATCCACATCTCTATGTATACATCCACATCCACATTCTCATTCGCAACCATACATCTACATCTACATGCATACATCCACATCTCCATGTATACATCCACATCCACATTCTCATTCACATCCATACATCTACATCTACATGCATACATCCACATCTCCAAGTATACATCCACATTCACATCCATACATCTACATCTACATGCATACATCCACATCTCCAAGTATACATCCACATCCACAGTCTCATTCACATCCATACATCTACATCTACATGCATACATCCACATCTCCAAGTATACATCCACATTCACATTTATACATTCATTTCCACATTCCCATTCATATAATCACATACGCCTTCTCATCTATTCTTTTACATCACATCCATTCTCACCCTATCACAACCCATATACATCTTATCTCATCACATACACTTCTTATCTCATCCCATACACATCTTAACTCATCTTATCACATCCTAACTCATCCATATGCATCTTATCACATCTTATCACATCTCGTACACCTCTTATCACATTTTATACACCTCTTATCACATCCTAACTCATCTTATCACATCCTAACTCATCCCATATACATCTTATCCCATCACATACACTTCTTACCTCATCCCATACACATCTTATCACATCTTAACTCATCTTATCACATCCTAACTCATCCCATATGTATCTTATCACATCTTAACTCATCTTATCACATCCTAATTCATCCCATAAGTATCTTATTACATCTCATACACCTCTTATCACATCATAACTCATCTTATCACATCCTAACTCTTCTCATATACATCTTATCACATCCTAACTCATCTTGTCACATCCTAACTCATCTCATATACATTTTATCACATCTCATACATCTCTTATCACATCCTATCCCTTCCCATATCTATTTATAGAATACAAGGGAATGCTTATATTGATATAAGATTTCTTTACGCATCTAATTATGCATAAATTCCATTTAAGGAGACTAACACTTTCGAACTAAAAATCAATCTTTTATGCATCTTCCTATGCATAAATTCATTTTAAATGAGAATGACACTTTGAATTAAAATTCAATCTTTTATGCATCTTCCTATGCATAAATTCAATTTAGATGAGAATGACACTTTTGAATTAAAATCAATCTTTTATGCATCTTCTTATGCATAAATTCAATTTAGATGAGAATGACACTTTTGAATTAAAATCAATCTTTTATGCATCTTCTTATATGCATGAATTTCAAATGTGATAAAAGTAACACTTTTACAATAAAATAATCATTTTTTTTGTAACATTTTTACAATAAAATAATAATTTATTTTTTTCACCTCTATGCACGAAATTCAATATGATAAAAGTAACATTTTTATAATAAAATAATCATTTTTTTCTTTACATTTTTACAATAAAATAATCATTTTTTCCATACCTCTATGCATGAAATTCAATATGCTAAAAGTAACACTTTTATAATAAAATATTCATCTTTTATGCATACCTCTATGCATGAAATTTAATTATACTAAAAGTAACACTTTTATAATAAAATATTCATCTTTTATGCATACCTCTATGCATGAAATTCAATTATACTAAAAGTAACACTTTTATAATAAAATATTCATCTTTTATGCATACCTCTATGCATGAAATTCAATTATGCTAAAAGTAACACTTTTATAATAAAATATTCATCTTTTATGCATACCTCTATGCATGAAATTTAATTATGCTAAAAGTAACACTTTTATAATAAAATATTCATCTTTTATGCATACCTCTATGCATGAAATTCAATTATGCTAAAAGTAACACTTTTATAATAAAATAATCATTATAAAAACTTGACATTAATCAATTAACCATTCACCTAGAATAGAGAATGGTTGGTTTTGTTAGAAAAGAGAGGGAATTACCTTTTTGTAATGAGGTATAACATTTTTAGAGAAGACATAAAACATAAGAACCATTAAAGCCATAAAAATCATAAAATAAGTGTAAAGAAGAATCACCAACTTACCAATGACTTTGAAAGCTTTCCTTTGGCTTGATGGTTTGAGGGTTCAACTCTTGTTTGGACAAGAGTGGCCAACCAGTCAAAAACTAATGAATTATTAATAAATTCATAGTTCTTGGCTTGGGTGAAATAGAGTAACAATGCCTTAAACACTATGTATTTTCAACAAGGAGGAGGCTTCTATTTATAGGAAAAATTGAGCTCTTAACCAAACAAATTGATTCTAGAATTTTCCAAGTCAGTTTGGTCAATTTTTGACCATTTTTAGGTCAGTCAGCTAACTTTTTGGAACTAGACTTGAATGAGGAGAGAGGAGAGATGAAATATCTCAATTTTTGATGATAAAAAACTCAATTTGCCCATGTGAAGTAGGCGCCTCATTGAAGGCCCTCCCCTTCCTTACATATGTGTCAAAAATGGAATCATTATACTGAAAATATCTCATATTTTGATATTACTCATAGTTTTTTACTAATAAACCTTGTACATTTTCAACTCTTCATCTTATGTGAGCATTAAAGGGACTCCCCTTCCTTACATAGGTGTCAAAATGGAATCATTATACCCAAAATATCTCATATTTTTAATATTGCTCATAGTTTCTTACTAATAAACCTTGTACATTTTCAACTCTTCATCTTATGTGAGCATTTACTCATTTTTGGGTATCTTCTTTTACAAAATTGGATTTATCTCCTCCCCACACATGGATTGATCCTATTGGCCCAAAGGAACCTTAATTGGACCATAATCCAAAAATTTCTAAAAATTTAGACCCTTAGGCTAAGGTCCTTTATACCCATTTCTAATTCATTCCAATTGCACATTGGAAAGTTCTTTTTGAATTTCTGTTTCAAGGGAACTCATCTTAATAATATGAGAAATTTTTCCATCTAAAAATTTTTAAAATCTGAATATTCTCTCACTAGAATATTTTCTCTCTCTAGGTTAAAACATTTAGAAATAAGATCTTTTATATTTCTGAAGAGGGAATTGATTTACAGGGGCATATGCTGAACATTTTGAGAGGCTGGGGAGGAATCTTACATTCTCTCCCACTTGAAAAACGCGAGATGTCCTCATCTCGCAAACTGGGGTAATTTCGCAAGATGCACGAATATGAGAGAAAATTTAATTAAGATTAACCACCAAGAAAAGTCCCAAAGAGAGCAAGACTCAAGACAAGAACAAAGATTTCAACTTTATTCACTCTTGTTGGAACATATACAGCAAGATAGAACTTTTTACAATTCCATAAGCCCATCCATCATATGGTCACAAAAGCATCACTCACAAGCTGCACACGTATAAGGTAACTCATCTATGGGAATAATTCCGCTCGTTATTGCAGTACCTATCTCATTGGTATGAGGTGATCTATTAAAAAGACCTCTGAGAGACAAGCCAAAAACGGGATAAAGACATATCTTCTGATGAGGAAGAAAGCATGCTAGTAAGAAGACCCGCTCAGAAAATCCACCATGCCTTGATCTCATCACGTAGTAGTATCGGGGACCCAAACCCAAAGATTTTTTCTCTTGCATCCAACCCATATAGCAACTATAAACTCCCTAAATGAACTTCATAGTTCATACAAACATACTACACTACACAATGATACTTACTATGAAACTGCTTAGCCTCGCTAACTAAGAGGAAACTCTCCCTTGGGGTAGTCTATCCACCATGGGCATGATATCTATGTCTCCTTTCCCCATAGCTCGTCAATCCACTCCTCGGGATACAATCCCATCTCCTCTCTCTTAAACCACACCTATGCTAAAGGGTACTCGAGAATATATAACCAATTACATACATAACTTCTCCAACACCTAATAGAGAAACATTTGAATATTTTTTTAATACAATAGACTAACAATAATATAAGACACACATTATTGATTATTCTACTACATACCTATAGAAGAGGCATCATGCCATGCATGCAGGGATTTCACTGACGTAAACGAGAACATGTGAACATGTTAATAACATATGTTAATAACACAAAAAATCTTGTGATCACATGTTGTATTCACAAAGCTTTCACAAGGGCCTTAAAAAATTATCTTTGTCGGGTATAAAAAATCTTCTTAGGTGGCCACTGACCTGCTATTATGTAAAGATGGAAACATGAGAACATGTGAATAGCTTATTCCCATGTGTAGCCAAGCTTTTAAGGGGTTCCCAAATGGCAAGTGACCTGTTATTTTGTGAACGGTAACATGAGAACATGTGAATAACTTGTTCACATGTGTTATTATCACAAAAAATCTTGTGATCATGTGAATATTAAATCCCTGCATGCATGGCAAGTGTGGTTGCTAGTTAGGATCCAGGGTGACATGCATTTGCCCTTTCCACCTCATGAATGCCTTTTCAAAGTGCGTCTTTCTAAAATCTTTGAGGGCATCTGTGATACCCACCCCAAAGTTGAGTGTGTCTCTCTCGTGCATACCGGCTAGGGTGGGTGAGCTATCCTTGAACCTCACATGGACTGTAGCCTCAGCTATAACATATACTCAGTCAATTGAAACTAGTACACATGATGATGTATCTACACGAAGAATGCTCTATCGGAAGGAGCTATTGAACCCTTAAGTTTTAGAAAAGCAACTGAGTTTCCAGGTGTCCATAGAACAAGCCTTAATGCAATAAACTCTCACTTACACTTTGAAGAGGATGGAGTGTTCCCCTGCATACATGCCAAAGACAACCAACACAAAGTACTATCATCACACAGGAGATCAACGACCTCGTGTTTACCTTTTGGTCATCAGACATGCGTCTCCCCTAATAAAAAAGATGTCTGCCAAAAAGAGGATAGGGAAAAAAGCACATGTGGAGCATCCAGTACATTTGCTTCATAAGCTCCAAGTGATTAACATTACTAGCTACTTTAAAGTATAAGTACTACTTTACTAGAGCCTTAAATCACTTGAAAGTGCTTTCAAGTTCTCTCGGATGTTCCAAGTGCGCTCAAACTAATCACATAGTATTTTAATTTAAAAGTAGTTTAACAATGCACTGAAGGTACATTCAAATACTCTTAGATGTTCCAAGTTCTCTCAAACCAATCACATAGTATTTTAAAGTTCTTTGAATTATTCAAGTCCTATGGCACTAGGGCCTTAAATTACCTCAAAAGTACTCAAGTGGTACTTTAAAATCTCATCCAATTACTCTCATTTGTTTCAAGTACTCGCCAAGTTCTTTTAAGTACTGTCATTTATTTTAAGTTCTATGAAAGTTCTTTTAAGTACTCTCATTTGATAATACTAAGTAAGTACTTTGATAGAACTTTAAAAACTATGAATTACTTTTAAATGCATTAAAAGTTCTTTCATGTACTTTTAACTACTCATAAGCACTTTAACAGCAAGTTTAAAGTATTGTTAGTCCCATTTTGGATTAACAAATATGCTCATCCCATTAAGGACATAAATAAGTGTTAGGTAAAGGCACTGTAAATGTTGTACATAAAGAGATACTGGCCAGCCAAGGCTTTAGATAGTAAGTTTTGGGTGCCCAAGTCTGAGTAAGTGCCAGTTGTATAAAAGGTAATTTTTCATAATGGAAGGACACAATCCCCCTTTAAGCTATGAGAGCTCTTATCTTGTCTTGTGTATGAGAGAGAGAGAGAGAGTGTGTGTGTGTGTACTCTAGTACATGTGCCTCTTCCATGCTTGTGTTTGTGTGGGAGAGTGAGAGGATGATTGCCTTGGTGTAAGGAACTCCGCGCGATGAGATAGGGTGGAGGTGGAGATTGGAGGATTGGAGCTTCTACAAGTGAGCTTGAAAGCCTCAAGGGATGTGAGCTTGGAACATTGGTAAGTACCCTACAATTGTTGTTGTCTATTGCTTCTTCCATTTGTGAATGTAGGGAGTTCTCTTGAGAGGTGCAGTAGGCCACAACATTTTTGGCACCGCTACTACCGGGGAGACCACCACCATTGTTTCTTCCATCTTCTTAGAGCTCCATCTCCTACTATTCAAGATTCAATGTTGCCTTTGCATTCTGGAAGTGCATTGTGTGAAAAACCATGTGGATAAGGTGTGTGTGGTAGTGAACGAATTAGCTTAGTTGAAAAAATTTGTGTGTATTAAAGTGTGTACTTGGTAATTCTTGGAGGAAAGCTACACTTGGAATTTCTTTCGATTTTGTTGTTTTCGTCACCAATTTTCCTATCGTGAGTTAGCATTCGGTGACACGCTTTTTTTGTTTTTTCAAAAAATCACAAAAATAAGGAGCCATTAGTTGTGTTAGTAATTTGTATTACATTCCATTTGCTAGACACAATCGTTTTGGATACATTGGGCAGGGAAATCACACTCTAAATCACTAAAAAAATCATTATGTTTTTTCAACTGATAAATGCGTGAAAGTGCAAGAAGGCATTTCATGACCTGAAACTCATTGAATTTCACAACATGAAACCCTACCCATCATTAGCGCTGAAAATCTCAAGAATGCCTTACTAAAATTAGTGCAACTTATCCTGACACACCTGACACAAGGAAATAGAAAAGTCTTATCTCGTGAAAGTCTAGGAAACTATTTTCACGACATGAAACACAATCTGCTATTTCATAGTGAACTTCCATTTTACGATGTGAAAAGCGTTATTCACAGATTGAAGATTTCCCAAACCAAAGGTAAGAGGGGCCATAAGTGCACTATTAGTAGCCATCTAGACTCGGATTAATGCAAGTCTAAATAGGAATTTTAAAGCGTGAAACACAAGTTGTTTATGGCGTGAAATACATTTCATAACGTGAGACATTGTCTGGTATTTCTTCATGATGTGAAGAACCCAATCTGCTATTTCATGACGTGAAATGTCAGTCCAACAGAAACCCGAGCAAAAGAGTTAGAGTAGTGAGTTTTTCTGCTAAATCTTTTTTTCTCATGCACTTGAGGTCAAGAAAATTTATTGGAGACAATCCTACCACTAATGATAGTGCATCTAGCCACCCAGAATCTTCCTACCAAAAAGTGTTGGTTCAAGTTGCTTGGCAAGCACTCAATTGAGTGTTGCAGCTTGGAGAAATCTGACCACTGTAGAGAAAAGTAGTGAAGAATCCATGGAAGAAGGGCTAAGGTTCTCCGAAATTGGAGAGGAAGGGAATCCCGCTTCTCCTACAAAATCCAACAGAATCTTTGATATGGCTAGGGGATTCTTTGGTCTCCAAACCGGTATAGAGAATGAGGCTCAATCTACAAGCAAGGGTCCATCAACGAGCACGGAACACGATCCAAAACCAGACTTACCAACACATACGACCCTCGCATCTGGACCCAGAAACACTAACCCTTTGAGACTTAGAGTGGAATGAATCCTAAGGTTGGGCGGGACAAGGAAAATGCTGCCAAGATGGGAAAATCTTCTTCCCCACATTTGAGGAATTAGAGGTTAACATAAAGATAGCAGAAGCAGAGCGTCAATTGCAACTTCTGAGCTTACAAAGGCAAGAGCTCAATACGCAAAGAATGATTGCAGAACAGAGAAAAATTGGTAATTTGAATATGTTAAATAGAAACATCTAGAGAAGCCACAAATAACATGGGGATGGGAATGACAAAAGGAGGGATACCAACCCTAGAACCCATAAATGAGGAACCCAAGGCTAAGGAAGACCTTGAAATACGAGAAGAAGTGTGGACAATCTGCCTAGGGCATCTGTGATTGAGAGGAGAGGATCGGCTCTACACAAGAGAGGAGATAAATGAAATGATCAATAATCCCACATTCTTACAAAGCATGGAACTCTTAATTCAACAAAGGCAGGCTAGGGCCCCGAATGATGAGCCACGTGATGAGGAATTACCTCATGTACTACTTCCTTTTCCTTCGTAGCTTCCTTTTCTTATCACTTAGCTGCTTAGCTTGAATCAAGATCTAATACCATGAAAAGATTGGGGGAGGAGAGAGATCTTGAGTTGTTGCAAACATACACACACACACATTAAGGATAACACATACACAAAGATGGAACGCTAAAATCTTCTTCTCTCTACTCAAAAGAGGTCAATGAAAACCAACGTAAGTACTAGAGTACTATGTATAAGCGGTTCATAATGTGAACATGCTAAGTAGGTGAGCTAACAAGATAAGTATGCCATGTGGGTATAGTTTCCAGCCATAGAATCATGTCGTGTCGAGGATACCAAATGCGTCAATGATGTAAATGTGGAACGGTCATCTAGCATGCCATAATTGTTAGCTCTAGTTAAGCTTGACATCTCAACAACCCTTGGCTTCAACGGGAGTGTACACATTTTTCACTTAGTGGTTTTATACACAACATCATTTTATGGAAACTCTAAGCTATGACACATTTTATGGACATGTGTGAGCTATGACACATTCACCATTTCATTTGATGATTAAACTTAGTGATTTCTTGATGTTTTACATTCTTAGTGATGTCTACTTTTGGTGTTGTCTTCTTTGACAACATGGGTGACAACATGACACATTTTCATTTCATGTAATGATTACTCTTACTAATATTTTACATTCTTGGTGGTATCTTCTTTGAGATAGCATGGGTGACAACATGTTCATTCTTAACCTCTATTTTACATTCTTGGTGGTGTCTTCTTTGAGATAGCATGGGTGGGTGACACCATGTTAATTCTTAACCTCTATGTGACAACTTCTTTGAGATAGCATGGGTGACATGTTCATTCTTAACCTCTATTTTACATTCTTGCTGGTGTCTTCTTTGAGATAGTATGGGTGACAACATGTTCATTATTAACCTCTATGTGATAGCTTCATCAATGTAGCATTATTTTGTGGCAGCACCAAATGTGGTGCCCTTGGTGATCCTTGGTGATGGTCTTAATTGACTCGGTGATCCTTGGTGGTGTTCTTAATTGACTCGGTGATCCTTGGTGGTGTTCTTAATTGACTCGGTGATCCTTGGTGGTGTTCTTAATTGACTTGATGATCCTTTGTGGTGGTCTTAATTGACTTGATGATCCTTGGTGATGGTCTTAATTGACTTGGTTTATATGATCTACTAGAGGCTGCAATACTCCTAGTGGGAAGAGTACTCACTTCAACTATGGTGAAATTGTTAAAGGGATGCATGCTTTTGTGGGCTATGTGACTACAGTAGTAAGTTTACAAACCAAGGATAGTCTCAGATGACCATGGGGAAGCTACACTGTGAAATCCCTGTTCCCACCGTGCAACAAATTCGGGGTACTAGCAGCGGAAGTAGCACTTCATGCGCGGGGCAGGGACCCACACTCGGGGCCTCGTCCACGGATATCCGGACAAGAGACTAATCCGTCGGTTTTTCAAAAACCGAACCCGAATAAACTTCCCTTATCCGGAAAGCATGGGCGATTCCACCAGGATAACTCTTTACTCTAACGTAGTCAAAACCCTTACTGATCAAACAGATCCGACTGCATCTATAAAGATACTTGGTCAGATCAAGGAAGAAACTTGCACTTGGATCATTGGGATCAACGCTTTTTTCCCCACCAAGGAGGCACAGCCGTTGATTCCTATCCATAGAACAATTACTATCCGGGATTTACTTTATCTATCGTAATAACAGAAATTGAGTCTCGATTTACGGATCCATCAGTCCAGCCTAACCCCATCCGATCCCATGGGTTAGCCAACCGCCCAACCACTGTAGTGATGGGATCCAATTTGGAATTTGGTTAGGTTTTGTCCCGGGTACCAAGGAAAAGAGTTCCAAGGCCCCCTAGCCGGAAGTTCATGCAAACATAAAACTAGCCACACCACTTACACACCCAATATGAAAATTGCCTTTTTCTTAGCATCAGCTAACTTTAAAACAATCCTTTAATGAAACCATGGTACCACTGATCACAATCTTCCAATTTATCCAGTTGAATCATAATTTCCCATCATTCCTTCATCAGAGTATCTATGGCATCATTGGCAACTAGAACGCTCACCACCTGTCCACACAGGGGCCTTTTCAATAGTTCCTAGCCCATAATACTCGGCAATATAATCACTTATAAAAATCAAGATGGACTCTCGTTGAAGATCAGCAAGATCAACCAACAGATCCATATAAAGAGCCATGGACTCATCCATTGAAGACCAGCAAGGTCAATCAACCAGATCCATGCCCGGTTTCACAAAACAACTCTTACTCCTTGTTCCAATATCTTCCTCGACGCACGCGTGGGTATCCTGGGCGACCCAGAGCCCGAGCACCGTATGGTCAGCACCCTCTAGGATCCTTCGCAGGTGACCTAGCGCTTCACTCATAGGCCGCTTCCTTGGTCCCTCATCCACCGTACCGGAAGCTCACCATTTTAATCGAACCGAGGCTGGTCAAGACCTCGGCCGACCTTGCTACGCGAGACGTCCTCCATTGACTCTCCGTCAGCAGTTGCAACTTTATCAGATAGGTCTCCACGACCTTAATCACAAGACGGTCAAAATGCTTTCCCAGCATTCTTGACATAAAACAGCCATTTACAAACAGCATTTACAAACAGTTTACAAATACAATTTCTATATTAACTCTCATTTTTCCACATTATCCCTCATACAATCCACATTACTTATTCCACATTTCATTTATATGTGTACTCATCCAATCACATCATTTTCCATCTCTTCACTTCAGATTCCTTCACATCACATATCATATATTCACATCCATATCCACATCCATACATCTACATCCACATCCACATTCACATCCATACATCCACATCTACATGCTTATCTCCATTTTCACATCCTCATTTATACATCCACATCCCATATCCACATTCATACATACACATCCATATCCACATCCATATCCGCATTCATACATACACATCCATATCCACATCCACATGCATACATTCATTATCACGTCCTCATTCATACATCCACATCCACATACATACATACATCCACATCCACATTCCCATTCACATCTATACATCCACATCTACATCCACATTCACATACATCCACATCCACATTCCCATTCACATCTATACATCCACATCTACATCCACATACATACATACATCCACATACATACATACATACATCCACATCCACATTTCCATTCACATCTATTCATCCACATCTACATCCACATTCACATCCACATTCCCATTCACATCTATACATCCACATCTACATCCACATTCACATCCATACATCCACATTCACATCCATACATCCATATCCACATTCCCATTCACATCTATACATCCACATCTACATCCACATTCACATCCACATTCCCATTCACATCTATACATCCACATCTACATCCACATTCACATCTATGCATATACATCTTCATGTATACATCTATTTTCACATTCATACATCCATACTCCCATCTCCACATCCACACATCCATATACATACATCCATTTCCACATTCCCATTCATATAACCCCATATGCCTTCACATCTAATCTTTTACATCACATCCATTCTTGCCCTATCACAACCCATATACATCTTATCCTATCACATACATTTCTTACCTCATCCCATACACATCTTATCACATCTTAATTCATCTTATCACCTCTTATCACCTCTTATACACCTCTTATCACATCCTATCACATCTTAATTCATCTTATCACCTCTTATACACCTCTTATCACATCCTATCACATCTCATATCTATTTATAGAATACAAGAGAATTCTTATATTTGATATAAGATTTATTTACTTATCCATAAATTCTATTTAAGGAGATTAATACTTCCGAAGTAAGATCAATCTTTTATGCATCTTCCTATGCATAAATTCATTTTAAATGAAAATGACACTTTTGAATTAAAATTCAATCTTTTATGCATCTTCCTATGCATAAATTCAATTTAGATGAGAATGACACTTTTAAATTAAAAATCAATTTTTTAATGCATCTTCTTATGCATAAATTCAATTTAGTAGGAATTACACTTTTAGAATAAAAGAATTTCTCTTATGCATCTAAGTTATGCATAAAATCCATTTATGAGGAAAATCACACTTTTAGTATAAAAAGAATATCTTTTATGCATACCTCTATGCATGAAATCCAATATGATAAAAGTAACACTTTTGATATAAAAATTTATCCTTTATGCATACTTCTATGCATGAAAATAAAAATAATAAAAATAACACTTTTGATATAAAAATTTATCCATTATGCATACTTCTATGCATGAAAATAAAAATAATAAAAGTAACACTTTTGATATAAAAATTTAAGCATTATGCATACTTCTATGCATGAAATAAAAATGGTAAAAATAACACTTTTGATATAAAAACTTATCCTTTATGCATGATTAAAATTCAATTTCTCCATGATTATAATGAAATTCTTTCAATTAATCTAGGATGATAATTCCTAGAATATGGTAGGAAGTCCTCTTTTTATGCTTTGAATGAAATTATTTTATGCATAATTTTTATAAAAATTTTGCCATAGCTCCGCTGCTATGACTGATAAATCTCAATTTTTCTAAGGGATAAAGCTTATCATTAAGGAAAATAATTAAAATGATCTCTAATTGGATCATTAAACTATAATGGATTGAATCATCAATATGCATAAACTAAAAGTATAGAAAAAAGCCATTAATTTGGCCTCAAGCATAGCTTAATCTTGGGTTAAGGAAAAGCTTTATGAAAAGCTTGATTTGGATTGAGAATGGGTCATGAGTATGACCATTTCTTGAGTGAGAGAGAGAAATTACATAAAAACCATTAAAATTTAAACATAAATGAAAATTAACTTCAATAGCATTTATTAAATTATGTAACTCTTCACTACTATTCACCAATTAACTTAAATAGCATTTAAAAAAACCATACCAATTAAGCTTCTCAAGCTTGAGAGGGGTTGAGAAGAGAGAAACATTGAGAAATTATAGAAAAGATCAATATTCACTAATTACCTTCCAAATTGCTTGATTCTTTGTTCACGGTAGAGGCCCCCAACCAATCAATTGGTTAAGTATGTTGATGGAGCCACTAATGGGGATTGAAGAAAGAGGGAAGCTCCAAAAACTAGTGAATTATTAAATGAATTCACAGTTCTTGGCTTAGGTGGAGTAGAGTAACGATGCATAAACACTATATATTTTTCAACAAGGGAAAGGCTTCTATTTATAGGAAAAATTGAGCTCCTAACCAAACAAACTGATTCTAGAATTTTCTAAATCAGTTTGGTCAATATTTGACCATTTTTAGGTCAGTTAAGCTAACTTTTTGGAACTAGACTTGAATGAGGAGAGAGGAGAGATGAAATATCTCAATTTTTATGAGTTTAAAACTCATTCAAGCATGTGAAATATGCACCTCCTTTAAAGAACTACATATGTGTCATAATGGAATCATTTTAATATTGCTCATAGTTTTTTACTAATAAACCTTGTACATTTTCAACTCTTCATCTTATGTGAAATATGCACCTCCTTTAAAGAACTCCCCTTCCTTACATATGTGTCATAATGGAATCATTTTAATATTTCTCATAGTTTTTTACTAATAAACCTTGTACATTTTCAACTCTTCATCTTATGTCAGCATTTACTCATTTTTGGATACCCAAAATATCTCATATTTTTAATATTGCTCATAGTTTTTTTACTAATAAACCTTGTACATTTTCAACTCTTCATCTTATGTGAGCATTTAAGGGACTCCCCTTCCTTACATATGTGTCATAATAAAATCATTATACCCAAAATATCTCATATTTTTAATATTGCACATAGTTTTTTACTAATAAAACTTGTACATTTTTAACTCTTCACCTCATGTGAGCATTTACTCATTTTTGGGTATTTTCTTTTTACAAGTTGGATTTATCTCCTCCCTACACATGGATTGATGCTATTGGTCCATAGGAACCTTAATTGGACCATAGTCTAAAGATTTCTGAAAATCTAGACCCTTAGGCTAAGGTTCTTTATACCTATTTTCAATTAATTCCAATTGCACATTGGAAAATTCTTTTTGAATTTCTGTTTCAGGGGAACTCATCTGAATTAGAAGAGATATTTTTCTATCCAAAAATATTCAAAATCTGAATATTCTCTCTCTAGAATATTTTTCTCTCTCTAGGCTAAAACAGATAGAAACAAGGTCTTTATATTTCTGAAGAGGGATTGATTACAGGGAAAGATACTAGACATCAAAAAGGGGGTGGGGGAGGAATCTTACATTCTACCCCACTTAAAAAATGCGAGATGTCCTCATCTCGCAAACTGGGATAATTTCGCAAGATGCACGAATATGAGACTTAGAGAAAAATTTTAATCAAGATTAACCACCAAGAAACGTTTTAAAGAGAGCAAGATTCAAAATAAGAACAAGATTTAAACTTTATTCGTTCTCGAAACTTATACAGTAAAGATAGAAGAACTCTTTACACTTCCATAAGCCCGTCCATCATATGATCACAAAAGCAGTCCTCACAAGCTGCACAAGTATAAGGTAACTCATCTATGGGAATAATTCTGTTGGTTATTGCTGCACCTATCTCAGTGGTATGGGGTGATCTAACAAAAGGACCTCTGAGAGGCAAGCCAAAAACGGGATAAAGGCATATCTTCTCATGAGGAAGAAAACATGCCAGTAAGAAGACCCGCTCAGAAAACCCAAGATGCCTTGATCTCATGACACAGTAGTATCGGGGACCCAAACCCAAAGCTTCAATAACCATGGCCAAGCGGACATTGTTACGAAAGTGCTGCTGACCCCAGGGTGTTACCCTAGTTATGTTTTGATAGGTCCGCCATTTGGTTTGCACTACAGAAGTTCCCAAGTGAGGGAAAAGTGAGCGCTCATACTGCTCTATAAAATCCTTCTTCACAGATTCACTCGCGTCTTGAAGGTGAGGAATCATTATGGATAAAACTAGTTCTTGTTGCCAAGCCATGAAGGAGATTAAGAAAGAAAGGAGATCGATGGAAGTAAGATTACTGTGAGCGACAAGTAAAAGTTACGACTTATATAAAGGAAGGAGCTAGCGTAACTTAGAAGCCAACGGTAACTTGCCACTGAAGTTTTACCGTCTTTCCATGATTTGGGTTTGACACATTTTTCTATAGAAGGCATTAAGAATTTTGAGATGAAGAGATAAAAGAAGCTTGTAGGCTAAGTCACCTACTTTCATTGAATTCAGATATAAGGCTCACAATATTTGGGGGATAACTTCATATACTCCCTAAGAGATAAAGAACTTCTTTTGGGCCGTACTCGAATGAAGACCAAAACCTTGATATCCAAAACATCGATTCTCACTTCTGAACTCATTGTTCTGAATCCTTAAAACAGGTGGGACTCTTGAGAAGTATTCTAGGAAAAGGGTCTTCCTTTGTTAAACAGAACTTTCTTTTATTTTAGAGAGGGAATAATTATAAGATCAGAAAGGGAGATTCTTACTCCTGTATACCTCAAAGGCTGGGGAGGAATCTTACATTCTACCCCACTTAAAAAGTGCGAGGTGTCCTCATCTCGCAAGGTAGAGGACAACTCTTTTTCTTAACATCCAATTTTATTTTGGGGTTCCTTATATTCTGG
The DNA here is from genome assembly GCF_041138505.1 of Cibotium barometz. Taxonomy (NCBI): domain Eukaryota; kingdom Viridiplantae; phylum Streptophyta; class Polypodiopsida; order Cyatheales; family Cibotiaceae; genus Cibotium; species Cibotium barometz. Next base: position 24,379,569 of record NC_141102.1, on the reverse strand, counting down.
TCAACCCAACAGAACACTGGGATAAATATCCCTTATATAGAACTCATCATTAATATTCAGATCATATCATTCATTTCTTTAACATGATAATGGTCCATTAGACCGAAAAATTTTCTTCTGAACATTCCTCCACGGGAATTTCAGTCAAGCAAGTTCTCAATTTGTCATCCCTTAACTTGATCTACTGATCAAGTGTTAACAGTAACAATTTGACAGCACAATCCACTAATCTCATAGTGATTTGCTGAATTCATTATGATCATTCCAGTTATGAATATCATTACTGGGACTCGTCCCATTCATCCTCATTGTGGTTTTGTTCAGATTTTTATATTTCAACTAATTTCAGAAATCATCATTTTTCAATCAAAATTTTCAATCAGAATCCAATTCAATTCATCAATTCTCAAACAGAATTAAAAATCATATCAACCACATTCGAATTCATCATCTGGATAGCATTAACGCTTATAATTTCAAGTCTTAGATTTACTCGTATATACTGTCAGTAAAGAGCTGCAGTATACTCTCGGTATATACGGGTAGTCGTGGCTCTTGGAATTATAAGGTAAATACCATCATGTCTAGGCCTCAAGCAAGTCAGGGATTCTATATAATTGCGGTACTTCTATCTGAAGACCCAATTACCAAATTACGAATTTCAGTTTGAATATCAAATTGCATGAATTATATCACACAATTACAACCTTTTTGTGTTTCTACATAAATTTTTGACATACTTGTCTTCTCAGTTGATCTTTATTAACCAATTCGCTCTGATACCAACTGTGAAATCCCTGTTCCCACCGTGCAACAAATTCGGGGTACTAGCAGCGGAAGTAGCACTTCATGCGCGGGGCAGGGACCCACACTCGGGGCCTCGTCCACGGATATCCGGACAAGAGACTAATCCGTCGGTTTTTCAAAAACCGAACCCGAATAAACTTCCCTTATCCGGAAAGCATGGGCGATTCCACCAGGATAACTCTTTACTCTAACGTAGTCAAAACCCTTACTGATCAAACAGATCCGACTGCATCTATAAAGATACTTGGTCAGATCAAGGAAGAAACTTGCACTTGGATCATTGGGATCAACGCTTTTTTCCCCACCAAGGAGGCACAGCCGTTGATTCCTATCCATAGAACAATTACTATCCGGGATTTACTTTATCTATCGTAATAACAGAAATTGAGTCTCGATTTACGGATCCATCAGTCCAGCCTAACCCCATCCGATCCCATGGGTTAGCCAACCGCCCAACCACTGTAGTGATGGGATCCAATTTGGAATTTGGTTAGGTTTTGTCCCGGGTACCAAGGAAAAGAGTTCCAAGGCCCCCTAGCCGGAAGTTCATGCAAACATAAAACTAGCCACACCACTTACACACCCAATATGAAAATTGCCTTTTTCTTAGCATCAGCTAACTTTAAAACAATCCTTTAATGAAACCATGGTACCACTGATCACAATCTTCCAATTTATCCAGTTGAATCATAATTTCCCATCATTCCTTCATCAGAGTATCTATGGCATCATTGGCAACTAGAACGCTCACCACCTGTCCACACAGGGGCCTTTTCAATAGTTCCTAGCCCATAATACTCGGCAATATAATCACTTATAAAAATCAAGATGGACTCTCGTTGAAGATCAGCAAGATCAACCAACAGATCCATATAAAGAGCCATGGACTCATCCATTGAAGACCAGCAAGGTCAATCAACCAGATCCATGCCCGGTTTCACAAAACAACTCTTACTCCTTGTTCCAATATCTTCCTCGACGCACGCGTGGGTATCCTGGGCGACCCAGAGCCCGAGCACCGTATGGTCAGCACCCTCTAGGATCCTTCGCAGGTGACCTAGCGCTTCACTCATAGGCCGCTTCCTTGGTCCCTCATCCACCGTACCGGAAGCTCACCATTTTAATCGAACCGAGGCTGGTCAAGACCTCGGCCGACCTTGCTACGCGAGACGTCCTCCATTGACTCTCCGTCAGCAGTTGCAACTTTATCAGATAGGTCTCCACGACCTTAATCACAAGACGGTCAAAATGCTTTCCCAGCATTCTTGACATAAAACAGCCATTTACAAACAGCATTTACAAACAGTTTACAAATACAATTTCTATATTAACTCTCATTTTTCCACATTATCCCTCATACAATCCACATTACTTATTCCACATTTCATTTATATGTGTACTCATCCAATCACATCATTTTCCATCTCTTCACTTCAGATTCCTTCACATCACATATCATATATTCACATCCATATCCACATCCATACATCTACATCCACATCCACATTCACATCCATACATCCACATCTACATGCTTATCTCCATTTTCACATCCTCATTTATACATCCACATCCCATATCCACATTCATACATACACATCCATATCCACATCCATATCCGCATTCATACATACACATCCATATCCACATCCACATGCATACATTCATTATCACGTCCTCATTCATACATCCACATCCACATACATACATACATCCACATCCACATTCCCATTCACATCTATACATCCACATCTACATCCACATTCACATACATCCACATCCACATTCCCATTCACATCTATACATCCACATCTACATCCACATACATACATACATCCACATACATACATACATACATCCACATCCACATTTCCATTCACATCTATTCATCCACATCTACATCCACATTCACATCCACATTCCCATTCACATCTATACATCCACATCTACATCCACATTCACATCCATACATCCACATTCACATCCATACATCCATATCCACATTCCCATTCACATCTATACATCCACATCTACATCCACATTCACATCCACATTCCCATTCACATCTATACATCCACATCTACATCCACATTCACATCTATGCATATACATCTTCATGTATACATCTATTTTCACATTCATACATCCATACTCCCATCTCCACATCCACACATCCATATACATACATCCATTTCCACATTCCCATTCATATAACCCCATATGCCTTCACATCTAATCTTTTACATCACATCCATTCTTGCCCTATCACAACCCATATACATCTTATCCTATCACATACATTTCTTACCTCATCCCATACACATCTTATCACATCTTAATTCATCTTATCACCTCTTATCACCTCTTATACACCTCTTATCACATCCTATCACATCTTAATTCATCTTATCACCTCTTATACACCTCTTATCACATCCTATCACATCTCATATCTATTTATAGAATACAAGAGAATTCTTATATTTGATATAAGATTTATTTACTTATCCATAAATTCTATTTAAGGAGATTAATACTTCCGAAGTAAGATCAATCTTTTATGCATCTTCCTATGCATAAATTCATTTTAAATGAAAATGACACTTTTGAATTAAAATTCAATCTTTTATGCATCTTCCTATGCATAAATTCAATTTAGATGAGAATGACACTTTTAAATTAAAAATCAATTTTTTAATGCATCTTCTTATGCATAAATTCAATTTAGTAGGAATTACACTTTTAGAATAAAAGAATTTCTCTTATGCATCTAAGTTATGCATAAAATCCATTTATGAGGAAAATCACACTTTTAGTATAAAAAGAATATCTTTTATGCATACCTCTATGCATGAAATCCAATATGATAAAAGTAACACTTTTGATATAAAAATTTATCCTTTATGCATACTTCTATGCATGAAAATAAAAATAATAAAAATAACACTTTTGATATAAAAATTTATCCATTATGCATACTTCTATGCATGAAAATAAAAATAATAAAAGTAACACTTTTGATATAAAAATTTAAGCATTATGCATACTTCTATGCATGAAATAAAAATGGTAAAAATAACACTTTTGATATAAAAACTTATCCTTTATGCATGATTAAAATTCAATTTCTCCATGATTATAATGAAATTCTTTCAATTAATCTAGGATGATAATTCCTAGAATATGGTAGGAAGTCCTCTTTTTATGCTTTGAATGAAATTATTTTATGCATAATTTTTATAAAAATTTTGCCATAGCTCCGCTGCTATGACTGATAAATCTCAATTTTTCTAAGGGATAAAGCTTATCATTAAGGAAAATAATTAAAATGATCTCTAATTGGATCATTAAACTATAATGGATTGAATCATCAATATGCATAAACTAAAAGTATAGAAAAAAGCCATTAATTTGGCCTCAAGCATAGCTTAATCTTGGGTTAAGGAAAAGCTTTATGAAAAGCTTGATTTGGATTGAGAATGGGTCATGAGTATGACCATTTCTTGAGTGAGAGAGAGAAATTACATAAAAACCATTAAAATTTAAACATAAATGAAAATTAACTTCAATAGCATTTATTAAATTATGTAACTCTTCACTACTATTCACCAATTAACTTAAATAGCATTTAAAAAAACCATACCAATTAAGCTTCTCAAGCTTGAGAGGGGTTGAGAAGAGAGAAACATTGAGAAATTATAGAAAAGATCAATATTCACTAATTACCTTCCAAATTGCTTGATTCTTTGTTCACGGTAGAGGCCCCCAACCAATCAATTGGTTAAGTATGTTGATGGAGCCACTAATGGGGATTGAAGAAAGAGGGAAGCTCCAAAAACTAGTGAATTATTAAATGAATTCACAGTTCTTGGCTTAGGTGGAGTAGAGTAACGATGCATAAACACTATATATTTTTCAACAAGGGAAAGGCTTCTATTTATAGGAAAAATTGAGCTCCTAACCAAACAAACTGATTCTAGAATTTTCTAAATCAGTTTGGTCAATATTTGACCATTTTTAGGTCAGTTAAGCTAACTTTTTGGAACTAGACTTGAATGAGGAGAGAGGAGAGATGAAATATCTCAATTTTTATGAGTTTAAAACTCATTCAAGCATGTGAAATATGCACCTCCTTTAAAGAACTACATATGTGTCATAATGGAATCATTTTAATATTGCTCATAGTTTTTTACTAATAAACCTTGTACATTTTCAACTCTTCATCTTATGTGAAATATGCACCTCCTTTAAAGAACTCCCCTTCCTTACATATGTGTCATAATGGAATCATTTTAATATTTCTCATAGTTTTTTACTAATAAACCTTGTACATTTTCAACTCTTCATCTTATGTCAGCATTTACTCATTTTTGGATACCCAAAATATCTCATATTTTTAATATTGCTCATAGTTTTTTTACTAATAAACCTTGTACATTTTCAACTCTTCATCTTATGTGAGCATTTAAGGGACTCCCCTTCCTTACATATGTGTCATAATAAAATCATTATACCCAAAATATCTCATATTTTTAATATTGCACATAGTTTTTTACTAATAAAACTTGTACATTTTTAACTCTTCACCTCATGTGAGCATTTACTCATTTTTGGGTATTTTCTTTTTACAAGTTGGATTTATCTCCTCCCTACACATGGATTGATGCTATTGGTCCATAGGAACCTTAATTGGACCATAGTCTAAAGATTTCTGAAAATCTAGACCCTTAGGCTAAGGTTCTTTATACCTATTTTCAATTAATTCCAATTGCACATTGGAAAATTCTTTTTGAATTTCTGTTTCAGGGGAACTCATCTGAATTAGAAGAGATATTTTTCTATCCAAAAATATTCAAAATCTGAATATTCTCTCTCTAGAATATTTTTCTCTCTCTAGGCTAAAACAGATAGAAACAAGGTCTTTATATTTCTGAAGAGGGATTGATTACAGGGAAAGATACTAGACATCAAAAAGGGGGTGGGGGAGGAATCTTACATTCTACCCCACTTAAAAAATGCGAGATGTCCTCATCTCGCAAACTGGGATAATTTCGCAAGATGCACGAATATGAGACTTAGAGAAAAATTTTAATCAAGATTAACCACCAAGAAACGTTTTAAAGAGAGCAAGATTCAAAATAAGAACAAGATTTAAACTTTATTCGTTCTCGAAACTTATACAGTAAAGATAGAAGAACTCTTTACACTTCCATAAGCCCGTCCATCATATGATCACAAAAGCAGTCCTCACAAGCTGCACAAGTATAAGGTAACTCATCTATGGGAATAATTCTGTTGGTTATTGCTGCACCTATCTCAGTGGTATGGGGTGATCTAACAAAAGGACCTCTGAGAGGCAAGCCAAAAACGGGATAAAGGCATATCTTCTCATGAGGAAGAAAACATGCCAGTAAGAAGACCCGCTCAGAAAACCCAAGATGCCTTGATCTCATGACACAGTAGTATCGGGGACCCAAACCCAAAGCTTCAATAACCATGGCCAAGCGGACATTGTTACGAAAGTGCTGCTGACCCCAGGGTGTTACCCTAGTTATGTTTTGATAGGTCCGCCATTTGGTTTGCACTACAGAAGTTCCCAAGTGAGGGAAAAGTGAGCGCTCATGCTGCTCTATAAAATCCTTCTTCACAGATTCACTCGCGTCTTGAAGGTGAGGAATCATTATGGATAAAACTAGTTCTTGTTGCCAAGCCATGAAGGAGATTAAGAAAGAAAGGAGATCGATGGAAGTAAGATTACTGTGAGCGACAAGTAAAAGTTACGACTTATATAAAGGAAGGAGCTAGCGTAACTTAGAAGCCAACGGTAACTTGCCACTGAAGTTTTACCGTCTTTCCATGATTTGGGTTTGACACATTTTTCTATAGAAGGCATTAAGAATTTTGAGATGAAGAGATAAAAGAAGCTTGTAGGCTAAGTCACCTACTTTCATTGAATTCAGATATAAGGCTCACAATATTTGGGGGATAACTTCATATACTCCCTAAGAGATAAAGAACTTCTTTTGGGCCGTACTCGAATGAAGACCAAAACCTTGATATCCAAAACATCGATTCTCACTTCTGAACTCATTGTTCTGAATCCTTAAAACAGGTGGGACTCTTGAGAAGTATTCTAGGAAAAGGGTCTTCCTTTGTTAAACAGAACTTTCTTTTATTTTAGAGAGGGAATAATTATAAGATCAGAAAGGGAGATTCTTACTCCTGTATACCTCAAAGGCTGGGGAGGAATCTTACATTCTACCCCACTTAAAAAGTGCGAGGTGTCCTCATCTCGCAAGGTAGAGGACAACTCTTTTTCTTAACATCCAATTTTATTTTGGGGTTCCTTATATTCTGGTCAACCCAACAGAACACTGGGATAAATATCCCTTATATAGAACTCATCATTAATATTCAGATCATATCATTCATTTCTTTAACATGATAATGGTCCATTAGACCGAAAAATTTTCTTCTGAACATTCCTCCACGGGAATTTCAGTCAAGCAAGTTCTCAATTTGTCATCCCTTAACTTGATCTACTGATCAAGTGTTAACAGTAACAATTTGACAGCACAATCCACTAATCTCATAGTGATTTGCTGAATTCATTATGATCATTCCAGTTATGAATATCATTACTGGGACTCGTCCCATTCATCCTCATTGTGGTTTTGTTCAGATTTTTATATTTCAACTAATTTCAGAAATCATCATTTTTCAATCAAAATTTTCAATCAGAATCCAATTCAATTCATCAATTCTCAAACAGAATTAAAAATCATATCAACCACATTCGAATTCATCATCTGGATAGCATTAACGCTTATAATTTCAAGTCTTAGATTTACTCGTATATACTGTCAGTAAAGAGCTGCAGTATACTCTCGGTATATACGGGTAGTCGTGGCTCTTGGAATTATAAGGTAAATACCATCATGTCTAGGCCTCAAGCAAGTCAGGGATTCTATATAATTGCGGTACTTCTATCTGAAGACCCAATTACCAAATTACGAATTTCAGTTTGAATATCAAATTGCATGAATTATATCACACAATTACAACCTTTTTGTGTTTCTACATAAATTTTTGACATACTTGTCTTCTCAGTTGATCTTTATTAACCAATTCGCTCTGATACCAACTGTGAAATCCCTGTTCCCACCGTGCAACAAATTCGGGGTACTAGCAGCGGAAGTAGCACTTCATGCGCGGGGCAGGGACCCACACTCGGGGCCTCGTCCACGGATATCCGGACAAGAGACTAATCCGTCGGTTTTTCAAAAACCGAACCCGAATAAACTTCCCTTATCCGGAAAGCATGGGCGATTCCACCAGGATAACTCTTTACTCTAACGTAGTCAAAACCCTTACTGATCAAACAGATCCGACTGCATCTATAAAGATACTTGGTCAGATCAAGGAAGAAACTTGCACTTGGATCATTGGGATCAACGCTTTTTTCCCCACCAAGGAGGCACAGCCGTTGATTCCTATCCATAGAACAATTACTATCCGGGATTTACTTTATCTATCGTAATAACAGAAATTGAGTCTCGATTTACGGATCCATCAGTCCAGCCTAACCCCATCCGATCCCATGGGTTAGCCAACCGCCCAACCACTGTAGTGATGGGATCCAATTTGGAATTTGGTTAGGTTTTGTCCCGGGTACCAAGGAAAAGAGTTCCAAGGCCCCCTAGCCGGAAGTTCATGCAAACATAAAACTAGCCACACCACTTACACACCCAATATGAAAATTGCCTTTTTCTTAGCATCAGCTAACTTTAAAACAATCCTTTAATGAAACCATGGTACCACTGATCACAATCTTCCAATTTATCCAGTTGAATCATAATTTCCCATCATTCCTTCATCAGAGTATCTATGGCATCATTGGCAACTAGAACGCTCACCACCTGTCCACACAGGGGCCTTTTCAATAGTTCCTAGCCCATAATACTCGGCAATATAATCACTTATAAAAATCAAGATGGACTCTCGTTGAAGATCAGCAAGATCAACCAACAGATCCATATAAAGAGCCATGGACTCATCCATTGAAGACCAGCAAGGTCAATCAACCAGATCCATGCCCGGTTTCACAAAACAACTCTTACTCCTTGTTCCAATATCTTCCTCGACGCACGCGTGGGTATCCTGGGCGACCCAGAGCCCGAGCACCGTATGGTCAGCACCCTCTAGGATCCTTCGCAGGTGACCTAGCGCTTCACTCATAGGCCGCTTCCTTGGTCCCTCATCCACCGTACCGGAAGCTCACCATTTTAATCGAACCGAGGCTGGTCAAGACCTCGGCCGACCTTGCTACGCGAGACGTCCTCCATTGACTCTCCGTCAGCAGTTGCAACTTTATCAGATAGGTCTCCACGACCTTAATCACAAGACGGTCAAAATGCTTTCCCAGCATTCTTGACATAAAACAGCCATTTACAAACAGCATTTACAAACAGTTTACAAATACAATTTCTATATTAACTCTCATTTTTCCACATTATCCCTCATACAATCCACATTACTTATTCCACATTTCATTTATATGTGTACTCATCCAATCACATCATTTTCCATCTCTTCACTTCAGATTCCTTCACATCACATATCATATATTCACATCCATATCCACATCCATACATCTACATCCACATCCACATTCACATCCATACATCCACATCTACATGCTTATCTCCATTTTCACATCCTCATTTATACATCCACATCCCATATCCACATTCATACATACACATCCATATCCACATCCATATCCGCATTCATACATACACATCCATATCCACATCCACATGCATACATTCATTATCACGTCCTCATTCATACATCCACATCCACATACATACATACATCCACATCCACATTCCCATTCACATCTATACATCCACATCTACATCCACATTCACATACATCCACATCCACATTCCCATTCACATCTATACATCCACATCTACATCCACATACATACATACATCCACATACATACATACATACATCTACATCCACATTTCCATTCACATCTATTCATCCACATCTACATCCACATTCACATCCACATTCCCATTCACATCTATACATCCACATCTACATCCACATTCACATCCATACATCCACATTCACATCCATACATCCATATCCACATTCCCATTCACATCTATACATCCACATCTACATCCACATTCACATCCACATTCCCATTCACATCTATACATCCACATCTACATCCACATTCACATCTATGCATATACATCTTCATGTATACATCTATTTTCACATTCATACATCCATACTCCCATCTCCACATCCACACATCCATATACATACATCCATTTCCACATTCCCATTCATATAACCCCATATGCCTTCACATCTAATCTTTTACATCACATCCATTCTTGCCCTATCACAACCCATATACATCTTATCCTATCACATACATTTCTTACCTCATCCCATACACATCTTATCACATCTTAATTCATCTTATCACCTCTTATCACCTCTTATACACCTCTTATCACATCCTATCACATCTTAATTCATCTTATCACCTCTTATACACCTCTTATCACATCCTATAACATCTCATATCTATTTATAGAATACAAGAGAATTCTTATATTTGATATAAGATTTATTTACTTATCCATAAATTCTATTTAAGGAGATTAATACTTCCGAAGTAAGATCAATCTTTTATGCATCTTCCTATGCATAAATTCATTTTAAATGAAAATGACACTTTTGAATTAAAATTCAATCTTTTATGCATCTTCCTATGCATAAATTCAATTTAGATGAGAATGACACTTTTAAATTAAAAATCAATTTTTTAATGCATCTTCTTATGCATAAATTCAATTTAGTAGGAATTACACTTTTAGAATAAAAGAATTTCTCTTATGCATCTAAGTTATGCATAAAATCCATTTATGAGGAAAATCACACTTTTAGTATAAAAAGAATATCTTTTATGCATACCTCTATGCATGAAATCCAATATGATAAAAGTAACACTTTTGATATAAAAATTTATCCTTTATGCATACTTCTATGCATGAAAATAAAAATAATAAAAATAACACTTTTGATATAAAAATTTATCCATTATGCATACTTCTATGCATGAAAATAAAAATAATAAAAGTAACACTTTTGATATAAAAATTTAAGCATTATGCATACTTCTATGCATGAAATAAAAATGGTAAAAATAACACTTTTGATATAAAAACTTATCCTTTATGCATGATTAAAATTCAATTTCTCCATGATTATAATGAAATTCTTTCAATTAATCTAGGATGATAATTCCTAGAATATGGTAGGAAGTCCTCTTTTTATGCTTTGAATGAAATTATTTTATGCATAATTTTTATAAAAATTTTGCCATAGCTCCGCTGCTATGACTGATAAATCTCAATTTTTCTAAGGGATAAAGCTTATCATTAAGGAAAATAATTAAAATGATCTCTAATTGGATCATTAAACTATAATGGATTGAATCATCAATATGCATAAACTAAAAGTATAGAAAAAAGCCATTAATTTGGCCTCAAGCATAGCTTAATCTTGGGTTAAGGAAAAGCTTTATGAAAAGCTTGATTTGGATTGAGAATGGGTCATGAGTATGACCATTTCTTGAGTGAGAGAGAGAAATTACATAAAAACCATTAAAATTTAAACATAAATGAAAATTAACTTCAATAGCATTTATTAAATTATGTAACTCTTCACTACTATTCACCAATTAACTTAAATAGCATTTAAAAAAACCATACCAATTAAGCTTCTCAAGCTTGAGAGGGGTTGAGAAGAGAGAAACATTGAGAAATTATAGAAAAGATCAATATTCACTAATTACCTTCCAAATTGCTTGATTCTTTGTTCACGGTAGAGGCCCCCAACCAATCAATTGGTTAAGTATGTTGATGGAGCCACTAATGGGGATTGAAGAAAGAGGGAAGCTCCAAAAACTAGTGAATTATTAAATGAATTCACAGTTCTTGGCTTAGGTGGAGTAGAGTAACGATGCATAAACACTATATATTTTTCAATAAGGGAAAGGCTTCTATTTATAGGAAAAATTGAGCTCCTAACCAAACAAACTGATTCTAGAATTTTCTAAATCAGTTTGGTCAATATTTGACCATTTTTAGGTCAGTTAAGCTAACTTTTTGGAACTAGACTTGAATGAGGAGAGAGGAGAGATGAAATATCTCAATTTTTATGAGTTTAAAACTCATTCAAGCATGTGAAATATGCACCTCCTTTAAAGAACTACATATGTGTCATAATGGAATCATTTTAATATTGCTCATAGTTTTTTACTAATAAACCTTGTACATTTTCAACTCTTCATCTTATGTGAAATATGCACCTCCTTTAAAGAACTCCCCTTCCTTACATATGTGTCATAATGGAATCATTTTAATATTTCTCATAGTTTTTTACTAATAAACCTTGTACATTTTCAACTCTTCATCTTATGTCAGCATTTACTCATTTTTGGATACCCAAAATATCTCATATTTTTAATATTGCTCATAGTTTTTTTACTAATAAACCTTGTACATTTTCAACTCTTCATCTTATGTGAGCATTTAAGGGACTCCCCTTCCTTACATATGTGTCATAATAAAATCATTATACCCAAAATATCTCATATTTTTAATATTGCACATAGTTTTTTACTAATAAAACTTGTACATTTTTAACTCTTCACCTCATGTGAGCATTTACTCATTTTTGGATATTTTCTTTTTACAAGTTGGATTTATCTCCTCCCTACACATGGATTGATGCTATTGGTCCATAGGAACCTTAATTGGACCATAGTCTAAAGATTTCTGAAAATCTAGACCCTTAGGCTAAGGTTCTTTATACCTATTTTCAATTAATTCCAATTGCACATTGGAAAATTCTTTTTGAATTTCTGTTTCAGGGGAACTCATCTGAATTAGAAGAGATATTTTTCTATCCAAAAATATTCAAAATCTGAATATTCTCTCTCTAGAATATTTTTCTCTCTCTAGGCTAAAACAGATAGAAACAAGGTCTTTATATTTCTGAAGAGGGATTGATTACAGGGAAAGATACTAGACATCAAAAAGGGGGTGGGGGAGGAATCTTACATACACTAGGTCACTACAAGAATTTGTTAGGGTCCCATGATATGGTTGGTTGGTCATTTTAGACCAATTCATGGGTAGTCCGATGTGACTCACCCACATCCAAGTCAACTCTAAGTACTATATATACAATATTTTGGTAGCCTTATTTCACCTTTGAGTTCATTGTGTTCAAGCAAACTTGTAAGCACGACATCCTCTACCTATAGTCTGTTCACGTCACCATTAAAGCTCCTTACTTAGAGCACACGAGTGGGTGTACATCCATCAATTTTTGTAATTAAGTTTACAAGAAATAATATTGATAACTCTTCACTTCAATATGTAACTCAATGCTTTGTATTTTATTAATCGTGCTTCTCTTATTGTGTATTCCTACATAGTATCAGAGCATAAGCTCTAGCCAAAGCTTGTTTTGGTAGTTTGTTATTTGAAAGTAGAATTAGAGAGATGGGCCAACCTACAAATAACACAGCCCCTCATGCCCACCCTCCTTTTGGTGATGGGAAGTTGTATGGGACAAATCACACTTGCCTATAGAAGTACATTATGTCTATTCTTGATTCATATGAGTTGTGGAAAATTACAACAAGGGTTGATGCATAGACGGGTCCTACTACCAAACCTTCCAGGTCGCTTTTAGTTGTGTGCAATGCCTCCCTAGAGTCCTTGTGAGTGCACCTTTTGCTCGAGCACCTTTTGCTCGAGTAGGGAAAGCATCTCTACTTCGTATGAGCTACAGGGGCCCAAGTTGCAAATCAGCGAAGCGGTGTTTCAAGTCTCTCATAGGATTGAGCTGAGTCTTCTTTGAGGAATTGAACACATACTAAACTAGTCTAGGTCTTCATGTTGCAACAGATGAGATGTCCCAGAAACATGGGTCTGTCATAATCTTGAACATAAGATGGTCGCTGCCATAATTAGTAAAGCTCCCTTTGTATAGCTTCAGCCACATGTTGGAAAAAACACTTTTTAGACTCTTTTGGTATAGTTCCTTACCAGTGTCTCTTAGCTCTACTTTTGACAGCGTAGTATTTTGTTGCTCTCTTTTACAGACTCCTCTTCTTCAACAATCATGGCACTACTACTGGCCACACAATTATTGATGGGCGTTGAAGAACCAGCCCCCAAAGTCAACTGCGATTGAGAAATGTTCATTACCTCGCTTAATGTGGCCACTTGTGATATGCCCACGTCTTGTGATACTCCGATCTCATCTTGATTTCCGGTGAACCCCTTTGATTGCAAATGAGTCCGAGGAGGAATTTTAACTTGAAAGATGCCGCCTTGAAAGATGTCGTGTCGAGTGTTGACAAAATCCAAGGGCTCCCTTTGGCCGTTTGTCGAGTGTTGAAGAAAGGGACAACGTGAGAAAATTTGCAAAGAGAATGATGGGGCGGCATGAGGGTACGTTGAGGATTGAGAGGAGGCACAAGGGCAAGTTGAGGGAGGAGAGGGGGCCACGATGAGGGGAAGGGGGGGGCACAACGGCACGTTGAGGGATGAGAGAGCGTGAGTTGAGGGAGGAGGGAGGGGCGTATTGAGAGAGGAGAGGGGGGCATGAGGGCGAGTTGGGTGAGAAGAGGGGGGTGTGAGGATGGAGGGCTCACAAAGGGCTTTGTGAGCCCTCCTATGCCAGTTGTCCAATGGCTTTAAAGCCGTTGGACAGTCACAGGCCACCCGGCATTGCCATGTGTAATGCCCGACCTCGGGCATTACACATGGCATGCCACCATGGACTGCACAGTCCATGGTGGCAACCACGTGTATTGCTCGGCCACGTGCATTACATGTGGCGGTTGCCACATGTAATGCCCGATCTCGAGCATTACACATGGCATGTCATGTCGACTACACACTCCATGTGGCTGCCACGTATAATGCCTGAATTCATGGTCGTTGCACATGGCATGGCATGTGGCATGCACATGCTACAAGAGGGCTCACAAAGCCCTTTGTGAGTCCTCCACCCTCGCGCCCCCCCTCGCCTCCCTCAAATCGCCCTCATGACCCCCTCTCCATCCTCAACTCGCCCTCGCATCCCTCTCTCCTCCCTCAATCCTAAATGCATCCTCACACCATCCCCTCTCTCTAGATATCTCAATATGTATAGTTTTTCACGTGTGTTTTTGCCATGTCCATGCCATCGCTAGAGAATCTAACCATGGAGTGCATCATCTTGCAAAGATACATGACACTTGACAAGATGCACAAGGACTCAAACGATCCAGACTTGTACCAAGCTAGAGAGATTTCAAGGAGATTAGTATGGCAATTAAAGTTAATTATCAAAGCAAATGAGAATGACCTGGCAGCCGATAGATATGTTCGAGCTCAGAATATCAAGCACAATTACTTCTAGAGGACATACAGAGTCATCAACGCAATGAAGAGAATGAGCAACTAATTAGGAATTCATCCCAATCAATGGTTGCGGGTCATAGGGTCTAATGAGTGTGTTTCCTAAGTATTGAGTGTACTAGTAATGTTGGCACTACTTCATAATGCCAGCTTCTTCAAATGAGTAATAATGTTTTTCATAATGCCAACTTCTTCAATGTACTTGCCGCCGAGTTTTTTATAGAGCTGAATGTTGATTATGTTTCTCGATGTTCATCTTGCAAACCATGATTTGTTTATTGCGAATACGGGCAATGTTACTTGAGTTCCTTAAGCATTGAGTTTGACTACCCACTCTAATCATAAGGGACAGAGAAGAGAGAGAGAGAGAGAGAGAGGGGGGGGGGGATGGAGAGAGAAGAGGGGAGAGAATGTAGGGATGATAATTTTCAAAAATATATATATATCACATGACTTGTTTTTTTAGAAATTAATATTTTTTAAAAATAAGAATTGTTTTAAAACGGTCAAATTAAAAATGGCCAACGGATTTAAGGGTGTTAATCACCATTCATTACTCGTGCACTTGGTACCTATTGTGTCATTCTTTCTCATTCTTATGTACTTATTTTTTGTTCCTCTTTACAATGAGCTATACAATCACATTCACATCTTCTCTAAGAAGAATTTAAGTTTCAACAATGGACGAGTTCTCGTGAGTGTAAAGTTTCTATAAGAACAAGTAGCTTCCCCACTCACTCTTTGGAATGCAAAGCTATAGTAAATATTGGGTCACAAGAGTTGCATATCCCTCTTGAGGCAACCTCTAATCATTGAGGGGAGGAGTTTTATATACTTGAGGACTCTCTTTCAGTTAATTACTCCACAAGATTTGATGCTTCATTGAACTCAAAACCACAACCAATAGCCATCTTAGATAGCCCTCCCCAAGAGGACTCCCAACTCACACTAATGTGATAGATTTATGTAACCCCTTTCAAGATAACAACAAAACCGATGAATCAGGCTCATCCACTATTGCAAGAGGAGATGGTAAGAGCATTTTGGAATACCTTTGGAGCATGAAGAAGGGAAACACATTAACAAAGATTTTGTTTAATATCAAAGAGGTTATCAAGGCCGTGGAGATTCCTAGGCAACACGTTCAGGAATGGAATCCATGGAGCATAAGTATGATCCCCACTGGTGGTCAAAGCCGCAAACCTCTAACATTGCCTTCCCTGGAGTAAATTGAAGAAGCCATTGCCTAGGTAGTTTGAAGTGTCTGAATGAACTTTGCCCAATTTGAAGGACCACAGGGTGTCAAATACATTACATTTTATTGGAAGCATGCTAAAGGAACCAACCTCCATGTTGGAGAGGAGTGCAACAATGCATTTGGAAAGCTCCTTTCCATTAGTGTCGGCGATGTGCATTGCTACATGTAATTGCTGCATCTATTATGTGATGCCTTCTAATGAGACGATGAGTATATCAATGATACACATCGGTTCCCATTAACATAATGTACAGGCAGACACATCAAAGGCACTAACTGATAGGACAAGGAAAACGGTGTCCAGGGTGCTAGGGGTAGATGGCAATGCTGGGGCAAGGAAGGTACAAATGTGTGTGGCCAAAGAAATCGTAATGCCAACACTAGTGCAAAAAGGTGGTTTCTCACATTTCATTGGGGAACAAGAGTTCATCAGCATTGCAGAGGAGATGGGACCACTGATGGAAGACAGCAGGTAGGCTAATCTGGTTGGGCAATTATGTTTTTGTAAAAGAGTTATTAAAATCTAGATAAGTGTGAAATTTGACCAATTTGATTTTTCAAGTTTCGAGGTCGGTCACTATAGCCCGATGCAAAGGGAATTCAAAGGAGATCTTTAGCTTGAATGCACTTCTAAAGTTGAAGCGAGAGGGCACTTACAACTTCTTCCATGGAAGACGGTTTGTGGGTCAAGGGTCCTCAGGTGAGAAGTGCTATGTTTTCAAGATGTCCACCATTGGACCCTCTTCAGGCTTGGATTTGGTGAATTGAATGCGATGGATCGGCTCTAGCGACCTATGGACATGCATGGATACAGTTCAACCACACCTGATAAACACCATATTGGGCGACCATGGCTTGTCGTATGTATGATCGAAGGTAGCATATTACCAATGTAGAGTATTGAGGTAGTTAGAGCCAGTCGATTGTGTTATCTCATAAATGACTAGAGTTTTCACGCAACATGCCAGATCTTCTAGCGATTGTGACATGTGAAATGAAAGAGGAGGATATAGAGGCCCAATGTTTGTTTTGGGAATGCATTAATGAAGTGATGGCCAACCATGGTTGTGAAAGGGCAGATTTCTTTGGTTTCATGGCAAACAAGGCTTAGGCTAATTGGAATGCAGTTCAATATGTGTTCAATGGTGGAAAAAATAATGTCCTGAAAGATAGAGAGAGGTCTTGCCTATTTGATTGGGAGTAGAGCATAGTTGCCCACACAAAAAAATATGTGTTGTGTGTGCACAAAGCAATGTGCGAGAAGTGGTGCATGGTTCCTACCGATGAAGCTGCATCAGTGGAGGCTTGATTGATACATCAATGGTGGCACAATGGTCATGTGAGATGGATAAGAATATGTCAGCAAATTAACTCGAATAAGAATATGTCAGCAATGGGCTCTTGGTTGAGCTAGTGGGAGGTGCACATAGGACATTGGGGTTCAGTCATCATGACAATAATAGAGAGAAGTATTGATGATCCAAATACCCCAAGAACAAACCTAGCAGAAAGCAAGCATGGAAGTTGCCTGGTAGGGGAAGGATATAAACACAAGATTTCTCTTTACGATGCATGTACTACCGATATGGCAAATGCAATTTTGCAAAGCAGAAAGGCAATCTCTTACTCTCAAGGCAAATGCATAGGGAGAGGAATAATCTTGGAGAAACTAAAAGAACAGTGCTCTACAAGCCTAGCCCAAGTGGTCCAAATAGTTAATCAAGTAACTGAAGGAACACCCATGGATGTATAAGGCGCCTACCCCTCTCACCGATGTGACAAAGAAAGTGCACAGCACAAGAAACTGCCCGCTATGGTCATTGATATTGATGATGAGGCCACACATCGACTAGAGAACAACACACATGTAAGAGACCGCAAGTATGCTGGGAGGCCACAGAAGATCATTTTTAAGAAGCATGATACAAACAGTACTCCAAAAAGAACATCAGAATTCACAGAGGGCAATGTCATTGAGCGTAAGGTGAATGAAGCAATGTGGGCAATCCGAAGGACATGCATTGGGCAGCAATGCATGTCACATGTAGCAGAATGCCTCATGGGGATAAGACATGTAGGCAACACATAGCCGGATCTGAAGGGTGTGCCTGCACCATCTTTTAAAGGCTAGCATCCTAATGGTCTCATTAGAGAATGGATGCAATTCTGCCCTAACCACGTGCTTCATTACTATATTGTGGACACCAACATAGAGACAAAGCCCAATCCACCACCCAAGATATGGCCAGTTACTATAGGAAATAACCTCACAGATGAGGAGGTATATTCATTATGGGAAGGTGAATACAATGTGGAGAGCAAGAATGCAAAATGTGTTATGCCCACCCCACCACGTAGTGGTGGGGCTTCAAGGATCTTTACACAACTGCAACTTCAAAAGAACCGTGTACAAGCATGGAAAGGTCTCACATCCCTTTCACTTCCTAGTAATGATGATGGTATTTCTCAAGTTAGGGCCAAAGTGGTGAGCTTAATTGCGATATGGCGAGCCCATGGTTTTATTGATGAATCGTCTGAGCGTGTCTTGCTAGAGGAAGTGTGGAAGGGTACGAACACCATTCACTAACTTTGTGCCTAAGGTCCATAGTAGTAAAGATGATGGTGTCACATTTCTATATTTGGAAGTTGTACATAAATGCACTTGGTTTTGTTTTCAATTTGAAGCAATAATCTCGATGTAGAGGATGTGATGTTGTCATGTTTTTCTGTTTTCACTTCCTCTGGCTCACTACTATCGCCCTCTCCCTCTCAAATAATTATGTCATGTTACTCTCTCCAACTATCTTCGCCCCTCTCTCTTTTCATGGAGGGAGGGAGGGTATCTTTTTGGAATCCGCTCGCATGATTCCCAAAAAGTGCTCGTAAAAAAAAACCCGATGTAGCTCCACATTTAGGTCACGTAATATGCGCCACTTGTTCTTCATCATCCCAAACACATGTTCAATCTGTACTCATCCTCTAGGCATATGCCTATTGAGCAATCGCCAATCCCCTTATGGCGGTCCATTCATTATCGAAAAAGGAGTGATGATGATCAGGGGAGATGCACTATACCTAGAGTCACCTAGCAAGTAAGGTGTACCTCGAAATTTTGTAATCGTGCTGTTGGTGCAGACAATATTTGTCATTGACAAAGGAGTGATGATGATCAGGGGAGATGCACCATACCTAGAGTCACTATACGACGCAAACCACAACTGCGATTGGAGGAATAGCCCAAGGGTGGGGTTTGACTAGGTGTGACGACCGTGGTCGCAGTTATTGCCGATGGGCCTGCTGCACCCAGCTCACCATGCGTAAAATAGGCTCTAGCCATGGCTTCTTGCTCGGGGGTGGCTTATACAATGAAGGAAAAAATTTGGTCAGGGCTCATGACACGTGGAGTAGGTGGGACAATTGATAGGGGGATAATGTCGAGGGTGACTTATGGGCTATATATGTGGTCCTCCATTTGCGTATGTGCATGGATATAGTTATGTAGGTGCATATACAGGTTATGTAGCAGCATATGAACATGTGACAAATATATATTTTTTTAAAGCATAAGACTAGAGGGCTTATCTCTGAGATTAGTTGTCATCAAAGTTCCTGCATTGCAAAAAAGCATAAAACCCACACTAATCAGCTACATTTTAAAAGTATAAAATCAAATAAATATGGAGAGATTGGGGAGAGAAAAAAGGGGCTTACCTCTTAGGGATAGTAGTAGAGATATGCAACTTGCAAAAAAAAACCCCAAAAATGATTAGAACAGTATATGCAGGTGTAAGAAAACATGAAAGCAAGAAAGATGGTGGTGTAGGAGAGTGCAAAGATGTAGTACATAGAGAGAGAGAGAGAGAGAGGACAACCAATAGGTCATGTGGGGGGTGAAGATATGCAACCTACAAAAAAATCCAAAAAAAAAAAAGATTAGAACACTATGAATCTGTAAGAAATCATGAAAGCAACCAAGGTGGTGGTGTAGGAGAGTGTAGGGACATAGGAGAGAGAGAGAGAGAGAGAGAGAGAGAGAGAGAGAGAGAGAGAGAGAGAGAGAGAGGATATGCAATAGGTCATGTGGGGTGTGGGGTGGGAGATGAACTTACTGAAACCCCTAAACTAAAGCTTGAAAAATGAGAAAAACAAAGTCCATGTTTCGGCTTTGTAATTTTTTCCAGTGTTGAAATAGGTGTTAGAGAGTGAATTTGGTTGTATACATTGTGCCATTATCATTTTCCACAAACCGGGCCAGTTTCTACTCCCACATAGTAGTACAGTCTGTGCTACCTCTACAATTTGTCATTGCCTAATTGCTCTTAGTTGCAAATACACCCATAGGTGTCCTTGCTTGCCCTAAGAGGGGTTGGTCAATACTCACCTTAGCTAGGAGAACAAAGCTTGCCATTAGGACTAGGTTTTGTCTCAA
This sequence comes from Cibotium barometz, assembly GCF_041138505.1. Classification (NCBI taxonomy): domain Eukaryota; kingdom Viridiplantae; phylum Streptophyta; class Polypodiopsida; order Cyatheales; family Cibotiaceae; genus Cibotium; species Cibotium barometz. The sequence continues at coordinate 24,358,556 of NC_141102.1, read as the reverse complement.
CCATAAGCACAAGCTCTTCTAACTCTACTTAGTGATTAAATGTCACTAATCTTATCTTGTTTTGGCTAATCAAGTGTTCTATCTAAGCATTATCACTTAATTCTACCTCAATGTTGGTCTTGACCTCTCTTGCAACGCCCAACAAGTTTCTTGACATCAAACCCAAGCCTCTTCCGAGCCTTTCACAAGCTTCTAGTTAAAATCTCTCATTCCCTAAGAGCTTCAATCTTCTAGGTCAAATCTCTCATTCACTAAGAGCTTCAATTTCAAGGTGACTCAAGTTTGACTCAAACCCTCTTTCAATCCTTGCTATCAAGTGTGTTTCTCAACTCTCTCAACTCTCTCAACCCTAATGGCCTCACATGACACTACCTTCTACTTCAAGGGGCGCCTAATTTCCCCACTTGGCAAACCCACATCAAGCTCATCCTCATGAAGAGAGGCCTATGGAGAATCAAAAGAGGAAAGGAGAGGAATACAAGGGACCAAGCTACTATTCTAGCATGGGAGACCGGAGATGACAGAGCAGAGTAGAGCATAGTTGCCCACACAAAAAAATATGTGTGTGCTACATCTCAAGGAGAGCACAAAGCAATGTGCGAGAAGTGGTGCATGGCTCCTACCGATGAAGCTGCATCAGTGGAGGCTTTGATACGTCAATGGTGGCACAATGGTCATGGGAGATGGATAAGAATATGTCGGCAAATTAACTCAATAAGAATATGTCAGCAATGGGCTCTTAGTTGAGCTAGTGGGAGGTGCACATAGGACATTGGGGTTCAATCATGACAATAATAGAGAGAAGTATCGATGGTCCAAATACCCCAAGAACAAACCTAGTAGAAAGCAAGCATGGAAGTTGGCTGGCAAGGGAAGGATATAAACACAAGATTTCTATTTACAATGCATGTACTACCGATATAGCAAATGCAATTTGCAAAGCAGAAAGGGAGTCTCTTACTCTCAAGGCAAACACATAGGGAGAGGAACAATCTTGGAGAAACTAAAAGAACAATGCTCTACAAGCCCAGCCACCCAAGTGGTCCAAACAATTAATCAGGCAACTGAAGGAACACCCATGGATGTATAAGGCGCCTACCCCTCTCACTGGTGTGACAATCTTGGAGAAACTAAAAGAACAATGCTCTACAAGCCCAGCCACCCAAGTGGTCCAAACAATTAATCAGGCAATTGAAGGAACACCCATGGATGTATAAGGCGCCTACCCCTCTCACTAGTGTGACAATGAAAGTGCACAACACAAGAGACTGCCCGCTGTGGTCATTGATATTGATGATGAGGCCGCACATCGACTAGAGTACAACACACATGTAAGAGACCGCAAGTGTGGTAGGAGGCCATAGAAGATCATTTTTAACAAGCATGATACAAACAGTACTCCAAAAAGAACATCAGAATTCACAGAGGGCAATGTCATTGAGCGTAAGGTGAATGAAGCAATGTGGGCAATCCGAAGGACATGCATTGGGCAGCAATGCATGTCACATGCAGCAGAATGCCTCATGGGGATAAGACGTGTAGGCAACACATAGCCGGATCTAAAGGGTGTGCCTACACCATCTTTTAAAGGCTAGCATCCTAATGGTCTCATTAGAGAATGGATGCGGTTCTGCCCTAACCATGTGCTTCATTACTATATTGTGGACACCAACATAGAGACAAAGCCCAATCCACCACCCAAGATATGGCCAATTACTATAAGAAATAACCTCACAGATGAGGAGGTATATTCATTATGGGAAGGTGAATACCATGTGGAGAGCAAGAATGTAAAATGTGTTATGCCCACCCCACCACGTAGTGGTGGGACTTCAAGGATCTTTACAACTGCAACTTCAAAAGAACCGTGTACAAGCATGGAAAGGTCTCACATCATTTTCACTTCCTGGTAATGATGATGGTATTTCTCAAGTTAGGGCCAAAGTGGTGAGCTTAATTGCGATATGGTGAGCCCATGGTTTTATTGATGAATCGTCTGAGCGTGTCTTGCTAGAGGAAGTGTGGAAGGGTACGAACACCATTCACTAACTTTGTGCAAAGATGATGGTGTCACATTTCTATATTTGGAAGTTGTACATAGTAGCAAAGATGATGGTGTCACATTTCTATATTTGGAACTAAGGTCCATAGTAGCAAAGATGATGGTGTCACATTTCTATATTTGGAAGTTGTACATAAATGCACTTGGTTTTGTTTTCAATTTGAAGCAATCCCTCTCAAATAATTATGTCATGTTACTCTCTCCAACTATCTTTGTCGCTCTCTCTTTTCATGGAGGGAGGGAGGGAATCTTTTTGGAACCCGCTCGCACGATTCCCAAAAAGCGCTCGCAAAAAAAAACCCGATGTAGCTCCACATTTAGGTCACGTAATATGCGCCACTTGTTCTTCATCATCCCAAACACATGTTCAATCCGTACTCGTCCTCTGAACATATGCCTATTGAGCAATCGCCAATCCCCTTATGGCGGTCCATTCACCGTCGAAAAAGGAGTGATGATGATCGGGGAGATGCACCATACCCGGAGTCACCTAGCAAGTAAGGTGTACCTCCAAATTCTGTAATCGTGCTGTTGGTGCAGACAATATTTGTCATTGACAAAGGAGTGATGATGATCAGTGGAGATGCACCATACCCAGAGTCACCTAGCAAGTAAGGTTTTACTCCAAATTCTGTAATCATGCTGTTGGTGCAGACAATATTTGTTGTTGACAAAGGTGCTTGTAAATTGAGGAGGCTTTCTAATGTGCACCATCATTTGTGCCTCCAGAAGCAACCACGCATCCCAAAGTTTTTTTTGGCATCACAAATGCCTTGAAAAAGTACACAATGGAAATGGTGACAACACCAATATTGTGCTGGAATATCTTCCAAATTAGGCTTTCTAGCCAATTTCATTTGTGTTCCATCGACTGCACCACAGACATTTGGAAACAAGGTGATGCTTTCAAAATCCTGGATGGTATTGAGAAGGGCCTGGCGTGGAGAAATACTTGCTACCCAAAGTTGTAGCACGTATGGATACAAAGTTGTAGCACGTATGGATACAATACTTACGAACAGTAGACTCACCAACACCAAACGTATCTGCAATAGGGTAAGTGGGGTCCTTATGAGCAAAGTCTGAGCTAGCTGCTCCGGATGTATTGGTTGTCGGACAAAATGTTCCGTGGAAGAAGAAGGCAGGTAAGGCAGCACAATCTCTGACAACAAAACCTAAAACACACCATAAGGTATACGGTAGCGCTTTTTGAACAAAGCATCTCGTGCCTGTTCTGCATCCTGCTGCAGCCATACATTCTGTTGGCAGTCGGTGCCAAAACACATGCTGGCGAGGAAAGACCCACCGACCGCGTGACGATGATGCCACACGATGTGTTTCAAGAAGTAGCGGAATGCAGTGGACCAAAGGTAGCAGCAATGCAATGAAAGCGAATGCACTCGTAGAAGAGGAAAATGGAGTTGTAGAAGAAGTCGCTTGAAAGCTCATGACGTCCATAATGATGAAAACCATCACGAATGCGAGCAATCTGTCCATGATAGTGGTCGGAACAGCCTGCTTTGAAAGCAAGTGTGAACTCTGGGACTGGGGAAATGATGGGCGCAATGCGAACAGCAGAAATATGGCAGAAATATGGCAGAATGCGAACAGCAGAAATATTGCAGAGACGTCCGTGCGGCTTAAGAAGAGTTCGTCTCGACGGACTTGTGAGAGCAGGTGGCTGCGTACGGTACGGTTGTTTACAGCGACGTTGGGGCAGGTGATTCAGTCTCTCAACTTTTGATTAATACTATGAGATCCTCGTGCAATCCTATCACATTTTTTCTGCCTTTACTGTAGCAAGGACCCTTCTGTATACAACAATAATTGCATAGCATCATAGACCGGCTCAGTAAATGCAACACCACTCCTACGATGAAGCTAATGACAAACGTGATTCTCAATTCGAGTCTTAGAAACGAGCGTGCTCGCTTCTGACCCCGGTTCAAGAAATAAAAACAAAAAACAACACCACTCCTCAAGCAAGCCTTTTCAGTGGCTTCTGTGCTGATAAGTCTTGTCTTGTAAAGCTTTGAGAAAGCTGCAGAAGCTCCCAGAAACGCTGCATAAGCTAACATATTTGTGTAAATTTTCAGTTCAAGGTGAACATTCGGGGAAGCTCTCCTCAAAGTAGCATTTCAAGTGTGGCATGCAATGGCGCCAGCTAAACAGAAAGGCTGATTTGAAGAATGGACTCTCCATCTCTTGCAAAGGCGCCAGCTAAACGCAAAGGCTGATTTGAAGAATGGACTCTCCATCTCTTGCAACGCCGCAGCTAACACAAGTATGCAATCCTATCACATTTTTTCAAATGCTGTATTGGGTCTCTCAACTTTTGATTAATACTATGAGATCCTCGTGATTTTTGATTGCAATTAATCTCTCAATTAACCACTCTCTGAGGCTCAACACACCTAGGACTAGATTATTTTTTAGTTTTCACAACCACACGCCCTGTTAGCCCACCCTTAGAAGATGAGGGAGACGGGGAAGAGATGGGGATGATGATTAGACCCAAGTTTATTAACTGGTTTTACAAATGCTTCTATGCCATCAATCTCTTGTGAGAAGATATTTAGATCTGAATCTCTGATGACAGCCAAGCACATCAATGGAGATATGATTCTGAGCAAGTGCCAATTAGATGCCATCAAAATATGTCTTGAAGAATGCACATCCACATCCATAAAACACATTTTAAACCATATGACTCCTCCCTTTATATTAAACTTGGTGTTCAAAGGGCCCAACTCATAGCCTTCAACAAGCGTTGATCCCAATGATCCAAGTGCAAGTTTCTTTCTTGATCTGACCGAGTACCTTTATAGGTGCAGTCGGATCAGTTTGATCAGTAATGGTCTTGACTACGTTAGAGTAAAAAGTTATCCTGGTGGAATCGTCCTTGCTTTCCGGATAAAGGAAGTTTTTTTCGGGTTCGGTTTTGGAAAAACCAACGGATTAGTCTCTTGTCCGGATATCCGTGGGATGAGGCCCCGAGTGTGGGACTCCTGCCCTGCACAAGTGTGCTACTTCCGCTGCTAGAACCCCGAATCCGTTGCGTGGTGGGGACAGGAATCTCACAGTTGGTATCAGAGCAAATTGAGAGGGAATTGACTTATAAAGATCAACTCAGAAGCCAAATATGTCAAAAATTTATCAAGAAGCACAAAAAGGTTGTAATTGTGTGAGATAATTCATACAATTTGATATTCAAACTGAAAATTCATAAATTAGTAATTGGGTCTTCAGATGGAAGTATCGCAATTCTAAGGAACCCTGACTTGCTTGAGGCCTAGACATGATGGTATTTACCTTATAATTTCAAGTAGCATGACTACCCGTATATACCGAGGGTATAACTGCAGCTCTTTACCGACAGTATATACGAGTATAACTGCAGCTCTTTACCAACAGTATATACGAGTAAATCTAAGACTTGAAATTATAAGCATTAATGCTATCCAGTTGATGAATTCGAATGTGGTTGATATGATTTTTAATTCTGTTTGAGAACTGAAGAATTGATTTGGATTCTAAATTGAAAAATGATGATTCCTGAAAAATTGGTTGAAATGTAATAAGCTGAGCGAAACCACAATGAGGATGAATGGGACGAGTCCCTGTGATGATATTCATAACTGGAATGATAATAATGATTTCAGCAAATCACTATGAGATTAGTGGATTGTGCTGTCAAATTGCTACTGTTAACACTTGACACGGTAGATCAAGTTAAGGGATGACAAATTGAGAACTTGCTTGACCGAAATTCCCGTGGAGGAATGTTCAGAAGGAAATTTTTCGGTCTAATGGACCATTATCGTGTTAAAAATATGGATGATATGATTTGAATGAATTGTTATTTAATGATGAGTTCTATATAAGGGATATTTATCCCCATATTCTGTTGGGTTGACCAGAATATAAGGAACCCCAGGATAAATTGGATCTTAAGAAAAAGAGTCATCTTCTACTTTGCGAGATGAGGACATCTCGCACTTTTTTAAGTGGGGTAGAATGTAAGACTTCTCCCCCAGCCTTCAAGGTATACAGGAGTAAGAACCTCCCTTTCTGATCTTATAATTATTCCCTCTCTAAAATAAAAGAAAGATTCTATTTAAAAAGGGAAGACCTTTTTCCCAGAATACTTCTCAGGAGCCCACCTGTTTTAAGGATTCAGAACGATGAGCTCAGAAGTGAGAACCGGTGTTTTGGATGCCAAGGTTTTGGTCATCAGTTAAAAGACTGCTCGACTCCTGCCATGACAAGGACAGAGGGAAGTCAAGAACCCAAATTCAGAGACCAATTCCTTCATACCAATCTAATCAGGGTCCATCTCGGACAAGATTGCTTAACTCCATTAACTAGGTCCGACCCATTGATTAGGGTCGAGATGTCTAGACAAATGATGACATAGAGCAGCAGATGCAAACAATTCATAAAGATATAAAAGCTGCCCAAGATTGACAAAAGCAGTAGGCAGATAAGAAGAGGACAGTCAAAGAATGCAAAGAAGTAGATATGGTCTTCATTCGAGTACGGCCAAAAGAAGTTCTTTATCTCTAGGAAGTATAAGAAGTTGTCCTCCAGATATAGTGGGCCATAATTGATTTCAAAGAAAGTAGGTGACTTAGCCATACGAGCTTCTTCTACCTACTCATCTCAAAGTTCTTAATGTATTTCATGTAAGACTTCTATAGAAATATGTGCCAAACCCAAATCATGGAAAGACGGTAAAACTTCAGTGGCAAGATACCCCGTTGGCTTCTAGGTTACGCTAGTTCTTTCTTTTATATAAGTCGTAACTCTTACTTGTCGCTCGCAGTAATCTTACTTCCATCGATCTCCTTTCTTCTTAATCTCCTTTATGGCTTGGTAGCAAGAATTGGTTTTATCCATGATGATTTCTCACCTTCAAGATGCAAGCGAGTCTGTGAAGAAGGATTTTATAGAACTGTATGAGCGCTCACTTTTCTCTCACTTGGGAACTTCTGTAGCTCAGACCAAATGGCGGACCTGTCGAGACATAACTAGGGTAACACTGTGGGGTCGGCAGCACTTTCGTAACAATGTCTACTTGGCCATGGTGGTCTCTAACCACTAGTGCAAGGCCTTTTGGGCAGACGAAACTAAGGTCTTTCACACATTATACTACACATTCTAAACCATCATTATAGGAAACTAAGGCCTTTTGGGCAGACAAAACTAAGGTCTTTCACACATTATACTACACATTCTAAACCATCACTATAAGGAAAAGCGACCGTAGGCGCATAGACGCGTTTTGACAACGTGGTTTAAAATGTTACGGATTCGTTTATAAGCGCGTCTAAAATCGCGTATATCGACAAGCATCTATACGTGCGTCTATCAGTATAGACACGCTTATAGCCTCCATTCTAGACACACTTTGAAATTTAAAAAATTTCCAGAGAGCTGCCTGTGCAGATGTACAACTGTATTTTTTGCACATGCAGCTGCATTTTTTGCATAAGAAACTCTCTAGTTTAAGGTTTTGCTTACTTGTACATAGACGAATCAAGATCAGCAAAGATATCAACATAAAAACTTAAATTAAAGATAGATATGCACAAAAAGATTTGTGAACACACTTCGAATATTGATTAAAGAAGATGAGAAATTACATTTTATATCCAAAAATTTATCCATACATGATCGTAGCCACATAAGGCTTGAATAAAAACATAGATACATAAAAAAAATGAAAAAAATTATCTTATATCCAAGAAGATGTCCATACATAATGGTAGTCACATGAGGCTTGAAAAAGAAACATAGTTGCATAAACCAAAACTACACATGAAGAAAAACTAGCGGGCGACTACTCGGAGGAGTCATTACTCTTCGAGTCATCTTGTCCACCTTGTGCCTACACAAAGTGAAGATATATATAAATAAAAATAGAAAGTATTATAAAGGTCGAAACATGTTTTGTAAATAAAAATAAAAAGTATTACCTGCATTGGTGTTCTCCTTGCTCGATTGTATTGTTCATCGGAGATGATCTCTTCATCGTGGTAGTGAAGGTAATCCCATGTATCCCTCTACTATGGTGACGATGGTAGCTAGTCTCTGTTAGGGTAGAATCTCTACCCTCCACAATGTCACGCTACATCACAAGACAAACATTATAACACAACTCAAATAGAGAGAATACAAAGAAAAGACATGAAGTTATACTATATATACAAACTCAGCCTCTACCTTCCTAGCAAACCGTCATTGAGACTCGATGAGAGCCTCAACCTGTGGGTCTGTGTGGGACAAGAGGACGAGGACCCATGCCACATCTATACAAACAAAGAGAATATAAAAAAAATATTATGCATATTAAAAAATAATTATGCAAGCTAGAGAAGCCTTATGCAAGCATTATGTTTAAAGTACTATGCATAAGCTTAAAACACTATGCATTATGTTTAAAGCACTATGCGTTATGCAAGCTTTATGCAAGCCGTTACACAAGCCTTGCATAAGGCCTTATGCATAAAGCATGCATGAGGCCTTATGCATAAAGCTATGTATGAGGCCTTAAGCATAAAGCTTGTGCATAAGGCTTGTGCATAAGGCTTATGCATAAAGCACTATGCATAAGGCCTTAAGCATAAAACTATGCATGAGACCTTATGTATAAGGCTTATGCATAAAGCACTATGCACTACAAGACACTGCTACGCGTTCAATACACGAGATAAGTTACGGGCGCATGTATGGTCGCGCATGTATATGAGTAGTATCGGGCGCGTGTATGGTCGCGCATGTATATGAATAGTATCGGGCGCGTGTATATGAGTAGTATCGGACGCGTGTATATTGGCATCTAAATTCACGTGTATTGAAGTTTCAGAAACACGTCTACCAGCACGTGTATATTGGCATCTAAAATCGCGTGTATACTGGTTTCAAAAATGCGTGTATCAGCGCGTGTATATACACGCATTATTACACGCGAGTGCTTTATTAAGAAAAACTCCATTCCTTTACAAAATTAAAAACTATTTTCTTTAAACCATCTCATAGTACATTACAGTATATATCATTACATAATCCCACCACATGCATTTACAACAATGAAATATATTCAAAAATAAATCATGAGATGATAATTAAAAGACAACATATACAATAGAAATGTCATCAATTTAGAACGATATAGTGATGGATTGGTTAGGGTTCGATCTCATCTTCAATAAGATCCATCCTTGTTACCAAACGATCAACATCAATATCCATTCGATCAATTTGTAAGGCTACGATTAAATTTATTCCACTATCGATATTCTGTCCGTTTTGATAATGGTATCGATGTCCTGATCATCCTCATCAACATCACCATCATCCTCAATGGTAGGGTCATTCTCATGATCATGAGAAATGGCACGCTCATCCTCATTATCATGATCATCTCTTATTTCTTGATCATCGATCACATCTTCATTGGCATGTTCAACATCATCTTCATTGCGGCTTGTTACATCCTCCATATGCTCCATCTCAGTGAATGTATTATACATCACTTTGGAACGTGGTGCAATAGGGATGATGTACCACCATTTAATGTCATGCACTATTGGCAGATAGATAACCTACTCAAATACACATACTGTAGTAATTAATTAGTATATCAAAAGTCAAGGGGTACACGAGCTTAGATATATATGTACATGAAACACATTAGTAAAAAAATGCATACCTGCTCACATTGTTATAGCAATACGATCCTATCTTTCTTTGTTTGCCAAAACTTTGTAGAGTCAATAGTTACATAGCCACTTGCATGGCATTTTATCATTGCATTAGGCCCTTTTTCCACCACGTTCATTTTTCATTTGACATCCAAAACATACACAAAGAAGCGACGAAAGTGAAGCCTAAATATGTCTTGGATTGTGCACAATAATCATTCATTTTTCCATTAGCTCCCTCAAAGCTACTAATGACACCGCAATCTTGTGTATTCCTCTTTTCATCAATTCTTTGTGTTCGAAAATGCTTGCCTTCACACCATATAGCATTGAACATAGTGCACTGGACCAAAATACAAGCAATATTTGTGTAACCAATGTGAATAAATATTAAAAGCAAATCACTTACAACTAATGCAAAACATTAGTTCTATGTACCTTTAACATGCATCCTCGTGCATACTCCCATTCTTCCACCGTGATATGCAGCCCCTCGTCGCTCTCTGCTCTCTCCATTTCCTCATGCAACCAATCAACATGGATATCATTCGGAAGTGTTGCTAGATGCTTAGGGTACGCCTTACGAGAGCCATGTTGCCTCCGAAAGAGAGCTCTTTCTGCTTACCTTTTTGTCTTTGCATCCTCATATCTTGTAACGCATCTGCTCATCACATCACTATTAAGGATGCAAGTGAAATTGAGATCATCAATCAATGTTCTGTCAATTACCTTACTCTGTCCTTTTCCTTGAGGCACAATAGAGGTCATCCTCAAGTCCTCTTCATTGCTCCATAGTCGTGGCAAAGAGTTGTTCACTTGACCAAGAAATTCTGAAATATATACAAGAGACTCTTGTATCAACCAACCCTCGGCCATGCTTCCTTCGGGCCTTGCACTTTTCCTCACAAAGTCTTTTAAGGTCTTCATGAAGCGCTCTAGGAAGAACATCCAACGTGCATGCACAGTGTCACATAAAGCAATTTCGTCCACTAAATGCACAATGAGATGTAGTTGACTTGTGAGAATGGTTCGCGGAAAGTCTCCTCTACCAAACAAACCACCTCCACTACCATAACACGTGCATCGTCCAACGTGGCTGGATCAATTGCTTTGGAACTAACATATCTGAAAAATAAATGAATAGTACGTTATACCTCATGCACGTTCATTTTGCAAGGTATAATGAAGGGTGATCTGACATGGGTTTTACATACCTCACAATCTCGCCCATCTTATAAATACATTTTTTCAAACTCTTATTTGCACAATGATCGATGCTAGTAGGTAGTATGAACTGCGCATATAAGAGCACATGTATGTATGGTTTATGGCATTACAAAATTTAATTTCAATGTACAAGACTTGGAAAACACTTACTTGGAGCATCTTGTGCCAATCCTAGGACTTCAACCCATATAGTTGCTCAACGCCTCTTTTCTTAGTGGTTGTAAAGGCTCCCTTCAATGATCTCATGCATCCAGTGGGAGTATGCAAAGTGGTGATGGCCTGCTTTACCTGCTTCTCCTCTTTCTTTGATATAATCCATGGTGCAGGCGGAAGAAGAACGTGCCCACCCTCCTCTCGTGGTGGCCAAGCTTGATGCATACGTCCTGCGACCCGCAAGTCCTCCCGTATGCTAACATTATCTCGTTTACCAATAACATGTTCCCAAATACCCGATCCCACATTCTTGAAGATGTGCATGGGATCAAGAAGATGGTTGATCTTAAGATGGGTCCAATATGGTAGGAGCCGAAAAAAATGGAGTACCTACACAAGGGATTGCTCTATGTGATCTTTAATCCAATTAGAGACTACACAAAATAAGATTGAAAAACATTACTATACTTGTTCATGCCATCTGGAGGAAGAATATTTGTAGACTCAATATCCTGGAAAGTCATGCATTGTCCACATCAACACTGCTTTTAAGTCAAAGTGTCGAGAGGAGGGAGACCTACTAATGTCCACCACCGCAACACCTCTCCATAGTTCCTCCAACTCATCAATCAACGGTTCGAGATAAACATCCATATGCTTGACTTTATGTTTCCCTGGAATTAGAAGGGATATCATAAGATGTCCCTTCTTGATCGCCATTGATGGTGGAAGGTTGTAATTCACCAACACAACTGGCCACACGCTGTATGCGATGCTTTTGAAACCAAATGGATTCACTCCATCATTACCTAGGCCAAGTCTCAAGTTTCTGGGCTCTGTTTTAAAGCTGGGCCACTCATCTTCCATATGCTTCCAAGCAGAAGTGTCTGCGGGAATTCTCCACATGCCATCATCCGATCGATGTGAGGAATGCCATGACATGAGCTCTGCTATGGATTTGCACTTAAACATATGTTTGATACGAGAAATTATAGGAAAGTGTCGTAAGACTTTACGAGGTACATCAAAACTCTTCACATCTATTCTATACCTTGCTTCACCCGCAAGTGGGACAATGTCGAGCCTCCTTATGCGTCCCACGAAAGAGAATGCAATCATTGACGCATGCATGTATGCGATCATCATCCAATCCTCCAAGAGATGTCACATAGTGCCTCGCTATGTCTCTTGAGGTGGGTAGTCTATTCCCCTTTGGAATCATGTTTGATAATAGCCTGCATCCAATATCATCAATTAGTCCTAAACCCTAAACCCTAAACCACTAATTCAAATTTGCAAGTTAGAATGCTTACTTCAATAATACATCAAGACTTGCATTGCTCCATCCATAAACTGTTTGTATATTGAGTAGTTCAAGTGAAGCGTATAAAATAGAGAATGTGCACCCTTCAAAAACTGGTGTTGATGAAGCCTTGTAAAGATGCTCTTGTTCCATATCATCGTCGACTATACCTTTGGGATCATCCCTAAAAAGATACCGTACCATATCATCAAACACTTCCTCTTCCACAACTTTGTGGGGTGTAGGGCTATTGTCATCCCTCTCCCATTCATCTCTGACAATAGATCCTGAAGCTCCAGCATCATCTTGTCGACGCTTTTCGTGCTCTCGCCATGCGTACGGCACCATGTTAGGGTGTAGTACTACATCCTGCTTCAATTAGAGTATATATATTACAACTCCATTAATTTAATTTGGATACCACGAGTCATTTGAATACTATCAATTTACATCTACTCACCTCTAAACCTGTTTGATTCCATTCTCCATACATGGAGATGTGATTCAAGGTAATTCAACACGCTCGTACAATGCATCCTTGACATCAATTACACATACACTTGATCCTTTATCCCAACCACACATCGCGATTATGATGACGCATTGTCTCATCCTCACCAGAACTGCTTGAGGAGGTTGATGATATCCTATGTACAAAAGAGCAAACACAAAATCATAATCAGTTTTTAATGAAAGTATAAAAATCGCGTGTATACACGTGGCTACATCGTGAACATCGCGTGTATAAACGCGGCTACATCCTAAAAATGACGTGTATAAACGTGGTTGCATCCTAAAAATCGTATGTATACATGCGGCTATACCCTCAAAATCGCGTGTATAAACGCGACTGATTTATTATAAACGTGAAAATACATGCGCTGTTACACGCAACGACCTATCCATACCTAAAAATAGCCCACCTTCTCCAAATAAACATTTTCAAACTAAGATTTGCTCTCCTTCATCGCCGCCTCTTCCAACAGAGCACTAAACCTAAGTGCAAGGAGCAGACAAGGAGCACACACGGGTGAAGGAAACCAGCCAAAAAAGAAGACTCACTTTTTCAGAGGTGAGTCAGTTTGTCCTTTGTCCTGTCTCTTTCCTTCCATTTGTTTATGCTATTGTCTCTTTCCTTTATGCATTTGTCTCTCCTTATCCTTCCCTGGTAGTACTTTTGTAAACGATTGACAGTGGGCTTTTTATAAGGACGATGTGTCGGAGGTCGGTTGCTTTCAAATTTTTTTTACACAGGCCGCGTGTAGGAACGCGTGTATGTCTGCATGTATCCTGTCTGCACAGACGTTCACATGCATATACACGCGTTTTTGGATGGGTGTATACATGCGACTGTGTTTCACCCATGCTAGCTTGCATTTGTGCTTTGATGCAATCATGTATATACTTTTATTTTTGCAGATTCTTTATGGATCCAGGTTCTTCATCCGATCCATTTGCGTATGGCACTTGGATGATGGAGATGCTAAATCATTTTGGGCACCATCCTGGTCCAGTTGAGCTTACAGAGTACATGTATGCCCATCCCTCTCCTGGATTGCCTGGTATCTATACCCCGCCTTGGAGTATCCAGGTCACTCCACTGCTGTCTATGCTTGCGAGTCCGACGAGATGACATGTAGCTTCTCCTCTTCCACGCCCATTGAGGAGACATACCCCGTCCCAGACACACTCACGCACACCCTCCCAGGCACCGTCACGTCAGGGCTCACAGCCACCATCACGTACTCCCTCACAGCCACTATCACGTAGACAATCCCCCAGTCATGACTCCACTCGCAGTATAGAGGAGAGCAAACGCTGCAGCAGCAGGAAGAGTGGGAGTGGAGGATGCGGCGGGTGCTTTGGTGGGGGAGGCAGTAGGGCATGCGGTGAGAGAGGAGATAGAGGGAGAAGAGTTAGAGGAGACAGTGAGGATGATGAGGAGATGAGAGAGGTGGAGGGAGTGATCTGCTATGATGTGACGGATAGGGGCGGGATAGTGATGGATGCGAGGGGGAAAGAGATAATGGAGTACATGCGTGGGGTAGTATCAAACTTGTATAGAAATTGTTTTATTAGATTTAAAGATCAAAATAGCCGATTAGTTGGGGAGGTGATAGATGCTGTACATAATCAGTACCCCAATCCCCCAAATGCGACATTCTCGGATGTATGGGGAAGGACGCAAATAAGGGAGATAAAGATCTCACCTTAAGAAACTCGCGTACGATGATGGACTAAATGTAACCGGGTGGCTATCCTGTCGAGAAACATGCCACTGCGCACAAACGTGAGTGGAAGGAGGCAAAGAAACAAGTAGAGGGCGGTAGCATGTGGAGGCAGGACGGATCCAGATGGAGACCATTGGATCTTCGCATTTCGGATCTGGCGGCATCGAGTCATGGGAGGCAGAGTTCGTAAGTATCTTGCCACTTTATTTGATTGTTTACTTAATTCATTGATTCTATGATTGTTTTAATCTTACAAATTGTGTTGATTATGATATAGCGACGGGTTACGGGGAGGAAGCCCACAGCCCACGATACTGGGTATGCTCGTCGGCATAGCAGACGTGACACGTGGGCTCTCTTCAGAGTCGAGGGACGTATTACGGATGCGCAGTTTGAGATGGCCATGAGACCATACGGTCGACAGGTACTTGAAAACTCTAAACGAATGATTTTGGTTTATTGAATTATATATATATATATACTTATATACTATATAGTACTTGAACAGGCACAAGCTACTGCTGCACCTGCTGATGATCCACCTGCCGCCACTACAGAGGGTGGACGTGAGCACTACTCATCGGACATTCCGACCGATGTGAGCTCATCTGATCATGGAGGGAGCAGCGAGTCATCATCTCAGTCTGAGTAGTACTCAGACTTATAGTATCAAATTCCATATTGAGGATGTGGTTGTATATATATTTTTGTAACTGAAGCCATGGGCTACTTCGACATATGGACTCCCTTGTATATATGTGTACACATAAAATTTTGATAGTAATATTGAATCGTGAATTGATAGTATTGCATTTGTTGCCATATATATAGGCAGTGATGTGTGTACACACACTTCGGACCGCCGGGACACTTTTTCCCTCTTTAGGAGGTTTTTTTTCCCCGGCTTGTATATACGCCCATCCTTCTAGGGCTATATTATCTTTTGTACATTGACACAATCTAATACATTGTGTGTTGTGTGAATTCTTGCTTCTTCTTCTCCAAGCTTTGTGTGCTTTCCCCGGCTTGTATATACGCCCATCCTTCTAGGGCTATATTATCTTTTGTACATTGACACAATCTAATACATTATGTGTTGTGTGAATTCTTGCTTCTTCTTCTCCAAGCTTTGTGTGCTTTCCTGCAACCCTAATTCCAACAATTGGTATCAGAGCAGGCATCGGCTCCCAAGGCTACGCCACCGGCACCCTTCGACTCACGTTCTTTGATTGAGGTGAGCTTTCACGAGCACTTGTTGCAGGTCCCTATACTTTGCAAATAAACACGTTGGGCTTTGCGTTCTCAAAAATTGCATCTGAGGTCATTTCGGGCTCCGTTTTTGCATTTCAAGTTCTGCACAGGTGTTTTCGTCATTTTGTGCAGAAATTTTGACTGTGCAGTTTTCTGCAAAACAGGCATACGTATTCTATTGTGGACCGCGCTACATAGCACGAGTTGTTTTCGGTTCAGTCCTTGCTTCATTACAGGTAGCTTTTGCATCAGTTTCAGTCAGTGGTGGCCATGGCTGATAACAGCAATGATGTATTTCGCATGTTGTCTGCTGATGACAAATTGGATGGAGACAGCAACTACCCACTTTGGGCATACATGATGCAGCATGTTTTGGTTGCAAAAGGAGTGTGGAACATTGTGCAAGGTATGGATGTACGTCCAGGTTCTGTGGATGTAGGATCTGTTGAGGATGTTGCAGGTTCTAGCAGCTCTACTGTTGCAACTATTTTACCCACTGCTGAACAAGCTCGTTGGGATGGTAAAGATGCACAGGCTTATGCCTTGATTGCACTTTCTGTTAAACATAACATCACCCCACATATTCGTTCAGCTAAAATAGCAAAATAGGCTCGTGAAAGCTCACCTCAATCGAAGAACGTGAGTCGGCAAAAATCTCTTACCTACGTAAAGAGCTGGAATCAAAGATTATGCAGGAAGATGATGACATGAATGTTTTTCTTGCTGAGATTAAAGATCTCAAGGAACAGTTAATTTCTGCAGGTGAGATTATTCCTGATCATTCTCTTGTGCAGACTGTTCTTGATGCTTTACCAGAGTCATATCAAACTTTTGCTTCCACGTGGAGACTTGTTACTGAGGACAGACCTGATGTTGTCAAGTATGATAATTTAGTCAACAAGCTCTTGCAAGAAGCACAGTCCAGGCAAAATAGGGCCAGGCAGCGTGCAGTTGATCAAGCATTTATTGCTGCCCAGCAGAGAAGAAGTGGTAAGGCAGCCCCTTCCACTGTTTCTTCTCCTATTAGTAGGTCTGCAGCTTCTTCTCCTTCCATAGGTATCAATAATAAGTCTGAGAAGGCTCTTGATAAAGGCAAGAAAAAGACCAGGTGCAACTATTGTAAGGCAACTCATCATGTCATTAAGAATTGCCCTAAGCTAAAGGCTAAAAAGGCAAAGAAGAAAGAGTCAAATGCAGCCACAATAGCGGATGCTTCTACAAATGCAAATTCTGTAAATGTTGTGCAGGGTACCGAATGGGCGTTTAGTGTGTATTGTCAGTATGACAGGGGAGATTTGTTGCCATATATATAGGTAGTGATGTGTGTGAACACACTTAGGACCGTCGGGGCACTTTTTTCCTCTTTAGGAGGTTTTTTTCCCCCGACTTGTATATACGCCCATCCTTCTAGGGCTAACTTATCTTTTGTACATTGACACAATCTAATACATTGTGTGTTGTGTGCATTCTTGCTTCTTCTTCTCCAAGCTTTGTGTGCTTTCCTGTAACCCTAATTCCAACAGCATTCATGTCTGTCTTGAATCGCGTATTGACAATGTATGCATTCATGTCGTTCTTGTCTTAAATCGTGGATGGTGCAATGCGCCAAAAAAAAAAAATCGAGAGTGTTTTTGGGTGCTGGAATGCTGGAACAGCATTCAGGTACCAAATAGCACTCTCTAGATTTTTTTTTACTCTCTGTTTGCGTGTATAGACGCGTCAACTCTGCAAAAAGTCACGTGTATATACGCGGATACTCTGTGAAATGCGCGTGTATAGATGCGTCAACTTTAGAAAAGTTGCGTGTATATACGCGGATACTCTGTGAAATACACGTGTATAAGCACAGCTAGACTGACAAAACGTGTGTATACACCCTCCTATCAGTGCATCTAAGCACAGCTAAACTGATAAAATGCGTGTATACGCCCGTTTATTAGCACGTCTGACTATTTCTATACACGCGCTTTTACACGCATGTCTTTGCCCGCGATGATACAGGCGCTGATACACGGGCCCGTTACTTTTTTTCCACAAGTCATTTTTAGTGGCTAGGAGCTCGCCTTGTAGTGATGCACAAGGCCTTAAGCATAAAGCTATGCATGAGGCCTTATGCATAAAGCACTATGCATAAGGCCTTAAACATGAAGCATTAAGCATAAAACTATGCAGGAGCCCTTATGCATAAAGCTTATGCATGAGGCCTTATGCATAAAGCTATGCATGAGGCCTTATGCGCATAAATCTTATGCATGAGGCCTTATGCATAAAGCATGCATGAGCATTATTCATAAAGCATTATACATAAAGCTTATACGCAAACCTACAAAACAAATCCCTAGCACCCAAGGGTGCAATAATAATAGAGGAAAGAGAGGAAAAATATGAAAGCACTTACCTCTTTTTCGTGATGTCAAAAGAGAGGATTAGAGGACCTACAAAACCAACAAACGTGGTGAGGAAAAGATTAGTAATGCATACATACAAAAGCTTATGCAAGCCCCTTGCAAGCCCTAAGCCCTTATGCAAGCCCCTTGCAAGCCCTAAGCCTTATGCAAGCTATGCTAAAGCTTATGCATAAAGCATGCTTGAGGCCTTATGCATAAAGCTTTAAGCATTAATGCTTTATGCATGAGGCCTTATGCATAATAAAGATTTAAGCATAATGCTTCATGCATAAAGCATTATGCATAAGGCTTATGCATAAAGCACTATGCATAAGGCCTTAAGCATAAAACTATGCATGAGACCTTATGCATAAAGCTTATCCATAAAGCATGCATGAGGCCTTATGCATAAAGCCTATGCATAACCTATGCATAAAGCTATGCATGAGGCCTTATGCGTAAAGCTATGCATGAGGCTTATACATAAAGCATTATACATAAAGATTATGCATAAACCTTATGCGCAAACCTACAAAACAAATCCCCAGCACCTAAGGGTGCAACAATAATAGAGGAAAGAGAGGAAAGATAGAAAAGCACTTACCTCTTTTTCATGATGTTAAAAGAGAGGATTAGAGGACCTACAAAACCAACAAAAGGGTGAGGAAAGGATTAGTAATGCATACATACAAAAGCTTATGCAATCTATGTCGCTATGCAAGCATTATGCAAGCTATGCTAAAGCTTATGCATAAAGCATGCATGAGGCCTTATGCATAAAGCTTTAAACATAATGCTTTATTCATCATGAGTCCTTATGCATAATAAAGCTTTATGCATGAGGCCTTATGCATAAAGCTTTAACCATAATGCTTTATTCATCATGAGTCCTTATGCATTAAGCTTTAAGCATAATGCTTTTTTCATCATGAGGCCTTATACATAAAGCTTTAAGCATAATGCTTTATGCATGAGGCCCTATACATAAAGCTTATGCATAAAGCATTATGCATAAGGCTTATACATAAATCACTATGCATAAGGCCTTAAGCATAAAGCCTTAAGCATAAAACTATGCATGAGGCCTTATGCATAAAGCATGCATCAAGCCTTATACATAAAGCCTATACATAAAGCTATGCGTGAGGCCTTATGCATAAAGCTATGCATGAGGCTTATGCATAAAGCATTATGCATAAAGGTTATGCATAAAGAATGCATGAGCATTATGTAAAAAGCACTATGCATAAGACCTTAAGTATAAAACTATGCATGAGGCCTTATGCATAAAGCATGCATGAGGCCTTATGCATAAAGTCTATGCATAAAACTATGCATGAGGCCTTATGTGCATAAAGCTATGCATGAGGCTTATGCATAAAGCATTATGCATAAATCTTACACTACAAGGGATCAGGCTCATACCCGCGCTCCTAGTCGCTAAAAACGACTTGTGGAAAAAAAGTAAGGGGCCCGTATATCAGCGCGTGTATCATCGCAGCCAGACATGCGTGTAAAAGCGCGTGTATAGAAATAGTCAGACGCGCTAATAAATGGGCATATACACGCAATTTATCAGTTTAGCTGCGCTTAGACGTGCTTATAGGAGGGTGTATACACGCGTTTTATCAGTTTAGCTGCACTTATATACGCGTATTTCACAGATTATCCGCATATATACACGCAACTTTTCCAAAGTTGATGCGTTTATACACGCGCATTTCACAGAGTATCCGCGTATATACATGCGACTTTTTACAGAGTTGACGCGTCTATACACGCGAACAGAGAGCAAAAAAAAAATCCAGACAGTGCTATTTGGTACCTGAATGCTGTTCCAGCATTCCAGCACCCAATAACACTCTCTGGATTTTTTTTTTGGGTGCATTGCACCATCCACGAGGAAGATTTAAGACAAGAACGACATGAATGCATACATTGTCAATACACGATTCAAGACAGACATGAATGCAATACTATCAATTCACGATTCAATATTACTATCAAAATTTTATGTGTACACATATATACAAGGGAGTCCATATGTTAAAGTAGCCCATGGCTTCAGTTACAAAAATATATATACAACCACATCCTCAATATAGAATGTGATACTATGAGTCTGAGTACTACTCATACCCAGATGATGACTCGGTGCTCCCTCCATGATCAGATGAGCTCACATCGATCGGAATGTCTGATGAGTAGTGCTCTCACGTCCACCCTCTGCAGTGGCGGCGGGTGGATCATCAGCAGGTGCAGCAGCAGCTTGTGCCTGTTCAAGTACTATATAGTATATAAGTATATATATATGTAATTCAATAAACTAAAATCATTCGTTTAGAGTTTTTAAGTACCTGTCGACCGTATGGTCTCATGGCTATCTCAAACTGCGCGTCTGTAATACGTTCCTCGGCTCTAAAGAGGGCCCACGTGTCACGTCTGCTATGCCGGCGAGCATACCCAGTATCGTGGACTGTGGGCTTTCTCCCCGTAACCCGTCGCTGTATCATAATCAACACAATTTGTAAGATTAAAATAATCATAGAATCAATGAATTAAGTAAACAATCAAATAAAGTGGCAAGATACTTACGAACTCTGCCTCCCATGACTCGACGCCGCGAGATCCGAAATGTGAAGATCCAATGGTCTCCATCTAGATCCGTCTCGTGCCTCCACATGCTGCCACCCTCTACTCGTTTCTTTGCCTCCTTCCACTCATGTTTGTGCGCAGTGGTGGCAGGTTTCTCGGCAGGATAGCCACCCGCAGCTACATTTAGCCCATCATCGTACGCGAGTTTCTTAAGGTGAGATCTTTTATTACTTAAGATCTCCCTTATTCACATCCTTCCCCATACATCCGAGAATGTTGCATTTGGGGGATTGGGGTACCGACTACTATGTATAGCATCTATCACCTCCCTAACTAATCGGCTATTTTGATCTTTAAATCTAATAAAATAATTTCTATACAAGTTTGATACTACCCCACGCATGTACTTCATTACCTCTTTCCCCCTCGCATCCATCACTGTCCCGCCCCTATCCGTCACATCATAGCAGATCACTCCCTCCACCTCTCTCATCTCTCCTCATCATCCTCACTGCCTCCTCTAACTCTTTTTCCTCTATCTCCTCTCTCACTGCGTGCCCTACTACCTCCCCCACCAAAGCACCCGCCGCGCATCCTCCACTCCCACTCTTCCTGCTTCTACGGCGTTTTCTCTCCTTTCCTTCACCCGTTGTGTACTCCTTGTCTGCTCCTTGCACTTAGGTTTAGTGCTCTGTTGGAAGAGGCGGCGATGAAGGAGAGCAAATCTTAGTTTGAAAATGTTTATTTGGAGAAGGCGGGTTATTTTTAGGTATGGATAGGTCGTTGCGTATAACAGCGTGTAACAGCGCGTGTATTTTTGCGTTTATATTAAATCAGCCGCGTTTATACACGCAATTTTCAAGGTCCAGTCACATTTATACACGCGATTTTTAGGATGTAGCCGCGTTTATACACGCGATTTTTAGGATGTAGCCGCATTTATACACGCCATTTTTAGGATATTGCCACGTTCATACACGCGATGTTCACGATGTAGCCATGTGTATACACGCAATTTTTATACTTTCATTAAAAACTGATTATGATTTTGTGTTTGCTCTTTTGTACATAGGATGTCATCAACCTCCTCAAGCAGTTCTGGTGAGGGTGAGACAATGCATCATCGTAATCGCAATGTGTGGTTGGGAAAAAGGATCAAGTGTATGTGTAATCAATGTCAAGGATGCATTGTACGAGCGCATCGAATTACCTTGAATCACATCTCCATGTATAGAGAATGGAATCAAACAGGTTTAGAGGTGAGTAGATGTAAATTGATAGTATTCAAATGACTCATGGTATCTAAATTAAATTAATGGAGTTGTAATATATATACTCTAATTGAAGCAGGATGCAGTACCACACCCTAACATGGTGCCCTATGCGCGGCGAGAGCACACAAAACGTCGACAAGATGATGCTGGAGCTTCGGGATCTATTGTCAGAGATGAGTGGGAAAGGGATGACAATAGCCCTGCACCCCACGAAGTTGTGGAAGAGGAAGTGTTTGATGATATGGTGCGGTATCTTTTTAAAGATGATCCCAAAGGTATGCACGACGATGATATGGAACAAGAGCATCTTTACAAGGCTTCATCGTCGACACCGGTTTTGAAGGGTGCACATTCTCTATTTTACGTGCTTCACTTGAACTACTCAATATACAAATACTTTATGGATGGAGCAATGCAAGTCTTGACGCATTATTGAAGTAAGCATTCTAGCTTGCAAATTTGAATTAGTGGTTTAGGGTTTAGGGTTTAGGACTAATTGATGATATTGGATGCAGGCTATTATCAAACATGCTTCCAAAGGGGAATAGACTACCCACCTCAAGAGACATAGTGAGGCGCTATGTGACATCTCTTGGAGGATTGGATTATGATCGCATACATGCATGCGTCAATGATTGCATTCTCTTTGTGGGACGCATAAGGAGGCTCGACATTGTCCCACTTGTGGGGTGAAGCAAGGTATAGAACAGATGTGAAGAGTTTTGATGTACCTCATAAAGTCTTGCGACACTTTCCTATAATTCCTCGCATCAAACACATGTTCAAGTGCAAATCCATAGCAAAGCTCATGTCATGGCATTCCTCACATCGATCGGATGATGGCATGTGGAGAATTCCCGCAGACACTCCTGCTTGGAAGCATATTGAAGATGAGTGGCCCAGCTTTAAAACAGAGCCTAGAAACTTGAGACTTGGCCTAGGTATAGATGGAGTGAATGCATTTGGTTTCAAAAGCACCGCATACGGTGTGTGGCCAGTTGTGTTGGTGAATTATAACCTTCCACCATCAATGGTGATCAAGAAGGGACATCTTATGTTATCCCTTCTAATTCCAGGGAAACATAAAGTCAAGCATATGGATGTTTATCTCAAACCGTTGATTGATGAGTTGGAGGAACTATGGAGAGGTGTTGCGGTGGTGGACATTAGTAGGCCTCCCTCCTCTCGACACTTCGACTTAAAAGTAGTGTTGATGTGGACAATGCATGACTTTCCAGGATACAACAATTGTTCTGGTCAGAATTCTAATTACCTCCCTACTCTAATACTATTGGCTATATTAATTATAACTATTGACTTTATTATTCTAACTTATATTTATATTTTAACAGGTTTGAAAACATCGGGTAAACTTGCATGTCCTATTTGTGGCCCTCCGTTAGTACATGAGTATGCTGATGGTTTGTGTAAGACCATATTCGATAATCATCATCGATTTTTCCCATCAGATCATCCTAAATATGTTTCTAGTAAGAGTAACATTCCTCCACAAACACTTCGTACAAAAGATTGGAAGCGTATTTGGGAGTCTACAAATATTCTTCCTCCAGATGGCATGAACAGGTATAGTAATGTTTTTCAATCTTATTTTGTGTAGTCTCTAATTGGATTAAAGATCACATAGAGCAATCCCTTGTGTAGATACTCCATTTTTTTTGGCATATTGGACCCATCTTAAAATCAACCATCTTCTTAATCCCATGCACATCTTCAAGAATGTGGGATCTGGTATTTGGGAACATGTTATTGGTAAACGAGACAATGTTAGCATACGGGAGGTCTTGCGGGTCGCAGAGGATGTATGCGTCAAGCTTGGCTACACGAGAGGAGGGTGGGCACGTTCGTCTTCTGCTTGCACCATGGATTATATAAAAGAAAGAGGAGAAGCAGGTAAAGCAGGCCATCACCACTTTGCGTACTCCCACTGGATGCATGAGATCATTGAAGGGAGCCTTTACAACCACTAAGAAAAGAGGCGTTGAGCAACTATATGGGTTGAAGTCACACGATTGGCACAAGATGATCCAAATAAGTGTTTTCCAAGTCTTGTACGTTGAAATTTAATTTTGTAATGCCATAAACCATACATACATGTGCTCTTATGTGCGCAGTTCATACTACCTACTAGCATCGACCATTGTGCAAATAAGAGTTTGAAAAAATGTGTTTATAAGATGGGCGAGCTTGTGAGGTATGTAAAACCCATGTCAGATCACCCTTCATTATACCTTGCAAAATGAACGTGCATGAGGTATAACGTACTATTCATTTATTTTTCAGATATGTTAGTTTCAAAGCAATTGATCCAGCCACGTTGGATGATGTGCATGTTATGGCAGTGGAGGTGGTTTGTTTGGTAGAGGAGACTTTTCCGCGAACCATTCTCACAAGTCAACTACATCTCATTGTGCATTTAGTGGATGAAATTGCTTTATGTGGAACTGTGCATGCACGTTGGATGTTCTTCCTAGAGCGCTTCATGAAGACCTTAAAAGACTTTGTGAGGCAAAGTGCAAGGCCCGAAGGAAGCATGGCCGAGGGTTGGTTGATACAAGAGTCTCTTGTATATATTTCAGAATTTCTTGGTCAGGTGGACAGCTCTTTGCCACGACTATGGAGGAGCAATGAAGAGGACTTGAGGATGACCTCTATTGTGCCCCTCAAGGAAAAGGACAGAGTAAAGTAATTGACAGAACATTGATTGATGATCTCAATTTCACTTGCATCCTTAATAGTGATGTGATGAGCAGATGGGTTGCAAGATATGAGGATGCAAAGACAAAAAGGCAAGCAGAAAGAGCTCTCTTTCAGAGGCAACATGGCTCTCGTAAGGCGTACCCTAAGCATCTAGCAACACTTCCCGAATGATATCCATGTTGATTGGTTGCATGAGGAAATATAGAGAGTAGAGAGCAACGAGGGGCTGCATATCACGGCGGAAGAATGGGAGTATGCACGAAGATGCATGTTAAAGGTACATAGAACTAATGTTTTGCATTAGTTGTAAGTGATTTGCTTTTAATATTTATTCACATTGCTTACACAAATATTGCTTCTATTTGGTCCAGTGCACTATGTTCAATGCTATATGGTGTGAAGGCAAGCATTTTCGAACACAAAGAATTGATGAAAAGAGGAATACACAAGATTGCGGTGTCATTAGTAGCTTTGAGGGAGCTAATGGAAGAATGGATGATTATTGTGGCACAATCCAAGACATATTTAGGCTTGACTTTCGTCACTTCGTTGTGTATGTTTTGGATGTCAAATGGCAAATGAACGTGGTGGAAAAAGGGCCTAATGCAACGATAAAACGCCATGCAAGTGGCTATGTAACTATTGACTCTACAAAGTTTTGGCAAACAAAGAAAGATAGGATCGTATTGCCACAACAATGTGAGCAAGTATGCATTTTTTTACTAATGTGTTTCATGTACATATATATCTAAGCTCGCGTACCCCTTGACTTTTGATATGCTAATTAATTACTGTAGTATGTGTATTTGAGTAGGTTATCTATCTACCAATGGTGCATGACATTAAATGGTGGTACGTCATCCCTATTGCACCACGTTCCAAAGTGATGTATAATACATTCACTGATATGGAGCGTATGGAGGATGTAACAAGCCGCAATGAAGATGATGTCGAACGTGCCAATGAAGATGTTGTGATCGATGATCAAGAAATAAGAGGTGATCATGATAATGAGGATGAGCGTGCCATTTCTCATGATCATGAGAATGACCCTACCATTGAGGATGATGGTGATGTTGATGAGGATGATCAGGACATCGATACCATTATCAATGGACAGAATATCGATAGTGGAATAAATTTAATCGTAGCCTTATAAATTGATCAAATGGATATTAATGTTGATCGTTTGGCAAGGATGGATCTTATTGAAGATGAGATCGAACCCTAACCAATCCATCACTGTATCGTTCTAAATTGATGACATTTCTATTGTATATGTTGTCTTTTAATTATCACCTCATGATTTATTTTTGAATATATTTCATTATTGTAAATGCATGTAGTGGGATTGTGTAATGATATAAACTGTAATGTACTATGAGATGGTTTAAAGAAAATAGTTTTTAATTTTGTAAAGGAATGGAGTTTTTCTTAATAAAGCACTTGCGTGTAATAATGCGTGAATATACACGCGCTGATACACGCGTTTCTGAAACCAGTATACACGCGATTTTAGATGCAAATATACACGCCCTGGTAGACGCATTTGTGAAACTTCAATACACGCGAATTCAGATGCCAATATACACGCGTCCGATACTACTCATATACATGCGCCACCATACACGCGCTCGTAACTTATCGCATGTATTGAACGCGTGTATGGCAGCAGTGTCCTGTAGTGTTATACATAAAGCATGCATGATCATTATGCATAAAGCTTATGCGCAAACCTACAAAACAAATCCCTAGCACCCAAGGGTGCAATAATAATAGAGCAAAGAGAGGAAAGATGGAAAAGCACTTACCTCTTTTTTGTGATGTTGAAAGAGAGTATTAGAGGACCTACAAAACCAACAAAAGGGTGAGCAAAGGATTAGTAATATATATACATACAAAAGCTTATGCAAGCTATGCCACTATGCAAGCCTTATGCAAACTATGCCGCTATACAAGCCTTATGCAAGCTATGCTAAAGCTTATGCATAAAGCATGCATGAGGCCTTATGCATAAAGCCTATGCATAAATCTATGCATGAGGACTTATGCCTAAAGCTATGCATGAGGCTTATGCATAAAGCACTATGCAAGCCGCGCTAGCTTAAACTAAACCGTACCCGGTACTATGCATTAAGCATGCATGCACAGAGCTCAATGCATGCATAGAGGTCTATGCATAGATCTTAATCTATGCATAGACCTCTACTCATTATGAATACATGCATAGAGCTTAATCTATGCATTAAGCTCTACGAATAGAGCTTAATGCATAGATTAAGCTCTATGATTAGAGCTCTATTCATAGATCAAGCTCTATGCATCATAGACCTAGAAAACAAAACCCCTCTTTTTGGTAGATAAAAATAGAGAAAAGAAAGGATAAAAAGATAGGAAAGAGAGGAAAAATAGGAAAGCACTTACCTCTTTTTGGTGATGTTGAAAGAGAAGATTAGAAGACCTACAAAACCAACAAAAGGGTGAGGAAATGATTAGTAATGCATACATACAAAAGCCCTAAGAACCTAATGCATACATACAAAATCAAAAAGCCCTAAGAACCTAATGCATACATACAAAAGCCCTAAGAACCTAATACATACATACAAAATCAAAAAGATTAAGCTTAATGCATGCATAGAGGTATATGCATAGATCTCTATGCATTATGAATGCATGCATAGAGCTTAATCTATGCATTAAGCTCTATGAATAGAGCTTAATGCATAGATTAAGCTCTATGATTTAAGCTCTATTCATAGATTAAGCTCTATGCATAGAGAACCTACAAAACAAAATCCCTCTTTTTGGTAGATAAAAATAAAGGAAAGAGGGGATAAAAAGATAGGAAAGATAGGAAAGCAGTTACCTCTTTTTGGTGATGTTGAAAGAGAAGATTAGAAGACCTACAAAAACAACAAAAGAGTGAGAAAAGGATTAGTAATGCATACATACAAAAGCGCTAAGAACCTAATGCATACATACAAAATTAAAAAGAGAGAAAAGAGAGAAAAGCATTTACCTCTTTTTTGGTGAAGTTGAAAGAGAGGATTATAATAAGACCTACAAAACAAAACTATGCATAAGGCCTTAAGCATAAAGCTATGCATGAGGCCTTATGCATAAATCATGCATCAGGCCTTATACATGAGGCCTTACGCATAAAGCTATGCATGAGGCCTTACGCATAAAGCTGCATGAGGCTTATGCATAAAGGTTATGCATAAAGCATGCATGAGCATTATGCATAAAGCACTATGCATAAGGCCTTAAGTATAAAACTATACATGAGGCCTTATGCATAAAGCATGCATGAGGCCTTATGTATAAAGTCTATGCATAAAACTATGCATGAGGCCTTATGCATAAAGCTATGCATGAGGCTTATGCATAAAGCATTATGCATAAAGATTATAAATAAATCATGCATGATCATAATGCATAAAGCATTATTTATAAAGATTATGCATAAAGCTTATGCGCGCAAACCTACAAAACAAATCCCCAACACCCAAGGGTGCAATAATAATAATAGAGGAAAGAGAGAAAAGATGGAAAAGCACTTACCTCTTTTTTGTGATGTTGAAAGAGAGGATTAGAAGACCTACAAAACCAACAAAAGGGTGAGGAAAGGATTAGTAATACATACATACAAAAGCTTATGCAAGCTATGCTGCTATGTAAGCCTTATGCAAACTATGCCGCTATGTAAGCCTTATGCAAGCTATGCTAAAGCTTATGCATGAGGCCTTATGCATAAAGCCTATGCATAAAGCTATGCATAGGCTCTATGCAACATAAAGCATTATGCATAAAGCATGCATGAGGCCTTATGCATAAAGCTATGCATGAGGCCTTATGCATAAAGCTATGCGTGAGGCTTATGCATAAAGCACTATGCAAGCCACGTTAGCTTAAACTAAACCGTACCCGGGCACTATCCATTAAGCATGCATGCATAGAGCTTAATGCAGGCATAGATTAAGCTCTATTCATAGAGCTTATTGCATGCATAGAGCTTAATCTATGCATAGATCTCTATGTATTATGAATGCATGCATAGAGCTTAATCTATGTATTAAGCTCTACGAATAGAGCTTAATGCATAGATTAAGCTCTATGATTAGAGCTCTAGCTCTATTCATAGATTAAGCTCTATGCATAGAGGACCTACAAAACAAAACCCCTCTTTTTGGTAGATAAAAATAGAAAAAAGAGAGGATGAAAAGATAGGAAAGAGAGGAAAGATAGGAAAGCACTTACCTCTTTTTGGTGATGTTGAAAGAGAAGATTAGAAGACCTACAAAACCAACAAAAGGGTGAGGAAATGATTAGTAATGCATACATAAAAAAGCCCTAAGAACCTAATGCATACATACAAAATCAAAAAGATTAAGCTTAATGCATAGAGCTTAATCTACGCATTAAGCTCTATGAATAGAGCTTAATGCATTGTGTGGTTCCCACATAGATATTTAGATATTATTTGATACCCCTATAGGAGGTGGTAGTGTGTATGTGTGGTTCCCACATAGACACACTACCTCACTCATAAGAGTTGGTACATAGATATTTAGATATTATTTGATACCCCTATAGGAGGTGGTAGTGTGTCTGTGTGGTTCCCACATAGACACACTACCTCATAAGAGTTGGTTCACACACATACATACATTTGACCAAGTACACACATAATACGGCTTAGCGACCATTCCCACACACACTTCGATCAACTACACAATGGCGATAACAACCATAGAAATAAGGCTTTGCTTCCAATAAGACTTAAAAGCCTTAACCCTAACCGATGTGCAAGATACCAAATATGAATGTACTACTATAGTTTTTTACTAAGTCTTTCCTGAGCCTATAATCAAAGGAGACTTTTTCTTAAATACATTAAATTTGGTGAGAGTTCATGCCTTTTTAAAGTCTTTTCTTTTTCCTTTTTAATTTGGGCTCCACATGCTTGTACACATAATATTTTAAATGAAAGTAATTTAAATCTCTCTCTCTCTCTCTCTCTCTCTCTCTCTCTCTCTATTTACACACACACACACACACACACACACAATCATTACATTATTACATATACATACACATATATAATATGTTTGTATATGTGTATGTAACACACACACATGCATACGTATATGTATTTGTATGCATATGTATATATAATATGTATGCATATGTATATGTAATAATGTAGTGTATGTATGTATGTGTTTGTGCACACACACACACACTTATTGATTGCATATACCAAACTCAATAAGATTGGCATTCCAAAATAGTCAAATAGAAGAACTAACAGTAATGGAACTTGAGTAGAGGCATGGACACTAATAATCTAACACTAATGATGGAACTTCAATAGAAGAATGCATAATGACTAAAAGCAAGAGTAGGTTGAAAAGTATACAATTTCGCCATCTACCCCATGATAGAATAGCTCTTATTAAAGATGCTTGAATGATTAATACTTATGTTTCGCATTATATTTCTACTTGTACATTGATAATCTTTTTTCTTTTTCTAGACCACATATTTAGCTCAAGACCCAAACCAATTTATGTGTTCATAGGTCATTTTTCGTTTGCAAAATATTTTTTTCTTTCTTTTCTCTTAAATTTTAAATGATCAAACACGTAGAAGTAAATTATGTGGAGCTTCTCATAAATCTATAGCATATGGGTTGGCCCTCTTCTTACCTTAAGCAATAGAAAATGTCTACAGTAAATCAAGAGATTTTATTGTACATTATTACTATTGTCATCATAGAAGGAGTGACCTAGTTATTGGAGACAAGATGAGAAATGGTTATATACTATTGAGTTATTCTTGTTAACGTGAATATAACTCATGAAATCTACATGATATACCCACTTTTGGGTGCTACATCTTGGCAATCTACCCCAATTCTTTTTGCATTGTCATCATAGAAGGAGTGACATAGTTATCGGAGACAAGATGTGCATTAGCTTTATACTATTGAGTTATTCTTGTTAACATGAATACAACAATCTACATGGTATACCCACTTTTGGGTGCTATACCTTAGTGGCAATCTACCCCAATTCTTTTTGCTTCCTTTGTTATCAAATTTGCACCAAGCCTTCAAAAGGTAAGGCTTAATTAATATTTCTAATAATAACCCTTACACTAAGGTGTAATAAAACCTCTTCAATATTGCATACATTTTTGAAGTCATCGCATGTTGCTACAAACCGTGTCCTCTACTCAAGGTAAGACGAGAGCCATTATGTATGTTGCAAATTTACAAGAAAATCCACATGATCTACTTGTAACTATTTAAAAAATTAAACTCTAATTAAAACTAAAACCATGCTAAGTAGCTCCATAGGATCTACTTCACTACAACACATCAGGAGTGCAACAAGATTTTTTAGCAGCATTTCTGTAGCATTTCGAAAGCAAAATATCAGGGGTTTTAATGCTCTATAGGGTTTGTAAGTTTTAGGGCCTTTAAGATTAGGGTTTGTTATTTTCTCCATGCTCTATAGATAGCCTTTTAAAAGCTATGCTTCTCTCAAGAGGTGTCCATATGCCTGCATGAGGCTAGGACATAAAGCTTAAGCATGAGGCTAGTGCATAAGCCTTATGCATGAGGCTTATGAATAAGCCTCATGCATGAGATTTATGCATTAGCCTGCATAAGCCCTATGTATAAACCTCATGCATGATATTTATGCATTAGCCATATGCATAAGGCCAGATGCATAAGCCTCATGCATGAGACTTATACATAAGCTTTATGCATGAGGCTTATTAATAAGCCACATGCATGAGACTTGTGCACAAAGCCTCATGGATAAGGCTCATGTATAAAGCTTATGCATGAGGCTTACACATTAGCTATAAGCCTCTATGCATAGTCTTTAGAGAGCTATGTATCTCTCAAGAGGTGGCCATATCCATGAGACATATGCATTAGCTATATATAGAAGCCTCATGCATAAGTCTAGGACATAAAGCGTGTGCATATGCCTCATGCATAAGGCTTATACATAAGCTTTATGTATGAGGCTTATGAATAAGCCACATGCATGAGACTTGTGCACAGTGTCGTGCATAAGTCTTATGCATGATGCTCACGCATTAGCCAGTCTTATGCATGATGCTCACGCATTAGCCATAAGCCTCTATACATAAAAAATACTCTTTAGAGAGCTATGCATGAGGCCTATACATTAGCATGTTGCGTAGCTTCCAATGCATATCGATAGCTTTCAATATATGCCAGATGCTACCTAGGCATGCCGGTAGCTTCCACCAATGCATGCCCGGTTCTACCTAGGCATGCCGGTAGCTACCTAGGCATGTCGGGTGCTTCCTAGGCATGCCAGTAGCTTCCAATGCATGCTGGATAGCTTTCAATACATGTTTTTTAGAGAGATATGCATGAGGCATATACATTAGCATGCCGGGTAGCTTCTAATGCATATTGGGTGTGCTACCTAGGCATGCTTGTTGAGATTCAAGGTTGATGTCAGCATGTGCCAGCTGCACCATGTGCTGGCATGTTAGGTAGGAGCATGTGTGAGACATAAATGACCGTGTCCAGCTGGTCATAGTGTGTGTGGACATTAGCTAGGGGGGTTAGCTGTGTGTGGACACAACACATAGTGTGTGTTGTGTATTATGGATTATGGCTTTATGCATTGTGTGAGAAGGGAGATGGCTTCCCTCTATGGTTAGGGTTTGTAATATACATTAGGGTTTGCTCGTGTGTGTGTGTCTCCTCTCCCTTTACCTATTTTTCATCATGGTATCAGAGCCTGGTGCTCTCTATTAGGATTTATGAGTGAGTGAGAGAAGAGGGAGAAGAAGTTGTGAAGAAACGATGTGAAGCTTGCCATTGATGCTATGAAGCTTGGAGCACACCGATTTCTATCAGATCCTGAGAGCTTGGCCTACCGGGTAAGGACTACTAAACACCCTTGAGCGGATTGCAGGTGATTCAAGCACAAACAAGGCAAATTTGGGTTTCCCAAAGCAAAAGAAAATTCTGGTTTTTTGCAAGCTTTCCATTGGAGCTTGGAAGCGGTGATGTATGGTAAAAATAGATGCAATCTGGAAAAGAAACATGTATGTGACAAGGATTAATGTATTGGCAACTCATGTGCAAGCCCTACACTGTGAATTTGGAGCAAGTATGATGCATTTGAATGATTAAAAATTACTGTTTTTGAAGCTCTCACAAAACAAAGAAAAAGAGTCACTTGGTGGATGAAATTAGAGCACTTTTTTGTAAAAATCAGACAATTGATGGGTTGTACACATGCCTTGGAGTGTTAGGCAACTACACATGCTCTCAATTGACAATACAATCAGCCCAAATCCCCTCAGGAGCAGGCGGCGCAGATCATACAGCAAAAACAGAGTATTTTCTCATATTTTTACTAAGTGGAGGACTCAAATCAACTATTGTGTTTGATAAATTCTAAAATTGTCTTAGCAATTATGTGGTACATACACTTGAGAAGGAAGCTACATGATTGGTTGGAGAAATTATGCCTTATGGAGCTAGAAATGAGCTGATTAAATAGGCTATCTACTATGATTAGTGAAACAGAGTGTCATTAATCGACTAATTACTCTCTCATCTTAAACAATTGGTCTAATTCCTTTTACATGGAGTTAGTGGACATAATTGCTAAGCTAATGAATGCCTGGTCTCCCAATTTGGACAAGCATTGAAGAAATTAGAGCGATTCTACTACTGGTTTTTCTAGTTTTTCTCAAAATAGAGAAGGGGGTTGGACAAAATTGGTATGTACGCACCTTGGTTGGTGTTAATATGCAACTTTGAGCTTGTTTAGGTGTCAATGCAAGTTATCCACACTTGATTGAACCACTACATTGCAATTTGGAGCCTTGGAAAGCATGCCAAAACAGGGTACCTTGGACTGCATATGCCAGTTCATTTTGGATGCAATCAGTTTGATTTTCTACATCAAAAGTGAAGTTTGTTGACTACTTTGGAGTATCTGGAACACTTATAGAAGTGTGGTTGAGCTGAGGAAGGCTTGTTTATAGATTTGGACGTGTGCGGAAGGTGCATTTACATTGAGCAAATATGTCAGATAACCCAGTACAAATTGTGGGTGAAAAATTGGATAGGAAGAACTTCCAAGCATGGAAGTACAGGATCAAAAGTTTTCTGAAGGAAAAAGGTTTTTGGGAACTTATTATAGGTGTGGAGCCAAAGCCAGAACTACCCCGATAATCTACACAGCAAACATGAGCAAACAGGTTGTAGCTCATAAGCAATGGTCAGAAAGTGCATACAAAGTTTTGCATTATCTATCTATATGTATCTCGGATGCTATTCTCATACATATACATGATGCTGAGAATCCCAAGGATGCATGGGATACATTGGTAAAGCTGTTTGATACAGACACTAGTGCTCGCAAGTCTCAGTTGTGACAACAAATTCATAATGTGAAACGGAAAGGAAGGAGCATCCATGATTATGTACAAGAGATAAAGAAGTATGCAGATGCATTGGCAACAATCAATGCTCCCATGCCTGATGATGATTTGGTAGACATTACCTTGCATGGTCTTGGCAAGGAGTATAAATCTTTTGATACATCCATCTCAGTTCCAAGTACAAGTTTACCAGATTTTGATGAGCTGGTTTCACTCTTGCTTGTTGAGGAAATCAAACTCAGTGACTCCTTTCATGATGCATCTACTAGCCATGATGATAATGGTAGAAATCAGGCTTTCTATTCACAAAGGGGATCTAGAGGCAGGGGGAGATTTGCATCATGTGGCCGTGGTAATGGTCGTGGATGGCAGGATAGGTCACCACAACAAAATTTTCAGCCTACATATGGTGCTAGAGGTGGTCGTGGATATACATCTCAAAGAGGCAGAGGTAATCCTCGTGGTAGAGGACGTTGGCAAGGCCAACAAACATCTATGCAAAATGTGGAATGCCATTACTTTGGAAAATTTGGTTATATGGCATGTGATTGTTTCCGCAAACAAAATGATTTGAGAGGGGGTAGAGCACAACATGGTGGACATTATGCACAACATGGTGGAAATTATGCATCAAGCAGTAATGATGGCAGCACAAATCACTTGTTTGCCATGAAACATGTTGTGGGATCTATGATGACAAATGCTGAAAGTGATGACACTTGGTATATGGACTCTGGAGCATCAAACCATATGACTTGTCATGGGGCGAATGGTTTAAACATATGAAGCCTATGGATGTGAAAGGCTATGTGGAGATAGGAGATGATACCCAACATGCCATTACATGTTGGAAGTGTACCATTGGTTATGCAAACAAAGTCTATGGTGGCAGATGTCCTATTACAAAAAGTTTGAACAGGGATTACAGGTTCGTTTCAACAAGCATGGTTGCTTCGTTGAGGATTTCAAAAATGGATGTTGAGTCATTGCCAAAGGCAAGAAAGAAGGCAGGTTATTTAAGCTGGATGCTGGGATTCCTGAGTTGAAATCAGCCATGTTCTCTAAAAGCCAAAATGTGGTACAAGACATTGACATGTGGCATAAAAGGATTGGACATGTGAATATACAAAGGTTAAAGAACATGCAAGCAAGAGGCATTGTTAGTGGGCTACCTAGATTCAAGTATGATGGGAATATGCATGTTTGTGATGCCTGTCAGTTTGGAAAGCAAGAAAGGTTGCCATTTCCTAGAGAAGGCAACATGAGTAGCAGGCCACTTGAAATAGTTCATAGCAATGTATGGGGTCCTACACAAAACCCATCCATTAAAGGCAGTTTATATTATGTGACGTTCATGTATGATTTCAGCACAATGACTTGGATTTACTTTCTCAGAGAGAAAAGTAAGTGTTGGTGGGAAAGTTTATGGACTTCAAAGATTTTGCAGAGAAGCAATATGGCTGTTTGAGGACAGATGGAGGTGGTGAATACACCTCACATGCTTTTGAGCATTTCTTGAGAAATCATGGCATAAGAAGACAGTTAACTTGCAGGTATACACCTCAGCAAAATGGTGTTGCTACTGAGAGGAAGAATAGAGTCATTTGTGAAGTGGCAAGGGCGATGCTCGATGAAAAGAGCATGCCAGACTATTATTGGACAGAAGCATGTGCCACCGCTGTGTATATACTAAATAAGTCACCCACAGCAGCCATACATGGAAGTACGCCAGAGATGCGGCTTACAGGGTTTAGGCCAGACATTGGAAGTATGCCAGAGATGCGGCTTACAGACTAAATGTTTCATCATAGTCCAAGCCTTGGGTTTGTGCATAACCCTTAGCTACCAATCTCGCTTTATATCGCTCAATGGAACCATTCACTTTGTAAACCCATTTGCAACCAATGACATTTTTGTCTTGAGGTAATGCAACCAAATCCCATGTTTCATGATGAACCAAAGCGTCCATCTCAACATCCATTCCCTTCTCCCATACATGCTTCCCAATAGTTTTTGTATAGCATGTAGGTTCCACATGCTTCACCAAAGAGGTCATATATGCGCAATGCATAGCAAAATCACGATATGTCAACCTATCAACAATTGGATATCTGACCCTTTGGGATCTCCCCAATGCCTGCGGATCACTCTGAACACCTGTCACTCTAGCATGTGGGGGCACGTATCTATCCTGCCTTACCTCAGCAGGTGTGCGTAAAATGGGTATGCCAAGTTCCTCATCCAAACTCTCTGAACTTGACGACTCATAACCTGTAATACCAATTCCTTCAACTTTATTTTTCCCTTTATCCACAGCACTACTCCCAGTGCTCACACTCTCATGCCTCAAGCGTCCTGACCATGGACGTATAGTGCTACTCTCAGACTCTACTGGCCCAGACATAGAAATAGAACTTGCTTGTGGCAAGTTCACATGCACATCAGCATCAAGAGAATCAATGACACCCTCATCCTTTGCTTTGTACCAAACTAGAAAGTTCATCAAACACCACATCCATGAGATACCCACTGCCTAGTTTGTGGATTGTAACATTTATATGCCTTACAATCCTGTGCATATCCAACAAACACACACTTTTTTGCCTTAGGATCCAACTTT
This sequence comes from Cibotium barometz, assembly GCF_041138505.1. Lineage (NCBI taxonomy): Eukaryota > Viridiplantae > Streptophyta > Polypodiopsida > Cyatheales > Cibotiaceae > Cibotium > Cibotium barometz. Next base: position 24,321,567 of record NC_141102.1, on the reverse strand, counting down.
CTCCTTCTCTCGTCAAGCACATGTACATAAGCTATACAACCAAACACTTTGAGGTGTCCAATGTCTGGCCTAAACCCCAGTTGCAAAGATGGGAACAGTAAGAGCAGTGATTGCTATGGCTGCAGCAAATGGTTGGGAAATGCATCAAATAGATGTGAAAAATGCATTTCTAAATGGTGATCTACAAGAAAAAGTTTATATGGCACAGCCAGAAGGATATGTACACCCAAGATATCCCACTCATGTATGCAGATTAAAGAAAGCATTATATGGTCTGAAGCAAGCACCTCGTGCTTGCAGTGATAAGATGAGCCGATATCTTATCTCCCTTGGATTTTAGGTTTCTACAACAGATTCTTCACTCTATGTGAAGAAAACAGATCATGGGATTGTCTTACTTGTTGTGAGGTGACAAAAAGAAAAAAGAACCTGCCTCTATAGCCCTTCACCTCCCAAACTTGGAAACATACACACGAACGGAGGCACCACCAGCCACCACTGGCTGGAACACTCTCTCACGGTTCACCACCCACCCACACCATAAAGATAACTCAAAACCCCGATAAACAGTTGATTATCCAGCAAAAACATACAGAGCACCAAACACCATGTACAAACTCAGCAAATACACCAAAAACCAGGACTCTGGCCAGGATTTACTGCCAAGGGAATTGCACCCTTGCGTCTGACAACCAAGCCTCTGTCTCCCGATCTCTGCTTCACTTCAGAGGGTGCCCCACCAGCAACCCTCACTTCACTTTCTCTGTAGCTCGGCTACTCTCTGTCCAGCTGCTACCTGCCCAGGGTCGTAGGCAAGCTACTGCCAAGGGAATTTCACCCTTGCGTCTGACAACCAAGCCTCTGTCTCCCGGTCTCTGCTTCACTTCAGAGGGTGCCCCACCAGCAACCCTCACTTCACTTTCTCTGTAGCTCGGCTACTCTCTGTCCAGCTGCTACCTGCTACCTGCCCAGGGTCGTAGGCAAGCCCCACTGTCTCCAGCCCACACATCAACACCTCTACTATAGCCAACACACACAAAAACCCAAGGCTCTCTCTCTGGTCAGCATCCACTCTCTGCCTGCAATCATCGCCCACACAAAACCAGCTACTCCACTCTTCAGAAGGCGCCCACACTAGCTAACCCTCAACTCAGTAGCTCCAACTCTCTGTGTGTCGTGACCAGCAGCTTCGCCAACCCACAGAGCCTGTCAGCTCGTCAGCACAACCACTAACTGCTCACCGCAGCATCACCTTCCCTTGCATCCAGCCAAAGCCACATCACTTCAGTCCCTTGCTAACATCAGCCCTCTCTCTGCTGCTCCAATCACCAGCCCGTGTACTTGCTGAATTGGCGTCTCCCAGCCACCCCAGCAGCCTCAAACTCACCAGCCTCAGCTTCCTTGTACACACGGCGGCCAACTCTCTTTTCCAGCTCTGCACAGCCACGAGCCCAGCTCCAAACGGCAACCTCTTTCACATGTTTCCCAGTCTGCAGAATCCCCAGCCCTATTGTCTCCCTCTGCTGCAACTATCACCAGGGTACTCTCCACAACGAGGCAGCCATCACCTTGTAAGCTTTCCACCATCACCCGATAGTGATCATGGTCCCTGGCTGCGCACCCTTCTCTTGCTGTAGCTCTTCACCAGCCCTTCACTCGCCTCTCTGGCGGCACCAGGCGGCCACCTCACAACTGGTCCACGCCTTCTACTCGGCGACCCCGGCTCCTCACTCGCACAAGGCGGCTTCCCAGCTTTCTCTCAAGCACCAATCCACCTCTTCGCCAACCCGTCAGCCTAGTCGACCCTTATCTTCACCCTCTTGCCTGCTTGCGTGGCCAACTTCAGCTCATCACCTGCACAAAGCTGCGCTCCCTTCACACCTCCGGTCCCTTCACGATTCCCAGCAGCAATTCCAGCTCGCTTTCCTGCCAGCCTTTCGTATCTGCAGCACCTCAGCACTCCAGAGCGCCCTTCATCGCCTCACACCTTTTCACCTTTCCTCTGGTCTCTGCAGCTCTTCTGCAAGGTGATCATCCCTTCTGGACCCGGGCTCCCCAGCAAGAAGGCGGTCTTTTTTTCCTCGCCTCTGGCTGCTGCTGCTGCAGCACCTCTGCAAGCGGTCTCTCCAGCCACCTATCCATGCTCTCCTCTCGCCGTTTTTTTCCAGAGAGGCTGTCCTTTTTTTTGCTCTCTCCTTCTTGTTTTTTTCTACCACCTTCTACGCCTTTGCCCTCTTCGAGATGTTTGTGCTGGCAGCTACACAAGACCCCCACGTGGCTCTTTATAAGGTGGCCACATGTATTATGTTTTTTATTTATTTAAAGCTTAATGATGGCCACCACATTGCTACAATTGCCTCTCCTTCTCCTTGTGCTTCGGGTCATCACACCACGCCCATAACCTTCCAAAATTATGCGAGAGCTGCCCACAAGCTCAAAATCATCAGCATCAACTTACCAAACCCGACAATTTCCCAGTCGATGTCCTACACTGCCGGCCATCTCCACATTCGTGCTAAAAATGGAGTGCCATCTCTGCATCCAGCCGAGACTCACCAACAATCATCACATCGGGGTTCCCGTAACACTTTCACGTGCAGGCATCACCATCAGCTCGTAAAAAAAACCATAAAACCACCCACTCTATACATTTGCCAGGGCATTCAGGGCAAAGCTTATTCACAAACCACGCACACCATATGTACACAGACCCAAAACACCTTTCAAATTTTTACCTGACATACTTTGCCCAACCCCTAGCCTGCTAAATCATTCATGATCAGCAGGAAGCACATGACCACGTTTCCCTCCGTCAATCCTTTGAGCATCATACAGGGTAACCAACACATCTCTATTCCATGTGATCAAAGAAACACTGTCATCTTCCCGAGACCTAGTTTGCCATCTCACATCCACCAACGTAGCATCAGAACTTCTGGAAACAAAGCTCCTGACATACACACCATCCTCCCTCATTTCAATTCCAAAATCACTGATATGATCAATACCATTATTGGAGAACCAGTTAAACAACTCCTATTTTGGGTAAAAACTGATAAAAGCTTCATCAAGAAAAACCTACTGTGCCATAACATTTTCTTGTCCATCCGCATAAGAAGCATCACCATCAAATCCATCCACTACAGGCAAAACAGACTCCCCTTCAAAAGGCACTATTGTCAAAAAGTATCCACCTCAGTTCCTGTATGCTCATCTTCATCAAGGCCAATGAGAAATTCATCTATCACAGCATCCATAACCTCATCCAAAGCATTAGCATCATTCATAGTCTGCTGGCGTTGCTCCTCTTTCATAGCCTCAATTCTCGTTGTGGCTTTCTTAACATTAAGGCACATCTGATCATCCAACTCCAACTCAGGTTCATCATCCTGCAGACTTTCTATATCCCACTCATCCCACAAAGGTTCATCAAAAGACTTCAAAGCATACTCTTTCACATCACATGCGTACCTTTGCTCATGATTCATTTGTACCTCCTCGCATTCTTCCTATATGGCCTCTTCTTGTTGGGCAACCTCATCACCAAGCACTTCTTCATCAATAACCAGGGCATCCATGTCTGCATCCTCCTCACTGGATGAAGTATCCTCTGTTCCCTCGCTAGTAGTGGTGCTACTAGTCGTATCATCAACACTTGAATCAGCTTCACTTTCCTTTTCATCATCACGAACAGGCTTCTGATTATCCATATTAAACTGCTTTTTAACCCCTCTCCTGTCATACAGAGTAATGACTCCTTTCCTCCAATCCTGAATAGCTCTCAGCCATGATCTTCCCAGAATGATGGGGAATGCACCCATTCCTGCAGGCATAACATGACAGTCCACAAGCACCTTTACATCAAAAGCTTGCAATTCCAACTCTTTGATCATACCTAAGCATTTGACCTTCTGATGATTGGCCAGTCGAATACGAAAACCAGATGCTTTAGCAAAATTAAGACCAAGCCTCTCCACAGCTGCTAGTGTGATCACACAAATCTGTGCTCCAATCCACTGGTCCCTGCTTCATCTCTAATTTCAATCCCATAATCATTTGCCCTATTTGGAATCTGAGAGGGTAAGGGATACATATCACCCCCCATTCGCTGAGGCTTATCACAATCTGTACTTAGATGTCCAAGTTCACCACAATTCTAGCATGTAGGAATAAACCATCTACCCCTGCCAAAACCACGGCCACTTCCATAACCTGTCTGACCTTCAACCCCTTCTTGATTATAGCCTCTGCCTTGGCCACGTCCACCACCTATGTTCTCCAGCATCTTCAAACTCAGATTCTTCATACAATCCACCATTTGCCTCATGTCTTGTTTAAGCCCTTCATCAGAAGCTATAACAGCTGTAGGTGCTACCTGTGTCCCCTGTGGTATGACATTATTCACCTGAACTTCTGTTGGTTGTTGCACTCTTTCCAGCACGGTTCTCATCGATACCGCTTCTACCCTTCTCATTTCAGGCCTCACTGCCCACTGGAACCATCCCCAGCTGGTTCATACGTTGCAATTTCCAATCCTTTGATTTGGCTATCTCCACCGCATCCTCATACGACCTGGGATTCTTTAATTCCACCTTCCAGCGAATGCCTCCCTTCAATCTTGCAATAAAACGATCCTTCTTCATCATCTCCGCCGGAGGTACCTCATCATCTCCCAAAGCCCTGCACAAAGTCTCCCACAACCAATTAGAATTTCTTCACATAATCATCAATCGGCTCCAATTCGCCCTGTGTCAATCCCTGTACTTCATGCCAAACTCTATCTGGATCCTCAACCTTCTTGAACCTGTTCAAAAGAGCAGTCTTCAATCCATCCTCGGTCATTGGAATGCGTGGCTCAGCATCCTTTAATGACTCCTCATAAGCTCTGCACCATACCCTTGCATCTTCCTTCAAACATATATTCAACAACCGCAATACCTCTCTCGGCTCATTGATATGGTTGCTTATGCATGCAACCTCCATCCTTTCCAAAAAAGCTGCCACATCTTCATTAGGACCACCAAAAAACTCTGGATACGACATCATCTTTATCCCCAAGCTTCACTTCAAATCCCAAGAAAAACCAGAAACACCTTCCTTCAATCTCTCACTCTGGGGCATACACCCTCGTAAGAGAAATCCCTGAGCTATCCTCAGTGGCGGCACCAGAAGAATGTGAGGTGAAAAAAAGAAAAAAGAACCTGCCTCTATAGCCCTTCACCTCCCAAACTTGGAAACATACACACGAACGGAGGCACCACCAGCCACCACCGGCTGGAACACTCTCTCACGGTTCACCACCCACCCACACCATAAAGATAACTCAAAACCCCGATAAACAGTTGATTATCCAGCAAAAATATATAGAGCACCAAACACCATGTACAAACTCAGCAAATACACCAAAAACCAGGACTCTGGCCAAGATTTACTACCAAGGGAATTGCACCCTTGCGTTTGACAACCAAGCCTCTGTCTCCCGATCTCTGCTTCACTTCAGAGGGCACCCCACCAGCAACCCTCACTTCACTTCCTCTGTAGCTCGGCTACTCTCTGTCTAGCTGCTACCTGCCCAGTGTCGTAGGCGAGCCCCACTGTCTCTAGCCCACACATCAGCACCTCTATTGTGCAGCCAACACACACAAAAACCCAAGGCTCTCTCTCTGGTCAGCATCCACTCTCTGCCTGCAATCATCGCCCACACAAAACCAGCTACTCCACTCTTCAGAAGGCGCCCACACCAGCTAACCCTCAACTCAGTAGCTCCCACTCTCTGTGTGTCGTGACCAGCACCTTCGCAAACAACCACAGAGCCTGTCAGCTCGTCAGCACCAACACTAACTGCTCACCGCAGCATCACCTTCCCTTGCATCCAGCCAAAGCCACATCACTTCAGTCCCTTGCTAACAGCAGCCCTCTCTCTGCTGCTCCAATCACCAGCCCGTGTACTTGCTGAATTGGTGTCTCCCAGCCACCCCAGCAGCCTCAAACTCACCAGCCTCAGCTTCCTTGTACACACGACGGCCAACTCTCTTTTCCAGCTCTGCACAGCCGTGAGCCCAGCTCCAAACGGCAACCTCTTTCACATGTTTCCCAGTCTGCAGAATCCCCAGCCCTACTGTCTCCCTCTGCAGCTATCACCAGGGTACTCTCCACAACGAGGTAGCCATCACCTTGTAAGCTTTCCACCATCACCCGATAGCGATCATGGTCCCTGGCTGCGCACCCTTCTCTTGCTGCAGCTCTTCACCAGCCCTTCACTCGCCTCTCTGGCACACCAGGCGGCCACCTCACAACTGGTCCACGCCTTCTACTCGGCGACCCCGGCTCCTCACTCGCACAAGGCAGCTTCCCAGCTTTCTCTCAAGCACCAATCCACCTCTTCGCCAACCCGTCAGCCTAGTCGACCCTTATCTTCACCCTCTTGCCTACTTGCATGGCCAACTGCAGCTCATCACCTGCACAAAGCTACGCTCCCTTCACACCTCCCGGTCCCTTCACGATTTCCAGCAACAATTCCAGCTCGCTTTCCCGCCAGCCTTTCGTATCTGCAGCGCCTCAGCACTCCAAAGAGCGCCCTTCGTCGCCTCACACCTTTTCACCTTTCCTCTGGTCTCTACAGCTCTTCTGCAAGGTGATCATCCCTTCTCGACTCGGGCTCCCCAGCAAGGCGGTCCTTTTTTCCTCGCCTCTGGCTGCTGCAGCACCTCAGCAAGTGGTCTCTCCAGCCACCTATCCACGCTCTCCTCTCGTCATTTTTTTCCAGAGAGGCTGTCCTTTTTTTCGCTCTCTCCTTTTCGTTTTTTTCTACCACCTTCTATGCCTTCGCCCTCTTCGAGATGTCTGTGCTGGAAGCTACACAAAACCCCCATCTGGCTCTTTATAAGGTGGCCACATGTATTATATTTTTTATTTATTTAAAGCTTAATGATGGTCACCACATTGCTACAATTGCCTCTCCTTCTCCTTGTGCTTCGGGTCATCACACTGCGCCCATAACCTTCCAAAATTATGCGAGAGCTGCCCACAATCTCAAAATCATCAGCATCAACTTACCAAACCCGACAATTTCCCAGTCGGTGCCCTGCTGCACTGCCGGCCATCTCCACATTTGTGCTAAAAATGGAGTGCCATCTCTGCATCCAGAATCAGCCCAGACTCACCAACAATCATCACATCGAGGTTCCCGTAACACTTTCACGTGCAGGCATCACCATCAGCTCGTAAAAAAAACCATAAAACCACCCACTCTATACATTTGCCAGGGCATTCAGGGCAAAGCTTATTCACAAACCACGCACACCATATGTACACAGACCCAAAACACCTTTCATATTTTTACCTGACACTTGTCATCTATGTGGATGACTTAATTGTCACACGAGATCATGCTACAGATATTATGCATGTCAAGAAGGCATTGAGTGGGCAGTTCGACAGGAAAGACGGGTGAATTGAGATATTTTCTTGGGATTGAAGTGATCAAAGACCATGCAGGTACATGGTTAGTGCAACGCCAATATGCATTGGATATGTTGGCAAAATATGGGATGATAGGGTGTAAGCCAATGAGTATACCTTTTGAGCAGAATATGAAGTTGCAGGCTGATTTTGGTGAAGAGTTGGATGATCCATCTATGTATAGAAAGATGGTTGGAAGCCTTTTTTACATGACTATTGTGAGGTGAAAAAAAGAAAAAAGAACGTGCCTGTATAGCCCTTCACCTCCCAAACTTGGAATACAACACACGAACGGAGGCACCACCAGGCAGCCCCACCGGTCTGGAACGCTTCTCACACAGTTCACCACCCACCCACACCATAAGGACAGCTCAAAACCCTAATAAACAGATGATTATCCAGCAAAAAACATACAAAGCACCAACCATGTACAGCCTCAGCAATTACACCAAAAACCAGGACTCTGGCCAGGATTTACTGCCAAGGGAATACACCCTTACGTCTGACAACCAAGCCTCTGTCTCCCGGTCTCTGCACTCTCCAGAGGGCGCCCCACCAGCAACCCTTATTCACTTCACGTCTGTAGCTCGGCTACTCTCTGTCCAGCTGCTACCTGCCAAGTATCGTAGGCGAGCCCCACTGTCTCCAGCCCACACATCAGCACCTCTACTGCAGCCAACACACACAAAAAACCAAGGCTCTCTCTCTGGTCAGCATCCACTCTCTGCCTGCAATCGTCGACCACACAAAACCAACTACTCCTCTCTCCAGAAGGCGCCCACACCAGCTAACCCTCAACTCAGCAGCTCCCACTCTGTGTGTCGAGACCAGCAGCTTCGCCAACCACAGAGCCTCTACACAACTCTTCAGCACCAACACTAACTGCTCACCGCAGCATCACCTTCCCTTGCATCCAGCCAAAGCCACATCACTTCAGTCCCTTACTAACAGCAGCCCTCTCTTTGTTGCTCCAATCACCCGCTCGTGTACTTGCTGAATTGGCATCTCCCAGCCACCCTTTCACTCCTGCTCTCCTCAATTATTCCAGAGCTCCCCTAGTCGTGCCTGCAGAACCAGCCCGGCTGCACACTTACCTGCCAGCCTTTTTCACCATCGTGAGGCCCCTTGTACCCTTGGCGGCCACTCTCTCTTCACGCTCTCCCACCTTGGCTATATCACACCAGCCCGTCAATAGCAAGGTGGCCACTCCATCGCTTCTTCGCCAGCCTCTACTTGTTGCCCAGTCAGCGCCAAGGCCTCCAGCTTTATTATGTAGCTCACACAAGGCGGCCACTCCAGCGCTAACCTACAGAATCGCCTTCAGTTGCGCCTCTCCTCTGGTCTCTGCAGCGCCAGCAAGGCGTCTTCCTTCCCTCTACTCGATGACCCCGGCTCTTCACTCGCACAAGGCGGCTACAGTCGTGAGCTCCTCTTCGCCTGCGCACTCTCTTCTCACGATCACTTGGGCGCCTTTTTTCCAGAGTGAGGCCGTCCTTTCCTTCGCTCTCTCCTTTTCGTTTTTTCTACCACCTTCTACGCCTTCGCCCTCTTCGAGATGTTGCATGCTGGCAGCCAAAAAGGCCTCCACTTGGCTCTTTATAAGGTGGCCACATGTATTTTTTTTTTTTTTATTTCTTAAGGCCTCAAAGCCTCCCTAATGGCTACCACAAAAAGGGCTCCTTGCTTCCTTAAGCTTCGAGTTAACACGCCGCGCCCATGACTTTCCAATACAAGAGCTACCCCCAGCTTGTAATCATCAGCATCATTATTTCCAAACACAACCATTTCATCGGTGCCCTGCACTCTAATGATCATCACACGCTTGCTAAAAATGGAGTGCCATCCTTGCATCCAGAACCACAATTTGACCAACCATCATCACATCTTCCCGTAACACTTTCACGTGCAAGCATCACCATCAGCTCGTAAAAAAAACCATAAAACCACCCACTCTGTACATTTGCCAGGGCATTCAGGGCAAAGTTTATTCACAAACCACGCACACCATATGTACACGGACACAAAACACCTTCCATATTTTCACCTGACATACTTTGCCCAACCCCTAGCCTGCTGGAATCATTTATGATCAGCAGAAAGCATATGACCACGTTTCCCTCCGTCAATCCTTTGAGCATCATACAGTGTAACCAAAACATCTCTATTCCAGGTGATCAAAGAAACACTATCATTTTTCCCAGACTTAATTTGCCATCCCACTTCCCACCACATATCATAAAAACTTCTGGAAACAAAGCTCCTGAAATACATACCATCCTGTCTCATTTCAAGCCCAAAATCCCTGATATGATCAGCACCAATATTAGAGAACCAGTGAAGCAATTCCTGTAGGGTAGTAATTGATGAAAGCTTCATCAAGAAAAACCTGCTGTGCCATAATATTTTCTTGTCCATCAGCATAAGAAGCATCATTCTGCATCCTCCTCACTGGATGAAGTGTCTTCTGTTCCCTCACTAGTAGTAGTGCTACTGGTCGTATCATCAATACTCGAATCAGCTTCACTTTCCCTTTCATCATGAACAGGCTTCTGGTTATCCATATTAAACTGCTTTTTATCCCCTCTCCTGTCATACAGAGTAATGACCCCTTTCCTCCAATCTTGAACAGCCTTCACCGCTCTCAGCCATGGTCTTTCCAAAATGATGGGGAATGCACCCATTCCTGCAGGCATAACATGACAATCCACAAGCACCTTTACATCAAAAGCCTGCAATTCTAACTCTTTAATCATACCTAAGCATTTGACCTTCTGGTGATTGGCCAGTCAAATATGGAAACCAGACGCTTCAGTAAAATTAAGACCAAGACTCTCCACAGCTGCCAATGTGATCACACAAATTTGTGCTCCACTATCTATGTATGCCTCTCCCAGATTCTTCCCTTTATACCATACATTCACTACAGGATATATATCAGGCAACTCCTGAACAGATAAAATAGTCACTATCCCTTTGGCAGGCTCCTTCTCTCTCGGGTTCACAAGTCTTTTCCATTGATGCTTCAAGTTGGGAGCTAACTCTATCAATTGCCCAAAAGTGATATTAGCCTTCCTTCCAGCCATGTCCTCCTGTAAATTGTAGTTTTCCTGCCCAACCCCTAGTGGAAAATCAGTCACCTGAAACTTCCTACGAGACTTCCTCTTCTGCTTGACCTTTACATCCCCTCCTTCCTTCACTTTACCTTTCTTCTTGCTAGGCCCTACAGCATCCCTACTTTCCCTTTCCTGTGGCATCTGTTTCCCCAAAGGCATTACATCAGCTTCTATCTCCTTCGTCTTCTCAAGGGTGACCACATCTATCACCTTAGTTTTACCTTTCTCCTCATTTGTCAACCCACTGGTCCCTGCTTCACCTTTAATTTCAATCCCATAATCATTTGCCCTGTTAGGAATCTGAGAGGGTAAGGGATACATATCACCCCCCATTCGTTGAGGCTTATCACAATCTGTACTTAGATGTCCAAGTTCACCACAATTCCAGCATGTAGGAATGAACCGTCTACCCCTACCAAAACCACGGCCACTTCCATAGCCTGTCTGACCTTCAATCCCTTCTTGATTATAGCCTCTACCTCAGCCACGTCCAAACTCAGATTCTTCATACAATCCACCATTTGCCTCATGTCCTGTTTAAGGCCTTCATCAGAAGCTGTTTAACAGATGTGGGTGCTACCTTTGTCCCCTGTGGTATGACATTATTCACCTGAACTTCTGTCGGTTGCACTTTTTCCAGCACGGTTCTCATCGGTACCGCTTCTACCCTTCTCATTTCAGGCCTCACTGCCACTGGGTTCCAACTGGTTCATCCGTTGCAATTTCCAATCCTTTGATTTAGCTATCTCCACCGCATCCTCATAAGACCTGGGCTTTTTTAACTCCACCTTCCAGCGAATACCTCCCTTCAATCCTACAATAAAACGATCCTTCTTCATCATGTCCGGAGGTACCTGATCATCTCCCAAAGCCCTGCACCACAAGGTCTCCCACAGCAAAGACAATTTCTTCACATAATCATGAATCGGCTCCAATTCACCCTGTATCAACCCCTGTACTTCATACCAAACTCTGTCTGGATCCTCAATCTTCTTGAACGTGTTCAAAAGTGCACTCTTCAATCCATCCTTGGTCATAGAAATGCGTGGCTCAGCATCCTTTAACGACTCCTCATAAGTCCTGTACCAAATCCTTGCATCCCCCTTCAAGCAGATATTCAGCAGCCGCAATACCTGTGCTGGCTCGTTGATGTGGTTGCTTATGCATGCAACCTCCATCCTTTCCAGAAAATCTGCCACATCTTCATTAGGACCACCAAAAAACTCTGGATACGACATCATTTTGATCCCCAAGCTTCACTTCAAATCCCAAGAAAAACCAGAAACACCTTCCTTCAATCTCCTACTCTGGGGCATACACCCTCGTAAGAGAAATACCTGAGCTATCCTCTGTGGGGGGACCAGAAGAATGTGAGGTGAAAAAAAGAAAAAAGAACCTACCTCTATAGCCCTTCACCTCCCAAACTTGGAATACAACACACGAACGGAGGCACCACCAGCCACCGACTGGAACGCTTCTCACACAGTTCACCACCCACCCACACCATAAGGACAGCTCAAAAACCCAATAAACAGATGATTATCTAGAAAAAAACATACAAAGCACAAACCATGTACAACCTCAACAATTACACCAAAAACCAGGACTCTGGCCAGGATTTACTACCAAGGGAATACACCCTTGCGTCTGACAACCAAGCCTCTGTCTCTTGGTCTCTGCACTCTCCAGAGGTCGCCCCACTAGCAACCCTTCTTCACTTCACGTCTGTAGCCCGGCTACTCTCTGTCCAGCTGCTACCTACCAAGTGTCGTAGGCGAGCCCCACTGTCTCCAGCCCACACATCAGCACCTCTACTACAGCCAACACACACAAAAAACCAAGGCTCTCTCTCTGGTCAGCATCCACTCTCTGCCTGCAAAATCGTCGACCACACAAAACCAGCTACTCCTCTCTCCAGAAGGCGCCCACACTAGCTAACCCTCAACTCGGCAGCTCCCACTCTCTGTGTGTTGAGACCAGGAGCTTCGCCAACCACAGAGCCTCTCCACAACTCTTCAGCACCAACACTAACTGCTCACCCGCAGCATCACCTTCCCTTGCATCCAGCCAAAGCCACATCACTTCAGTCCCTTGCTAACAGCAGCCCTCTCTTTGTTGCTCCAATCACCCGCCTGTGTACTTGCTGAATTGGCATCTCCCAGCCACCTCTTCACTCCTGCTCTCCTCGATTTTTCCAGAGCTCCCCTGGTCGTGCCTGCAGAACTAGCCGGGCTGCACACTTACCCGCCAGCCTTTTTCACCATCGTGAGGCCCCTTGTACCCTTGGCAGCCACTCTCTCTTCACGCTCTCCCACCTTGGCTATATCACACCAGCCCGTCAACAGCAAGGCGGCCACTCCATCGCTTCTTCGCCAGCCTCTACTTGTTGCCCACTCACCGCCAAGGCCTCCAGCTCAATTATGTAGCTCACACAAGGTGGCCACTCCAGCGCTAACCTGCAGAATCGCCTTCAGCTGTGCCTCTCCTCTGGTCTTTGCAGCGCCAGCAAGGCGTCTTCCTTCCCTCTACTCGGCGACCCCGGCTCTTCACTCGCACAAGGCGGCTACAGTCGTGAGCTCCTCTTCGCCTGCACACTCTCTTCTCACAATCAGCCGGGCGCCTTTTTTCCAGAGCAAGGCCATCCTTTCCTTCGCTCTCTCCTTTTCATTTTTTCTACCACCTTCTACGCCTTTACCCTCTTCGAGATGTTGCATGCTGGCAGCCAAAAAGGCCTCCACTTGGCTCTTTATAAGGTGGCCACATGTATTATTTTTTTTATTATTTCTTAAGGCCTCACTAATGGCTACCACAAAAAGGGCTCCTTGCTTCCTTAAGCTTCGGGTTAACACGCCGCGCCCACGACTTTCCAATACAAGAGCTAGCCCCAGCTTGTAATCATCAGCATCATTATTTTCAAACACGACCATTTCATCAGTGCCCTGCACTCTGATGATCATCACACGCTTGCTAAAAATGGAGTGCCATCCTTGCATCCAGAACCAGCCCAATTTGACCAACCATCATCACATTCGGGGTTCCCGTAACACTTTCACGTGCAAGCATCACCATCAGCTCGTTAAAAAAAACCATAAAACCACCCACTCTGTACATTTGCCAGGGCATTCAGGGCAAAGTTTATTCACAAACCATGCACACCATATGTACATGGACCCAAAACACCTTCCAGATTTTCACCTGACAACTATCACACGCCCGGATCTCAGTTATGATGTGGGGCTAGTAAGCCAATTTATGCAGAGCCCCAGAAAACCTCATTTGGATGCAGTGAGACGCATTATGCGATATATAAAGACCACTGCACATTATGGTCTTTTTTATGAGCATGGTAAAGGCTTGAATATACATGGCTACACAGATGCAGATTGGGCAGGTAGCTCATATGACATGAGGTCTACTAGTGGTTATGCCTTTACACTTGGAAGTGCCGTGGTGAGTTGGAGTAGCAAGAAGCAACCTACTATTACTTTATCTAGTACAGAGGCTGAATACAGGGGTGCAACCATTGCTACATGTGAAGGAGTATGGTTAAAGAGTCTCTTAGCTGATTTGAGTGAGCCTATTGATTGCAAGGTTGTCATTCATTGTGACAACATGAGCAGCATACAGTTGGCCAAGAATCTAGTTTTTCATGCGCGGACCAAACACATAGAGGTCCACTATCACTTTGTCAGAGAGAAAGTGTCGGATGGTACAGTGGATCTGCAATATGTGAAGACTGAAGAGCAGGTGGCCGGACATCTTTAGAAAGCCACTTAACAGGGAGAAGTTTGAGTACTTTCGTACTATGTTGGGAGTACGTGGGATGAGCTTGAGGGGGAGTGTTGAGAGCTTTGATAGCCCAAGCTCATCTACATCTTCATCTATGGCAGTACATCATGAGCTTGAGAGGGGATGTTGAGATTCATGCTTGATGTCAGCATGTGCCAGCTGCACCATGTGCTGGCCATGTGCTGGCATGCTAGGTAGGAGCATGTGTGAGACATAAATGACCGCGTCCAATTAGTCATAGTGTGTGTGGACATTAGCTAGGGTTAGCTGTGTGTGGACACAACACATAGTGTGTGTTGTGTATTATGGATTATGGCTTTATGCATTGTGTGAGAAGGGAGATGGCTTTCCTCTATGGTTAGGGTTTGCAATATACATTAGGGTTTGCTCTTGTGTGTGTGTCTCCTCTCCCTCTACCTGTTTTTTATCATGCTGAGTAGCTACAAATAAGAGTTTTAAGTATTTATGTTTCTTCTTAGATAGATGGCAAATAACTTGCGGCGTGATGTTACACGTGAAGGAGAAGTAGATATCCTAACAATCTTTGTAAGTACATATTAGCCTCAAGCTGTATCTTATCTTTTAATTAAATAAAGTTAGCTTAAATAACAATATAATTGTAATATTCATTTGTTTATATGTCTATAGTTTGAAGCAGTGGACCACTCCCCATGCAAGATGAATATGATTTTGCATTACAACAGGATTTGGAAGCTCTCTTTGAAGGGGTGCAAGATGAAGGATTGATTATTATTACTAGAGGACATGCTTGGCAAGCATGGCAAATAAGTACATTCCTAAAACCATAACCTCTTTGTTTTTGCAAAAATGTTTTTCACTTATGCTAGTTTTATTGTGTTTTAGGATCATGTTACTAGAAATACTAGTACTATAAATGGTGATGCAAATGTGCAAGTAAGAAGTAATGGAAATGTGAGAGAAGAGGGTGGAGCTGCAATGGACAATAATAGTCGAAACGCATGAGGTATAGACAACCTCAATGTAGCCCCTAACTCCATAGATTTTCATTATGCTTTATTTTGTATATGACCTTTTTGGACTCATACACATATAATTTTGCCAAGTATTGTAATAGAATTACGGCGTTTGCCAACCATGAATTGCGATTGTCTTTTTTTTTGTATTTTTCAAGTTAATCATTACATGTGTCCATGACAATGAGTAGGACATGAACTTGTGTTAGTTTTACTATATTTGTATTTTTAAAAAAAGCTGGAGCAGATAAGGGAGTCCTGTGATGACTCCCTAGTCTGCCCCAACTTTTTTTTCACGTAGTTCTATCACTACTACTAACAGTAAAATTTTACTACTAATGACCAACGATCTTTCACTGCTATTTTCGCTGCTGAACAATGATCCTGTGCAATGAAAATATCAACTTTTTTAGTAATAAAATGAACCCGACATCTCCCTACCCTTCTAGTTAGAAAAGCGCTGCTATTTTCGATGTTACACCCTCATTCTGTTGTAGTGCTTGTAACTGTTTGAAAAAGTAAACTCTAATTAAAATTAAAACCATGCTAATTAATCATGGTTCTGACACCAATGTTTGAGAAATGGAAAAAAAATCCTAAGCTATGAAATCTACCTGATTGTACTCGTCAAATAAAACCCCTGGAGGGTAGATACATTTTGGAAAAGTGCACTTGACACAAGAAGAAAAATAACTTTCTATTAATGTCAAAAAATATGTAGAACCTCCTTGTAGGAGTTACAACTTGTTTGATATAGGCTAGTATCTTTTCTTGACCAAAAGTGTCCTACAAAGGAATGCATGAGGTAGGGTTTACTAGTTTGTAAGTCGTTCCATAAGGCCAAAGAGTAGGAGGTAGTTTAAGTTCCTAGTCTGAGCGTGATAACTCTACAATCTTGGACAAGATCAAACAAAGGACCTTATTGGTGCTTTCAGCTTGCCCATTTTCTTATGGATAATAAGGTGATGGTTTCCTATGGATCACCATGAACTCGTCCAACAAGAATATTGGTACCTCATTTATGAAATGGGTTCCTCTATCACTTATAGTTTCTACGGGATAGCCAAAGCATGTGATAACATTTTCGTACAAAAACTTGGAAGTTGACCTAGCATTGGCCCGCATGGTAGCCCTAGCTTCTGACCATTTGGTGCAATAGCAAGTGGCTACAATGATATATCAAGCTACTAGACTTATGGGGCCTATGAAATCAATGCCCTACTTGGAAAATGGATGTAAGGACATGATAAAGGTTAAGGGCATGCAAAAGCAATGCCCGGCGTTTGGTCCCTGCACCCCCCTCAAAGTCATGGGATGTTTCTACCCCCTTTGGTGAGTGTCTATCCACCTCCGTTGAACAGCTTGGCTTACCTTCGACCACATGGGTCTCACAAGACTCGATGTGTTAGCGGGGTGGCACCCCCAACTAGTGCGTGTGCCAGAGAGCACCGTACAAATGGCTGTAAGGATATTTTAAAGGTTAAGGGCATGCGATCTTTGTTTTGAGTCACCATAAATCTTTGACATAAATCACATATCATGTGCACATGAGAAACTACTTCCCATCTTGGTGGTCTAAGTATTGGAGCTGAAGACAATACCATCTTCAACTTTTGGAATGACTCTTCACATTCTTTCGTCTAATCAAAGATAATGAGCAATCTGTATAGTGGTCGAGAGAGGCATACATACATAAAGATAAATCTTCAGTAATATCCACAATGTCCCATGAACCTTTGAACACCCTTGAAGTTAAGGGGTCGTTGAGGTTCTATGATAATCTTGATTTTACTCTCATTAGTGGATATACCATTCTTGCAAACAATGTTTCCAAGAATTGCACCATGGCTTACCATGAACTGACACTTCTTTGGGTTTAGAGAGATGCGATACAATCTGCATAGCTCAAATAATTTCCGTAGACAGCCTAGGTGTTCTTTCCGAGAAGAATTGAAGCACAGATCATCCATGAATACTTCTAAACACTTTCTCAGAAGTTCTATGAAGATTGTACTCATCAAACGTTGGAATGTTGCGGGAACATTGGGAAGGCCAAAAGGAATGACTCGGTAAGTACAAATGCCCCACTGAGTATCAAAGGTTGTCTTATGTTACTCCTTAGGGGATCAATCATGACCTCATTATGACCTAAAAATCCGTCAAGAAAGCTATAATCTTCTTTGCCTACTCCTCTCTCAAGGTATTGTTCTGTGAAAGGAAGTGGGAAGCTATCCTTTACTGTGGTAGTGTTGACTTTCTAAAGATCAATGTTGACCCTAAGGTTGCTTCTTTTCTTTGTCACCACCACAATCAAGGACACCCACTTTGTGTGTTTGATTTCATAGATGAACCCTACATTCAAAAGTTTTTGAATTTCCTCTTTGATAAGCTGAGCATATTTTGGGTTCTATGGAAGGCAGTGGAAAGATATCCTTTATTGTGGTAGCATTTACTTTCTTAAGATCAATGCCAACCCTGAGGTTACCATTTTTCTTTGTCACCACCACAATTGGGGACACCCACTCCATGTGTTCGATTTCATAGATGAGCCCTACATCCAAAAGTTTTTGAATTTCCTCTTTGATAAGCTGAGCATATTTTGGGTTCATCTCATGTGGCCTTGGTCTAGCTGGCCATGATTCTACCAGAATGGGGATCATGCGCATAACAACTAAAGGATGCACACCTTTCATGTCAGTATAGGACCATGCAAACATGTTGCGAAACTTTTTGAGGAGATAGACTAAGTCTTTTTCCTATTTAGGGTCTAGGTCTTTTGTAGCATATATTGGCTTAGGTTGTGCTTTAGGTTCAACTAGGTGTATCTCCTTAGTATCTGTAGGCCCTTCAAACAAAGACCTCCGTTGGGTTGTCATCAGCAGGATTCCGTTTTGTCTTGTCACTTTGAATGAGCCTATCATCGTCGATCATGTTATAATTGCGAAAAAGATTAGGAACTTGTAAGATTCTTCCCTCCAGCTTTTGAGATGTAAAGGTGTAAGAATTTTCCCTTCTGTTCTTGTAATCACCCCCCTCTCTAAAATAGAAGAAAGATCTTGTTTTACCCTATTTTGGCCTAGAGAGAGAAAATGTCTAGAGAGAGGTAATTCAAAATTAAGATATCTTTGGATACAAAATTTTCCTAATGTCTAAAATGGATTCCCCTGAATCAGAAGTTCAAAATGAACTTTCCAATGTGCATTAGAAATTAATTGAAATAAGTCAATATTAGGTAATTTGGAAAAAATCTCACATTTTGGGAATCAATTACTCCATATAGTTTTGGACATATCTTAAACATTCTAACTCCAAATTTGTCGAAGATCATAGATTTAGATTCTACTCTTCAAGATCTTTCCGATGATATGTCACATGAGGGGGTTTTGACAAACTTTTGGACAAGTTCACCATGCTCCATTTTTCAAATGGGAATGGGATTTTTCCCAAATTATCTAATATGGTGTTGAATGTGTATAAGGGGGACCTTAGCCTAAGGGTCTACATTTTCAGAAGTTTTTGGATTATGGTCCAATTAAGGTTCCAATGGGCCAATTGGATTAATCCAAGTGTTGGAATGAGATAAATACAAAGAATAAAAGAAAATACCCAAAAATGAGTAAATGCTCACATAAGATGAAGAGTTGACTGAGTACAAGGTTTATTAGTTAAAAACTAAGATATATTACTAAAAACATGAGATGAGAATGGATGTGATGAGATGAGAATGGATGTGATGGGATGTGAATGAATGTGATGAGATGTAAATAGATGTGATGTGATGTGAATGGATGTGATGTGATGAGATGTGGATCTGAATGAATGTAAATAGATGTGATGTGAATGGATGTGATGTCATGAGATGTGGATCTGAATGACTGTAAATAGATGTGATGTGCTATGGATCTGGGTGGATGTGAGTGTGACGTGAATGTGATGTGATGAGATGTGAATGGATGTGATGAGACTCTATTACACAATGGGAGAGTATGTTGCATTATGAGAGAAGATGACTTATATACAATGCCATAAGTGTTCACACAAACTTAAGTTATGGTCGATCGGCTCATAACTGGCCTCTTTCTTATACAGTGCTTAATTTCATAATACATGCATGAAGTACATGTATTCACAATGAATTGTTGCCACATGCTCTTGGAGCAAGAATCATCATAAATATTTTGTCTGAAGCTTTTTTGAGTGCCAATCCAAGTTGTAGATCAGGACACTATTGCTTCCTAGGTTGATCATACATGCTTTTGGTGTATCCATATTAGTTATTTGATGTAGAATTATAATGGAAACTCAATTTAGCCCCAAAATAGGTCAACATTCCCCTGGCATTGGTGCTAAAAATGTTATTGCCCACTTCTTCGGCCTCTCCTAGAAAAACATTCACAAGAGATTACCTTAGCAAGCTACAACCGTGGTGGGAATCTTTATAATGGTTGAGCTCAAGCACAATCTCTTCAAGAGATGTCCACCTTCTTAGGTAGGAGTTCCCATCATTGTTTCTTGCTTCAAGATCTCCAACCTCCGTGGGTAACAATTTCCATCAACAGTCCGTTTCCTTTGGGGGAAAGGGGCAAAAGCCTATTTGCTTGTGGAGGAAAGGGTGAGGGCTTTATCCCACATGCTCACTTTACTCCTTGGGGAGTGGGCTACATATAGGGCACGACTTCCCATAAGCTCTCACTTGAGAGAAAGCTATGGAGGCTCACTCTCCTATATATATATATCAAAAGACCGAGACCGAGACCGAGGCCGGGGCCGGGGTCGGGGTCGTGGGTCGTGGGTCGTGGGTCAATTGGGGTTCTTTCTTTTCAAAAATTTTTTCTCCAATTAGAAAAGCTTTCCTCTCCACACGTTTGGTTCTTTCTTTGAAAATAAAATTTAATTTTTTCTTTTTTCTTTTTTATAATTTTCTTATTTTTTATTTTCTGTTTTTTTTTTGTGGGATAAGTTTTCTAGGGTTTCCTTACGGTTCAACCTTGGCCGCGGCGCAGTTCGCACACACAGCACAGATCTGGGGATTCAGAAATCCCTCTCACACGCAGAAACCAGATAACAGAACGTACGCCCACACGCGGAGTGAAAATATAACAAAAGAAACAGGAATAAAGAAGACAAATTGCAGAAACAGAGATTGAAAACCACAGAAACACCTCAACAGCAACACAGACGCCTTTCCTATAGTGTAGATTAAACTTCACGCAGCAGCCGAGCTGCAAACTGGAGCTTGGTGCAGGGCAACTCCCCGGCAGCGGCGCCAAAAATGTGCGCTTTTGTCGCACAGGTCGTAGCTGGGGACTTGCCAGACACCGTATGCGAGCCACGAATGGCTACAAGCATATAACCAGGGAAGGAAGCTCAAACAGAATGCCAAAGGGTGTGTCACTCACCGCTTAACTGCTGCCTTGAAGGATTCCCGCGTCGCAGCCGTGAAGGAGGAGCCGCCGTCGCCGCTCTACCGCCTCTCCGCCGCCTCGCCGTGCCGCTACACAGTGCGCTCGATCGCTCTCTCACTCTCTCTCTCTCTCTCTCTCTCACACACGCAAGAGAAGGAAAACAAGGAGATAAGGCAAGAGCACTCTTCTATTCACAACACATGAGAATGAGGATTTTAGGGTTACATTTGACTCATATAGGTGACTTGGCCGTTCACACTTGGGCGCCCATACATGGCCGGCCGACCCTAACCCTTATCCTACTGATATCCAAGGTGCGCCTCTCATCGGCGATCACCCAATCCCTTCATCCTTAACATATGGTGCCGACAAGCCCGGCCCATGACTCAGAATATTTAAATTAATGACGTAAAATATAGTATGTCGCAATGTCCGCCATGGGTTAACACTCTACATACCTTCCACTTTAAACTTTGGCAGCCCTGTCTCACAATTCCTTTAGTCTGCATAGACTTCGGTCTCTACACATTCACATGTCCAATTCTTTTATGCCAAATGTCTGTGTCTGTAACAATTCCTGAACCATTTGCAAACATCGCAGCACTCATTTCAGGCATGTCTACATTCAACGTAAACATTCTGCCCACTGTGTTGCCTTTTGCAACCAACCTGCACTTGTCTTTAAAGTCTTCAACATAACAACCATCAAGGTTAAACCAAACCTGCAAACCCTGCTCAATCATCTGGCCAACTGAAACCAGATTCTTTGTTAAGTTCGGAACGTGAAGTACATCTACAAGGTACTTCACTTTGCCATCCTGCATAGACAATGACACATCTCCAACATGGGCAATTGGATGAGCAGTGTCATCCCTTGTTTTCACAAAACCTGGTCTTTCAAGGTTTTTCATCTCCTTGAACCACTCCCCATGACTTGTCATGTGGTTCAAAGCACCTGAATCCACATACCATACATCATCTTTTTGTGCTGCTTCAACATTTTCAGACATGGCATTCACGACATGCTGTATAACAAACAACCTTTCATTATTCTCATTGTTTCTGCTTGAGGATGCATAGTTGTTCTGCTGCACTTTTCCATTTTGCATGTCAGCCTGCTTCTTATAACATTCTGCCTGCACATGTCCAGGCTTACCACAATAAAAGCATTCACGTGCATCATTATATTGCCTTTGCCAATTTCCACGACCTCTTTGACTCCCCCTGCCTCTAAATTTGCCTCTTCCACCTGCGTGTTGTTGTTGTTGTTGTGAATTCTGGGACTGTTGTTGTTGTTGCTATTGACCATAATTCTGATTACCTGTTCGGCCAACTCCTTGACCACGTCCAAGGCCTCCTCTATCTCGTCCTCTTCTTGAACTTGTGTAGAAGGCCTGTTGCTCTGAACTGTTTTTGTTTTTTGAAGACTGTTGGTCTTCACCCAAGCTCTTCTCTTCTATAATCAGCAAAGACACCAAATCTGTAAAGTTGGGAATGTTTTCCCGAGTCTGAATAGATATTTTGAACGCCTTGTATTATGGCCCGAGACCACGTAGACAGACTTCCACCTTATCATCATCATCTACTGACACACCAATAGATGCAAGGGATTCCACAATACCCTTTATCTTCAATGCATAGTCATTCACAGACATGCTCTTTTTCTCCACAGTATGAAGTTCATTCTTCAACTGTATCTTACGTGCCTTGGTATTTGTTTCATAGAGCTTTACCAAGGTGTCCCACGCCTCCTTGGGAGACTTGGCATCCTGAATGTGCCCAATCATGGTGTCCTGTATACTAATGGAGAGCCAATACATAACTTTCCTGGCTCCTTGGTTCTAGTCTTTAAACTCTTTCACATCTGCAGGGTAGTCAGATTTATGTCTGGTATCTCCGGTGCCTCTTCATGCTCACCTTCTATGTATTCCCAATAGCCCTTTTCCATCTGGAAATTTGTTAACATGAACCTCCAAGCATGGAAGTTATTCTTATCAAGCTTTTCAGCCACAATCTGGGTTATGCCATCATTTGACATCTTGCCAGACACACAATTTTAACAGAAACAACACTCTGGTTTGTCCTGCACAAACTGTTGTAGTTTCTGCAGCGGTACTATAGTACTCTCAAATGTCACAACCAGTGACTTCAATATGCATACATACACCCAATGGCGACTGTTGACCTCTTTGCAGCACACAGTGTGTCTGCACAGCCAATCTGTCTTCCTGCAGTTCTTAAAATAGAGTTCTGCAGAGAATCGATGACTTATCCGCAGTGCTCGAAATCGCATGTTTTCTGAAAAACGGAGGTCCAGACGCGTCTGAAATGCATTTTCGGCTCAGAAAATTCTATCCGATATAGGACCTATCCGATAGGACAGTATAGTTGCCGTATAGCTTTACTCCCGCGAAGAAAGCTCCTCAATCAGAGATCGTTTGTTGCCGATGCCTCCCATAGAGCTCCCGACAAGGGTGTAGTCACCAACACAAATAGGGAAGAGTAGTTGAAGCTCTTACCCTCGTATCGCTTCATGTGGTTCTCTTGCTTGCAGCTCAGCCCTTAGCACGAACCAGGATCTGATACCATGAAATGATGCAGGGGGGGAAGAGAGCTTGAGCTCTTGCAAGCACACACACACTCACAAAACCCTAGTAGAGAACACACAAGGTGTGAGACTGAAAATCTTCTTCTTCTTCACTCAACACTCAACACACCATATACAAGATAAGAGTACCCACAATATGAAAGGTACTCAACCAATACATACACGGGTTCTCTATAGTGTGAACCCAACTAAATGAGCTGGCGCTATAACTATGCCAGTCTCTAGAATGGCTGTCACACAGCCTGTCATCCCACTGGCCGCATATCACCCATGATCTCACCAACCATGCCAGTGGTGTAAGTGTGGGACCTGTCCCCCGGGCGGGTCATCACAGTGTCCACCGCCTCACTGGGGATGAGCTCGATATCTCAACAAAAAGGCATAGAGTGCTTTGATGAGCAACACATCCTTGGAGATGATGGCCTCTCTCGTCTTCCACAATTCTTGAATTTGCTGTGTTAGCTGATCCACTTGCTTTCCTTTAGCTTTTTCCTGCAAACCGACGATGAAGCTTGGAGTCCATGTCTTTCAACCTTCTTTGTATGCATCTTTCACCTACATGAATCAAGTTCTCTTTTAACCTGAAATTGTTAGTATGCATACTATTTAAAATTGAATCAAGTCTATTTAACCATAAGCACCATAACATTTCGGTTCTCAGGACAGCCCATAGTTCCAAGGTGCACCCAATGCCTTCTCCAAGTAACAAGTTTTTCCAGCCAAGTGTGTAGCCATTCCATAGCTGAATGCATTTGGCCAATGACTCGAAGCATTTCTTTGCAATAGGGCAATGCATGAAAATGTGCAGGTCATCTTCCACCTCCTTGCATCTGTGGCACTTCCCATCCCCTATGTTAAGTCTGCTGATGAAGGCTTTAAGCTGGGTCCAAATAGCTTTGCACATGACCAACCAAGCTAGGCATGCTTTTTTTGGTTCCACATACTTATTCCATAGCTTGTCAAATAGACAATACCATTGCACTCTGTCCAGAAGGATTCCCCATCTCTTGTTTAGTGTGCAATGGATAGGATCCGTCCTCTGTTTGGGGGGAATAGGGAAAAGTCCTTTTTGATTCTTCCATTGGAAAGCATTGTGCGCTGGCATATCTTTAATCGAAAGCAGCCAAGTATCCGATTGGTGCCATAATCTGATTCTTATCTCAATAAGGTCTAATTCTACATATGAGACATTATAGTCTCTGATCAGATCAGCTCTGGACATCCAAGCATTGATGTCTCTGTCCCAAATATCCCACCAACGAGTTGACCTTTTTAGGTCCCACTTTTGATGCAGCTTGAGGTGTGGTGGAGCCCACCTGAGCATGTATTCTTTTCAATTCCTTGACTATCTCCATTTTTTTGGGCAAGCTATTTTCTGTATCAGACAGAGACTGCTCAACCCTATCTTGCTCATCTCCCAACGGGCCAGCCCTCATTGTGAGGGACAGGAGCACTTGATCATGGTCCATTTGATTTGTTTCGGCCAAAATTCTAGATCTATCCAATGGCATGGATTGACTGATCTCTTGGGAGCCAACCGAATCATCCGGGTCAAATATGCTATCTAATAAGGCAAAAGAGTTGGCAAATGCCCTCTGGTTTCCCACCCTATTCTGTCTAAAGGTCTTCTTCCTATTAGGCACAATAAACTTTTCTCCCTTTTCTTTTGATGTAGAGGGAACAAGGGGAGAAGGCACCGTAGTATTCTTATTCATTCCAGTAGGCTGAGCTTGGTTGATGGCTAGGGGAAGATTAGGGGCACTAGTGGCACTCAAATTGGGGTATTTTGAAGGACACTCTCTGATAACATGTCCTTGCTTTCCACAATGGAAGCATGCGTTGGGAAGGTGTTTGTATAGAATTTTTTGCTGGATGTTGTACTCATCGCAATTGATTTCAATCTCATCAATAAGGGGCCTATCTAGATCCACTTCCACAAGGAGCTGAGGATGCCAAGCCGGGTTGTAATCATTCTTGAGTCTCATGCCTAGCACTTTCCCTATAGGGGAGACAATTTTTTTTAGCCAAGAAAGGGTGCTAGATGCATGCTAACACACTCATTAAAGATCTTCATCAAATGTGGAAATGTGAAAATGGTTTGTTTCCTCCACTTCTCAAAGAAGCGACTAAACAATGCATCAATATCTTCATGAGTATGACCAACCATAAGAAAACCAAGCTGCACCATGTCAAACACTCCTCGTGCAACCAATAGGGATAGATAGGCAAATACATAACAATTCTTATTTTCAGAACCACAATTGTCAAGTTGCAACATTAACGTCCTTGGCAATCTCTTGAAAAATGTCCTTGAATTTGATGGCATTAAACTTGAGGCATTGCCATTGCCCCTATCCTTTGCACATGTGTGTCAGTATGAAAGATTGACTGCATATGTGAAGAACAATTTCCCTCTGTATCCACATTTGTTCTATCTCTGCATCTGCATCCTCAATGCTCTGCTTGCAATATGCGTTTCTCTCCTTCAGCACTTCCATATGCTGATACAGGGCCATAGTAGACAAAACACAATCAAAAAGATCACCATACATGTGTTGCTCTCCTCTTTCTAAGTTTCTTAAACATTTTGAGAGATGAAATTGTGAAGTTGGGATCACTTGGCCATAACCCCAAGGCAAAGTGACCATAAGCTGTTTGTCCATGTCCATGAGTGAGCATTCTTGTTAAGGATACTCGAAGCCTCTCAACCCCATTGAGAGATTTAGGAACTGGTTTAATTTGTGGTATGGCAGTCTTGCTCTGGTCCATCTTATCATGTATAATACACAAATACTTGTTTGGGTTCATTTCGGAAGAGCTCCTCCAAGCATAGTATAGATTTCTACAACTCATTTGTTGCAACATGTGTGCCCTTCTTTGTGTCATGTATCTAGCATGCTCCTCTTGATTTTTTGTTGATTCCAACTTGACCTTGATTGCCGTACAAATGTTGCATTTTGAGAAGGTGCTGGTTTTTGATAAATTAACTGTCTTGAACTCTATGTTCCACAATCTTGAGAATGATGGTTGTGATAGTGGCCGGTATTTGAATGAGACAAGTGTGTCATTCACTTCACGCAACATCTGGAACAGTTGAGATTGCAACTGTTATTCTTTTCATCAGCAAGGTTGACAAGTTTGAGGCCATTGATAAGGCTCTCACAAAAAATGTATTCATCTCAGGCTCTAGTGGTGGCCAAAATAAAGAATTCATTGACAAAGGCTTTATTGGACGGTCTCATCATAGGGTTTTGTCTTGAACACAGCTATGTTGTAGAGATATATTGTGGTGGAGTTGTGCTAGAGGAGAGCTTGCTAAAGAAGCGACGATGTATTGCTTTATGTAAAGATGATTTGGAAGCGATGGCATTAGAATCAAAGTGCTCTGCTCTTTTAGACAGTCACCCGTCCTTGCAAGAGTGGTGTGGTGCAAGTGGCAGCACAAAAAAGCAAACACTAGATGATGCAGAAAAAGCAAACACTAGATGATGCAAAAAAAGAGAACCTTCAAAATCTTCACACTGACGACCCGCCAAGTACAGAGGAGGAAGACGAAGGTGATGATATTGATAACAAAAATGACACAGATGATGATAAAGAAGTTGGGGATGCTATAGACTTTGAAGATGCAGGGCAAAGGAATGAAGAGGACCAAGGGAATGATGCTCTATTCAATGAGGATGCCGAAGACAATTTTGAAGATATTGGAAGGCATGAAAATGATGATGAAGGTGGGAATGGTGATGATATATTGGATACTGCAAAATCCATGGAAGCTACAAATGTTGGGGTTGCTATGGCCATTGAGAAGATTGGGGATACAGATGTCAACAAGGCTTTCCATGCTCATAGCCCATCAAGCTCTCAACCAAAGAAAGGTAGAAAAGTGCACATCAACCCCCGCATCAAAGACATCTAGGGCAACTACATCCTGGATCAACACCCCCAAGACTGTTATCCATATCCATGATGGTGGGCTAGCTCAGACTTGATATCATCAAATACATGGGGGTGTTCCTCAGAGACTGGTGATGCTTTGTTCTCTTCCTTTCAGATGCATCTGTAACCAAAAGCAAAGAATCAGCCAGTCTACTATACATAGATTATGAACACTAATAATACAAGTAGTGCATGCAAGGAAAATCAAAGAGTCAACCAGTCTACTATACATAGATTATAACACTAATAATATTTGGATCTGTAAGAGATATGTAACCAAAAGAAAAGACTCAACCAGTCTACTATACATAGATTATTAACACTAATAATACAAGTAATCCATGCAAGGAAATATAAATCCTTCCTTAGCCACAATGTGAGTATGCTCAGATAGGCACATTGCCTTGCTATATTAGGAATTTCTACTCTGCACCTAGGTTTTTCACAATGCATGCTCCTAGCACTCATCAATTTAAAGCACATGGGGTGGTACTTTTGTTTGCTATATTAGGAATTTCTACTCTGCACCTAGGTTTTTCACAATGCATGCTCCTAGCACTCATCAATTTAAAGCACATGGGGTGGTACTTGTGTTTGCATGAAAGCATGTATATTCCAACAACTTTTGCAGGCTGCCAATCCTAAACCTCACCTAATGTAGTCACCCAAGAAAGGTACAATGGATGGTGATGTGCACTTCTCATCATGAGGGGTAGGGAGTATGTTGAATGTCTTACCCTACTTTAGCTCCTATACAAAATCATCAACAAATTAGCAATAATGTGAAGATTCTTTCTGCTTGACCAAGAGTGTCTCATGCCTTCTTTGAATAATAAATGTTTTGAATTCATCATCAGCGTTAGAGTATATGGAAACTACTTGAAAATAAAAAAGTATTTCCAGCAACAACAAACAACCTTAGAACTTGCAAAAGGTACTCAGAGCACTTGTTAAGTACTTAAGGTACTTGTAAAAGTATTCAGAAAGTATTTGTGGTAGTACTTACAGAATCAATTTAACATTAAAGTACTTGAAGAAGTACTCAAAGTACTTTGTAGATATACTCAAAGTACTTGTAGATATACTCAAAGTACTTGCAAAACTTGAGAAACTTCTCAAAGTACTTGGGGAAGTACTCAAAGTACTTGTAAAACTTCTCAAAGTACCTACAAAAGTACTTAGAAGATTTATAGTGGTACTCAAAGTACTTACAAAAGTACACAAAGTATTTGCAGAAGTACTCAAAGTACTTGTAAAAGTATTCAAAGTACTTGCCGAAGTATTCACAGTTTTTGCAAAAGTATTCAAAGAGCTTGCAGAAGTATTCAAAGTTCTTGCAACAAAACTATTCATAAAAACTTCTGAAAGTGCTTAAAGTACTTGTAAAAGTACTCAAAACACTTGCAAAAATACTAAGTACTTTCATAAACATATGAATCAAGTATTTCAAAATTACTTTTAATTCCTCTACCTATAGTAACTCCACGACAACCTTCTGTGTTGATAAGTCATCCATCATGGCCGACATCTCCACATCAACCCCACATAACTACATGCCCATCTCGTAGAAAATGATTTTTCCTTCGATTTTTCCAATCTCTACCACATCCAGCACAGCTGCCTCTTTCAAGCCTACAAGATGCCTTTTCAAAGACTCCATCTCAACAAAGAACTTTGCACTAGAATCCCCTTCAGCCTTCAACAACATATCCCTCTTTTTAGATAGATCTTTTGCCACCCCTGCGTTAGCTCCAATGCTATACCTGCTGCCCTTTCCTTGGTCTGGGCGGCCATGGACTTTGCGAGCTTGATACATGTAGAGAAAGGTGCCCATCCTACCCCTTTTTCTTTCTCTTCCTTAAACTATGTGCCCCCAACTACCTGAAGCACCCTGTTAAGACATCGTGCTCTTGGTGGATGATGCTTCAACATCTCATGGGCCATTTGCTTTATCCAATTGTTCATCTTCCTCTCGAGGCCTCCTTTGGATTGCATGCAGTTTTGGACCAAACTTTGCCCATGTAATCCCATGCTTATAATTAAAGGTCACTATGAGCTCCTTTACATCTCTCATATCCAAAGCAATGGTGAGAAAAAATTATAGTGATTTCACTTGGTGGGAGACATTGTGACGAAATCCTATGTATTACCGCATTCAAGGAGTATTTAAAAAACCCTTTACACTCGCATACTTTTGTGAATAAAATGACCCTTTTTTCTTCATAAAATTATGTTTTTTTTTCAAAATGGGTTTTAAAAAACCCCTCCTGTAAATATAATTCTTTAACTTTTTTAAATTAATATACCCCTCCTTATAAACTCATGTGCTATTCTTACATATTTTTAGGTGAAGCCCCTAGGTGATTTCATTGTTTGGGGGAGCCACCTTGTATACCTTTGGATATCAGAAGCAGCACTCAGGCTAAATTCCTCCCGCAACATATGTGGACATAAAGCTTGGAGTTCTTCTAAAAGGGTGACTTGAATACTAATAGCCACTCCTCTTTAAAAGGTGGTCAACCAACAACTGCGATGGTAGCTTCCCTTCCAAGCTAAGCTCGTACTTCTCATGCAGGTTTTTATATGCACATTATGTATGCATATACTAGGAGGCTAGCCCACATTAGGCTTGTGCGTATAGGAGCATGGGAACAAGCTCTAGTGGAGCATGGATTAGGACTAACCTTAAGGGTTAAGGTTAGGGTCAGGCATCCAAGGGTCACACATGGAAAATGGAGAGTCAAGAGTCACTTGAGGGCCCTCCTATATAATAGGGGCATGGGGCACACTCAAGGGAGGCTTGGGAGCTTGGGGGCTTGGAGGCTTAGGCTATGGTCTCTTCTGTAGAGGATCATATCTACTCACCTACCATTTCACATTATAGCTACATGCTATTGGATTGGAGTTATACCTCTTGATGGTATGGGACATCAAGGTAAAGGTATGATGTATTTTATTATAATTCATGTGTGCATCCCTTGGGCTCGGGGGTGATCGGGTGGATGAGTATATGCCTGATTCATGCATATTTATGCATAACAATTATCTAGAGAGATCTTAGGGTTTTAACAGTGGTAGCAGAGCAATCTCTAGTTAACTGTTGTTGATTTTTTTAAGTAAATTTTAATATTTACTAATAAAAAATATTATTTTACTAATTTGTGTTGACGATTTGCACATGGATCGTCGATATGGCGATTGGAACGCATGTTACTACAATTTAATGGATGAATTGACATTGTGGGGGAATTTTGTGAGTTTAATGCTATTTTTCTTATTTTTTGTGGTTTAAAATAAGCATTAATGGAAACTTTTACAAAAATACCACATATTTTATTATGGATATTTTTGGTAAAAATGGATTCCCTAAATTTTTAGAATTTTTAAAAATTTTAGGAAATTTTTCCTAAATTTTTAGGTTAAAAATGTATTTTTTATACATTTTTGCGAGTTTTTTCGCGGATATGCGATCAACTTTCTACCAATTTTTTGCTAAAATTCAGTAGGGGGCAGCATGTTGATGTATGGAATGCTCTCCCGTGTGTGTGGGATCCTCCTCATCTCTCAATTCTAAATTTTCTTCTATTTTTCCTCTCGTGTATAAACACCTCTTAAAAAAACATTTTTTTATTAATATTGATCATAATTAAGAGTTAATTATGAATAACAAAATTAATCAAAAATTAACCTCTCTGTTAACATAGAGAGAAGGGATGGGAGGAGAGAGAATGGAAGGGAGAAGAAGGAGAGGAAAGAGGGAGTTTTCTCTCTCTGCCTCTCTCATTCTTTTGCGCACAGACCGGGGGGGGGTTCGTTGGAGGCGGCGAAAAAAATTGCCACCCCCCTAAAAAAATCAAAATCCAATGAGCTTAATAAAGCTTATTAATATTGTTTTTTATTTATTTTTAAATTGAGTTTCTTTATTTTAAAAAAAACTTTTGAAAATGTTTCAAAAAAAGCTTGAAAAAAAGCCTAAAAATTAGAGAAAATTCTCAAAAAATTTCAGTTTTTCTTGGTGCCTTTTGGCTTTCCATCTTCAAAAAACCTTTTGGCTTTCCGCTTTCCCGAAACCTTTTGGCTTTCCGCTTTCCCGAAACCTTTTGACCTTGCGTATTTCAGAAACTTTTGACCTTTCACATTCTGATTTTTTTTTTGTCTTTTCATTTTCCCGAAACTTTTGGCTTTCTGTATTCCGAGAAAACCATTGGGATTCCGAAATTTTTTGACCGTTCGTATTCTAAATGCGTTCGGGGTTAATTAAAAAATTTCTTCAAAATTAGTGAAAAATTAGACAAAGGTTATTGTAAAATTCAGGAAAATGTGGGGTTGGTGTTTGGCATGTGGTGTGTCCATTTGGGCGCCCATGACCATTCAAATTCCTTTAAAAATATATTTTTGACCCAAAAAATTAGAAAATCCATTAAAATTATAAATTTTCGTTGGATTTGAGAATTGTTGGGTAAAATTAGAAATTTCGTGAACGATGGGATTCTCAGAAAAAATTAGGAATATTCTAGAAATTATTTTTAAAAATCTTAAAATTTGTATTTATAAAATATCAATGGTATTTTCGCAAATTATATTGCTTAAATTTTTTTGAAAAAATATAGGTTTGGTGGAATTTAAAATTATTATATTTTAAGGCCCTATTAAATTAGGAAAAATCAAGAAAAACTCATGATAATTCTTTTTCTCGAGAATTTAATATTTTTGAGGATTATTTAATATCGAAGTACGTTTTCTCGTACTGACATTAGATAGATGCGGATTATTTGCATATTATTAATACAATTATACCTCATATCAATAGATATTTCTATTTACATTAATTCTAAACAATGTTTTCATGATTTTTTATCATTATTTAGCCATTCTTTTTGGACATGTTCCTTCGTTTCTTCAATCATGGCTAGGATTTGCGTTCAAAGTGTGTTTCACCTTTGACACTTTTCCATGATAAATTATTTTGCACTTATTTAAGTGTGGTTTGTGCTTAATTTCTTAAGCCTAAGACAAATTCTATCATGGGCTAGTTGATCGGTTTATTTTGGTGGATTTTATTGGATGTTTTTCAAGTTTTATTTGAACTCATCAAGTTTTGTCTAGATCCCTTATGTCTAGGAGTTTTTTAATGAGTGCTACACACATGTGTTTCACTTGCTTACTTTGGAGTTTTGCTTGAACGACACCACATTCATATAC
This sequence comes from Cibotium barometz, assembly GCF_041138505.1. Lineage (NCBI taxonomy): Eukaryota > Viridiplantae > Streptophyta > Polypodiopsida > Cyatheales > Cibotiaceae > Cibotium > Cibotium barometz. The sequence goes on along the minus strand of NC_141102.1, from coordinate 24,289,055 downwards.
TTCGGATTAATGAGTTGGCCACCAATTTTATTGCTTCTTTTGGCATGATTAATCACCATTAGATGGCCCATGCATTGATTGTTATGATCAACTATGGTTTTCATGGATTTGAGGAGCTTCTATGCTTTTATCCATGGTTTTATAAGGATCTCTTGATCTTTTAGATAATATCATGTGCTTTGAAGATAGCATTTGTCTTCATTTTTTGCACTTAATTTTGGAGTATATTCCTTGTACTCTTGTACATATTCCAACTCAAATACCTAGTTGCTTATGTATCTAGGTGAGTTATTTTTCTACCCTAGCTTTTTTGTGTTTATTGGGTAGTTATCATTAGAAAGGCGCCAATAATTCAATTTCTTTTCTAATGATGTACTCAGAAAGAGTTATTCCTTGATAAGGTCTCAGGTATATAGAGACAAATTTTAGTGTGAAAGTCTTGGGGGGATAAGGCCATCTTATTCCTTTTATACAAGATTTTATTCATATTTTCTAGATGGCATAGTAGGGAGGTTTAAATTAATAAGGTATGTATGGGTGATATCATGGTGGTATGGGATGCTAGCGATCCCTCACATATATTGTCTTATGGGATAATTTGGGCTCAAGATTATTGCTTTGCTTACATCACTTAGCATGTTGACCTCAACATTCAAAGACAATCTTATTTTCTGAATTCATTTAAAGTTGTTGTGTGGGCATTCTCTAGATAAACTTCTTTTATCTATAGCATGCATGTATTTATGAGTGTAATCTCGTCAACATTTTCACTTGTTGAAATCTCTTTCTTTAGAGTTCAACGAGTTTATCTTGTTGTGTTTAGATTAAGGGAATTTGGATTCTTCCTTTGTTGGCATTTCTTTCTCTAGTTCCATACTTTACAGTCCACTCGATGGTTTACGGATGTACATATGTGACTTATCGTCTCGAGATGTTGATGACTCTCTATGTTGATATGGATAACTCGGGACATCGATAATTCCATGTGCAGATGTGGGTATGTCGGGGCACCGATAAATCCCTGGTTCTTGCGGTTATAATGCCATGTTTTTCTACTTTTTTCCGAATGGTTTACAACGAGGAAATTACTTTGAGTATGAATTTTTATGATCATCCGTAATCTGATGGGCAAACAGGGCGTATGAATCGGATTATAGAGGATATGCTTCATGCATATGTCTCTGGAAAAGCATCAAATTGGAAAAAATATATTCCAATAATGGAATTTGCCTATAACAGTTTTAAATATACGGCTATTGGTTTTAGTCCGTTCATGCTTATGTATGGGTATCAACCCAGGGCACTTATTGATGTTAGTCTTAAGGACATCAAGCTTGATGCATCGAGGGATTTCTTGCGTGATATGCAACGAATGCTGACCGAAGCTCAAGATTCTATCAGGAGTGCTCAAGATAGGACACAATTCTATGCTGATAGAGGATTCTCAACTTGGTCTTCTGAACTAGGAGTGTTGGTTTATTTAAAAATTCATAAAGATTCTCAGACTTTGTCAAAAGAAAAATGCTCGAATTTTTCTCTTAGATATTGTGGTCCATTTCGATTTATACATCGGATTGGCATGGGTGTGTATGAACTTGAACTACCTCCACATGTTAGAGTTCATCCAGACTTTCATATCAATAGACTGAAAGGGAAACTGGGAGGTGAGGATAACACAGTTACTCCTCAAGAACTCGTTGAAGTCGAAGAATTATCCTATGTTCCACATGAACCTGATAAGGTACTTGAATTCAGGGAAAGCAAACTTTGTAGTTGACTAATCGCTTAGGTTAAAATTAGGTGGAAAGATAGGGAAATAGAGGATTTGACTTGGGAGTTGGTTGATATTGTTCAGTACAGTTCTCCTTCTTTTCATTGCAAGAGTGCGATTGTTTGAGAGAGGGGAAATATGTTATATGCACATTATGTGTGCATATACTAGGAGGCTAACCCACATAAGGCTTGTGAGCATGGGAGCATGGGAACAAGCTCTAGTGGAGCATGGGTTAGGACTAACCTTAAGGGTTAAGGTTAGGGTCAGGCATCCAAGGGTCACACATGGGAAATGGAGAGTCAAGAGTCACTTGAGAGCCTTCCTATATAATAGGGGCATGGGGCACACTCAAGGGAGGCTTGGGGGATTGGAGACTTGGAGGCTTAGGCTATGGTCTCTTTTGTTTAGAGGATTGTATCTACTCACCTACCATTTCATGGTATGGGACATCAAGGTAAAGGTATGATGTATTTCATTATAATTCATGTGTGCATCCCTTGGGCTCTTCGGGTGGTTGAGTTTATGCCTGATTTATGCATGCTTATGCATAACAAATATCTAGAGAGATCTTAGGGTTTTAACACAAGTCCTCCTTTGTTATACAAAATTATGAGAGCACTAGCATGTCTTTTTTCAAAAATTATATGCATGAAGAGCCGTGTCTTAAACACCGTGCACATGCCTCACTGGGGGCAAACACCAATGCATTTACAATGACACCAAAGAAAACAATGTAATGTAGGGTTCACCTTTGAGAGAACACTTTAACAAGGATTTGGGTATGTGAAAATCATTCAAAAAATACTCTTGTGTTGCAGATTTTTGGGGGCACACTTTCAAGGACTTGTCTTCATGCCTGCACATAAATAAACACATGAGTATCATGCACATTCACCAATAAAACAAGTAGTGGGCCTGCACTACTCACGGGAACGCTCACGGGAACACGGATTATGGAAGGAGGTCGGAAGCAATTAATGCGAGAGAGCGGGATTACAGCCATGGGAACATGAAGACGCACATAATTTTTCCATATTTTTGTGCCGAAGTGCAATGTAAATCGTTTTAGGCCAATATGGGTTCTAAATGAGAGTTCTAAGTGTATTAAGCAAGGCTCACTTATGGGGTTGTCCGCCCATGTGTGAAAGAGGCCTAGGGTTAGGGTTAGTGACCTCTCTACAAAAGAGAGGTTAGCTAAAGAAAGTGGACGTTTTTGCCATTCTCATAAGCTATTGAGTAAAGCTCTTGAGCTCTTAGGCTATGGCCGCTCTCTAACTCTCTCTCTATTGTACTCTAATGAGCATCAAGCTCCAATGAGTATAGCTCCACTTCTTTCTCTTAATCTGTTTTAGCATCATTGAAGTAGATTAATCTATGCTTAGTTGAATGCTTCTTTCTTTCTCTTGTGTATGCTGCATGCTTGTAGTGTGTGTGTGTAGTCTCCATTGATGCAAGCTCTTGCCCACTTCTTTGGCAATGAGTTATTCATGGATAGACTCTCTCTATGAGCTTGTGGGTTTGTGAATGTTACATTCTCTGCTTGCTTAAGCTTGTGGGTTAGTAGATGCACGCTTATGGATTTGCAGGCATTAGGGAAAGCTAAGATTTAATCAATGTTTGAATGGGATTAAGAGAGTGCTATGCATTGCTTGTTGTCTTGACTAGTGTAGTGGATTTAAGGGATTGAGAGATTGATTAAGGTGTTGAATGGTTGAATCGTCAAGTGGTGGTTTGTGTATGTGAACTCTCCCTCATGGGATAAGCCTTCATGCACTAATCGGGTCGAGTCCTCCGATTGACATTGTGTTTCTTAACACATTTGTTGATCGGTAGTACTCTATGAGTACGATATTGCACGGTAGAGAGAACCGCTCTACAATGGCGCCGCTGCTGGGGAGCGAGTGCCTATATTAGTTGAGCACCGTACACACACTACCACTCCTTATTAAGCTCCAATCTGTTGCAAAACTGTTGGATAGGAGAGCAGGCTTTGGAACTAATTTTGGTACTTATTTAAGACTAATCTGCTCTGTTAAATTCTCTTTATTTGTCTTGAAATTTGAGTGCGATTGGCTGGCTACACTTCTCTCTCGAGGTCAGGACAAGGATTCAACACACGGGAAGGATTGGAGGTAGGTGCTAAACCTACAAATTTCAATTTGTGTGTGAAAAAGAGAGGCCTCTTTTTGCATTTCTGTCATTCTGTTTAAGGAAATTTTTTACAGTTTCTGTTTTTTGCATGTTCGTTTTATTTTCTGTTCTTAGCTTAGCTTAGTTCACTTTTCTGCATCATTAATTTTATACAATTGAGTTCTTTGTTAAACCTGCATTTTAGTTCTCTGTTAAACCTGCACCACCTGTAGAGGAACTGAAATCTGTACACACACATGAAGATTGAACATTTCGAATTTGCTGCACATGCATTTAGTTCATTGCACACGCATTGAATTCGTTGCAAATCTCACAACTGTACACGCATTTAGTTCACTGCACACGCACTTCAAAAAAAAAATAATAATAAAAGAAGACGGTTGTGTGTGAACAACACACTGCGCAGAGAGACCCACACATCGCACCATAAAGACTGCCACCGTACTGGATAAGGGAGTCTAAAAAATTTTTCATTTTCTGCCACAAATTTGGGAGGTTATCTAACTTTTCGAGAGGAGTTAGACGACACCCATCGTCGAAATTTTGGTCCCGGAACCATTTTTCCATAGTGAGTCAGTATGGGAAATTGGTAAATTTTAGGCGATTTTCGATCCAAAAAAAATACGCTATTTTTTTGGCCGAATGTGTTCGAGGGGGTTCAAAATGGGTTCAAGCAAAGTTTGAGCCAACTTGAAAATTTTTGGATTTTTTGAAAAAAAAAAAATATTTAAAAAAAAACCTTAAAATTTGACCTTATGCACTTGCGGTCGGGACGTCATATAGACATTGCCATAGGGCCTAGGGCACCTTCTAGAGTACCTACGTAGGAAAGTGGGACCCAATCGATAGGAAATTTGACAGATATTGCTGAAACCTTTTCCGAATCCCAATCTGATACCCTTTCCAAGACAACTAGCTCATTGTCTATGGACAATCTAAGGCCGTCAAATAGTCATCCCTTAGCCCCAAATAGGACACCCACAAGATCTTTTAATCCATTTGAAGCCGACACCATGGGGTTACCACTCAATGTGAGACTTCAATATGTCTACACGAATGCTCAAGGAGCTGAGATTTTTAGGGATCCACAACAACGGTATCTCGTTAAGATCGCAGACTTTTTCTCAGAGCTTGATAGAGCACCTCTAGTCAATGACCAAGGTAACATGTACATGGGTGGAGATGGTGTTCGCTCTACGAAGTCACCTATCATCCAGAGAATGTGGAAAAATTAGGGGAGCTCTCTAAAAGTGAGTTTTTAGACTTATCAAAGCCTTCCAGAGCAAGGGAGTCTAGAGATGATTGGCTCATTGAGCCAGACATGCCTGGACCATCCAATGCCCAGTCCTCAAAGCCATCCATAGATGATTTACTTTGTGTAGATCTAAATTTGGAAAGGGACAGGAAGGCAAGAGCAAAATGGATCAGGGGGCTAAGAACTAATGGGAGTTTGTACGATAAATTCTAGTGACAAAGGTCTTTCAGGATGACCCACTTCAAGAGGTCTATAAGGACTCTTTAGAAGGATATTATGCCACAACTAGATTGCCAGAGCTAGATCTTCCTCTAGCACTTGTGGTGGTAGTCGAGAAGCTTTCAGGATACATGAACCGAATCGTTGATAAATGGGCCAATGAATACCGAACCTTAGATTGGAAGGAGATTCGAGAGCTCACGTGGAAAGGACAACCATTATTCATGGAAGTGTTCTCAACAAATACAGCTAAACCAGGAGAGACAGCCTTTCTTGGAGAAACTGTTGCCCCTACGAGAGTTCACTAGAGAGGGACCCTCAACATCAAAGTGGACCACTGCCAACAAGTAGCTCAACTCTAGCACCAAGATATTATCCTACACCAAAACTGTGACCACAGATCACACCACAACCACGTTTCTCTCACTATGATAATTGGAGGGTAGGGGAGCCAACTCGGCCTCCCATAAATGCACCTCCTGAAATGCGGGTAACAAGATCTTTGGAGGGGGTTGGTGAGGCAGGTAATAGGGGACCCACACCAATTTGGGATGCATGTGGACCATCTTACCAAAGAGAGGAACAGTTCCCACTAAGAGTGAGAGGCCGTAGACCCTATGATGAGTATCCAAGACAAGTAAGGCCATCAACTCTTCAGAAGCTGGTAAAGAAGTACGAAGGGTCGGGAGATCCATATGACCATGTAGCAGCATTTAGGCAAAGCAGTTCGAGCTGAGCAAGTCTGACAAGCATACGCAAATTGAAGGATTTGGACTCACTCTTGAGGGAAAGGCCCTTGCTTGGTTTCAGGCACTAGAGGCTTCAGACAAATCTTCTTTATGAGTTTTGGAAGAGAGATTCATTGCTACTTTTTCCTTGATGGGGGTTCAACATGACACGGTAGCAAACATGTACTCTTTCAAGCAAGGCGAGACTGAGGGTGTTAGAGACTGTGTAAATAGGATGAAGCAGTACATTAATCGTTGCCCAGAAGATAAGAATCCCACCCAGAGTCAATCAATTTCTCTCTTCTTAAAAGGACTCAAAAATTCAACACTGCACACACATCTCTATGCAAAGAAGCATACAAATTTCAATGAGTGTTGCCATGATGCTATGGATTTCACAGATAACTTCAAATTCCAAGATGGTACTGGCCCTGAGGTGAAACCTACAGATTAGTGGGGTGATGACCAAAGTTCAGGGTCTAGCACGCTAGTAAATCCAGACCACATAGCTAACCTAGTACTAAGGAGATTGGGACAAACCTATCGCCCACCCATGTAGCCACAACAATAGCAGCAGAGCGAATGAGGAGTGTACTACCTACAGGTCCTCATCTTTGTGAAGCATGTGGCGGTAACCATAAAACCGAAGAATGTAATACCTTTTCTCCTCTAGTCACAAACCAACCCACAAAGAAGTGGTGCCAGGCCTGTGCTTACCCACACCACATAGGAATGTACTCGCATTGCAAGAATGAGACAGGAGCGTGAGCAGCAAAGGGGTGCAGTGGCTCCACAAATGCATCAACAGTATACTAATTTTGAATGTAAGCCACCAATGGCACAAGAGCAAGCACGACCTGTACTTGGAGCTCAACCTCCTGCTCCTGGGACTGCTCCTGTGAGGTTTGTTGACTATGACAATTCAAATATGTGTAGAGACTTGGTAAACCCAGGCTATGTGGAGGAGGAATATGCATCATATTCATCCAAGGAAAATCTCTTTGAAAGTCCCGCATATCAAAGCCAAGCACTGGAGGCTCCAAGGGAACAAAACTCTTTGATGTTGCTAGGCGGCTACCAACCTAGGACTCCAGGCCCCTCAGGTCAATGGCAGCAAAGGAAAGTAGAAGCCAAACTAATGGGCCCCTGCTGTTATGAGTGCGGAGAACCCCATTGGGCTCGTGATTGTCTGCATCGCCCAAGGCAAGCACCTCGATCCAATACAACAGTACCACAATTTTCACCAATTAAAAGATATTGTCTAGGGTGTTGTGTAGAACACTTTCCAAAGGATTGTTTGCTGAAACCACATGAGGAAGGCACCTCTCAAACCAAAGGTCTCACTCAACTTTGTAGGGGCAGTTCCATCACCACCTTCATCAGAGAATGAGGATGTCATGCCACTTAGAGTCATGACTAGATCACAGACACGAAATGCTGAAATGTAGATTGATGAGACACCTCGAACTAGGGATGCAAAGGCAAATCTAGTGGATAAGACCCTACACTCCAATAGAAAAAGGACCACTAGGAGGAAAAAGAACCGCAACAAGCAAACTAAGAGTGCATCCACTAGTTCTCAAGAAGTCTCTAAACAAAACATGAAGGATCAAGCGTTTACATCCCAAGAAGTGCATGAGAAGCATCACCCAAGATGAGGCTAGTACAACTGAGGATAGTTCTGGGGGTTCTGTTTTTGTGGATAAGGTGAACGAGACTCTAGATGCCATCATTGATGCTCATAGAAGTCGCATTGCAGCTTTATCTGAGCTACCCAAGAAGCTTCAAGAATACCCAAACCCTCGTGAGGAGAAGATCAATGTAGCTGTACATCAGCAACTCATTAGGGAAGCTCAATCAATACTTGAGGGCCCACCTCCACCTATCCCTCGAGGCCCAACCTCTCTTAAGCAAACATTAGAAACCATACCAGAAGTGTCATCAAGTTGGGAAATAAAAAGTGAGCTGATCTCACAAGCTCATAGCGAGAAGTCTGCAACAATTGCCACCCCATTTAAAGAAGGTATTCTGCCACCACCTAGCCTTGCCTTCCCATGCAATGATGAAGTTATTGATGCTAACGAGGACATGGCAAATGAGATGTGGGCAGCAGTTTATGAGAAGGTTAATGAGAATATGTCCTCTATTATTTCACCTCCATTCTCTGAAGTGGATTTTACTAGGGGCACTGAAAACAACTTTAGATACCCAAGCATCCAGGAGGAAGTTCAAACAATTGTTTCTCCTAGAAGTAAGCATACAATGAAAACCTTACCATCTTATTTGGGAGAATATGAGAATTGTTCTCAAACCTTGAGGATACCCTCCATGCATAGAAGGTTGACAAAGGAGATGGATATAGGTATCGTGCAAGCTATTTTGTCAGCACCAGTGGCTTGTACCTTACCTTTGCTTGATTTGATAAAGCTTTGACCTGAGTTGTGGAATGATATTGCCACATGTTTGTCAGAGCAGGTATTGCTACAAAAGGGTCACCATCATTGTACTATACACCCTGAGACAAAGCATGTTATGCAAAGTAGGAAAATTTTGTGAGGACGATCAGGGAAATGCTACCCTCCTATTAGAAGTACGAAAAGTAGCTTCAACTACAATACTTGACAGTGGTGCAGGAGTGGGCATTGTGACAAGGACCATTTGGGAAAAGTGGGGCAAACCAGCTAGGAGTACCAGAATGCGCTTGCAACTGGCAGATGGAAGCTTAGAACATCCCATTGGGCTGCTAGAGAACATATTGGTCACCACATGTGGGATTGAATATGAGCACACATTTGCAGTAGTGGATTTTGGAAAACATCCAAACTATGAAGTGATATTGGGTAGACCATTCATGCGACAATTTCAAATGATTCAAGATTGGGGATACAATTATTTGTACCTCCGCATGATTCTGTCATCACAAGGGTCAACTTAAAGAATCACTCATATCGTGATGTAACAAGGTCTCCAATAGATGAGTTTGATTCTGCTTCATCTGAGGGCTCAAGAGTTACATTGTCAGATGGGCGAGAAGATCTGTGGATGTGTGGAGCCTCATGTAGGGATTTCAACGCTGAGAGACTTAAGGGTAATCGAAGTGTATCAGATAAGGCATACATTCCACAACCCTTCCCTAAGCACTTAATTGATCCCCTAGAATGGAGTCATGTCCTTGCAACATTATCAACATGTGCTTTACCTAAGCCAATTCAATTTTGTGACTCAGATGGATATGACATTATTCCTATACGAATGGTACAACCACGTGACCTTCTAGATGATTTGTACTATGGGGATGCATCCACAACAGCACTACATGTAGAGGAAGTCTTAGTGGAGGATTTAACACTCGAATCTGCTAATGATGCTGATAAGGAAGACGAATGGGACTCTGATTTTGATGATGATGTGATAATCCCCGAGGAAGAGTTAGGAAAGGCACGCCTACTCTTGAGAGGAAGGGAGGTTCAAGTAGAGATCCCTCGAAGCTGACCTAAACGTAAATGTTGTAAGAGCCATAAGAGAATCTGTAAACAATATGAGAGGGAACGATGTGAGAGAAAACAAAAAGAAGACGAGGAGTTTAAGAATGAACACTCTCGACCACCACCTCACTTCTCAAGAAAGAATGGATATCTATACTATGTCGAAGCACAAGATAGTATCAAAGACCAAGTAAAACGATCAAATGGATTCCAGCCAGGAGAAAAGCTAAAAATTGTTAGCAAAAATTGAAAAAAAATGAAGAAACCAAAACCAAAACTCAAGTCTCAAACTGATTCAAAAGAGAGTGTTGGAAGTGCAAAGGTAACGGTTGAACAAAAAACTCTGATGCAAGATTGCAAAAGAGAGTTCAAAACTGCATGGTCTTCAATTAGTGATGACTCAAGTGGACAAGAACAAGGTCTCAATGTTCCCCCCAACTTCACACAGTACACTCTTCAAGATCGGGAGATTGTTCTTCAACAGTCCATGCGACAAAAGCCAAGCATGCCAGGGGTTTCATATGATGGTCCAAAAGATGCAAAAAAGATTGATATCGCTAAGCTAGGAGAAGAGACTCGCTATGTGTGGATTGCAACAGACTTGTCCTTAGATGAGGAGAAGTTATTAATTCAAACAATAAAGGAGTATCGCGATGTTTTTGCTTGGAGTTATAAAGACCTCAAAGGAGTTGATCCAAGCATATGTCAGCATATAATTCCATTACGAGAGGATGCAAAGCCTTCCAAGCAACGTCCTTATACTTACAATGAGAATTTTGCACGAAAGATAAAAGAAGAAATAGACAAGCTCTTAGAGGCAGAATTCATCTATGAGATTGAACACATTGAATGGGTCTCCCCTATTGTAGTGGTGCCCAAGAAAAATGGAAAACTTTGAGTTTGTGTAAACCTCAAGAAGGTAAATGCAGCTACTGTACGTGATCATTACCCCCTTCCAATCACGGATCATGTTTTGGAACGAGTTGCAGGGAAAAAGGCATATAGTTTCTTGGATGGATTATTCTCCGGTTACAATCAAGTGTCAATTGATCCAAAGGATCAACACAAGACAGCCTTTGCTACTGAAGATGGCATCTTTGCCTATCGTGTTATGCCATTTGGTCTAACAAATGCACCAGCAACCTTTCAGCGGCAGTTAATGAGTCATGTATTCAAGGAGTACCTTAGGCAATTTCTTGAGATCTTCATGGATGATTTATGTGTTCACTCGCAAGAGCGTGATGATCATATAAAACACCTCAGACTTGTGTTTCAAAAGTGTCAAGTTTATCGTTTGAATCCTGATAAGTGCAAATTCATGGTAAGACAAGGGAAAATTTTGGGCCATATTGTTTCTCACAATGGGATTTCAACAGATATGGATAAAATTGATGTCATTGTCTCATTACCTTGGCCTATCAACCCTAAAGGGGTACAAATATTCATGGGACATTGTGGCTATTATCATCGATTCATCTACATGAACGCTGTCCTAGCCAAACCATTATATGCTCTTCTTGTAAAGTTTAATTGGACTGATGAGTGTGAGGAATCCTTTGAAAAGTTGAAGCAAGCATTAGTGACTGCACCCATCTTATGGGCACCAGATTGGAACCAAATCTTTCATGTCCATATTGATGCTTCAAACTTTGCAATTGGATGTATTTTGGCTCAATCGGGAGAACATAATAAGGATTTCCCAATCTCATATGCTAGTCAACAGTTGAACAACGCTGAGAAGAATTATACCACAACAGAAAGAGAAGGTTTGTCCATGATATATGCAGTGAAAAAGTTTTGCTATTACCTTTTGGCAAACAAATTTATATTTTTTGTGGACCATCAAGCACTGCTATATTTGGTGAATAAGCCCTGTGCAACTGGAAGGATTGTGAGGTGGTTTGTCATCCTTCTAGAGTTTGATTTTGAAGTGGAGTCCGAAAAGGAACAACTCATCTAAGGGCAGATCATTTGTCTCGAATCACCTTTGGAGAAGCTCCTGTGGGTGTGGATGATAATATGTTAGATTCAACACTTTTCCTTGTAGAGACAGCTCCTAAATGGTCTGAACCCATCTTAGAAATTTTGACAAGTGGGCAGATACAACTAGCGGGTCCTAATGTGGACCTATGGCGACCATTAAAGTTAATCTCAGGGAGATTATATCGTCAGGGTAATGAGCTCCATTTGCTTGGTGCTCCGCATTCCATGTTCTTTCATGGTATCAAAGTTGACTCAAAATCTACCAACAATTCCTCTCATCACAAGGAACTTACTTGTCATTATTATGGTCTCAAAGGTCACGTTCAACGTGATTGTCACAAGAAGAAGAGAGAAGGTGGTTTTGCTAAGAAACCCCCCAATCAAACCTCTTCATCCACCAACCAAGCTCAAAAATCCTCTTCCACTACGGACACTATCTTCATCGGTATTATTAAGGAGATTCCCTCTAACTCTCCTATTCCTTCCACCTCACGTCTTATGCATTGGGCGGTCAATAGTGGGAGTAGTACTCACATGACTCCTATAACAAGACCATTCTTCATGACATTCATCCAAGCTCTTCGACGGTTTCCACCATTGGTGATGCTTCTAACTTGGAGGCATCTTCAATTGTTGGTAATGTATGACGACTTAACTCTTCCTCGAGTGAGCCTTCTACAATTTAGGACGTGCTTCATGTTCCCAAGCTCTCTAGTAATCTCCTCTTAGGTTTTCGAATTGCGGAGAAAGGATACGGTGTCTACTTCAATAGTTATTTCCTTGAGCTCATCGACACCAACACCTTTCAAACTGTTGCCATAGGTATCTAGGAAGGCATTATTTATCAGTTGAAGGGTTTTTGTTGCCCTTTGACTAAGTCCCAATCTCATGTGCTACAACGTCTTCACAGCTATCATGCCTTGGTAGCTCATGTAGATATGGGCTTGTGGCATGCTCGCTTCAGGCATCTAAATTATACTTCTCTACAGCTGTTGTCTTTTTAGGAGATGGTCGAGGGTCTTCCACCACTGAAACCCTCCCACTTCACTTATGTGGCTTGTCTGCATGGCATGCAACACCGCAATGCCTTTCCTTATGAGATTACTCATCGGTCTTCTCATATTCTGGAGCTCATTCCATATGGACCTTTGGAGCCCCACACAAACTACTACTCAAGGAAGAGCAGCCATGTACTTTATGCTTAATATTGATGATAACTCATGCAAAGTTTGGGCTTATCTCTTGGCAAAAAAATCTCAAGATATCTTCTGCTTTATAGAGTGAGTGACTTTGGTCAAGATTGTGACCACACAACAAAAGGTTTGACAAGTCCACTCTAAAAATGGAGAAGAATTCATCTCCAAATTCTTCCATAATTTTTACTCATCGAAAAGTATGAGCCGTCAATTTTCCACACCTCACACTCCTTAGCATAATGGCATGGTTGAACACAAGAACATAATGGCATGGTTGAACACTCCTTAGCATAATGGCATGGTTGAACACAAGAACATAACTGTTCACGAGATGGCTCGTACCATGATTTCTTATTTTGATCTTCCTCACTCTTTTTGGGGAGAAAATCTGAGCACTGTTGTTTACATAATCAATCGTTGTCATATGACTCCAAAGGAGGCTTTACTGGACAGAAACCTTCCGTCTCTCATTTCAAGGTTTTTGGATGTGATGCCTATGTTTATATCCTTGCTTTTGATGGATCCAAATTTGACCCCAAGTCCAAGAAGTGAAAAATCTTTGGATATAGCTCTTATTCCAAAGCTTACAAATTATGGGACTCGGAGTTATGATCCTTGGTAATTTCTCACGATGTTCACTTTGTTGGACCCTCATCAAAATGATTCTTGTGATGTTCACTTTGTTGGACCCTCATCAAATGATTCTCACTCTCATCTTGAGCTTACCATCGATGTCCCTCCTCCTTTGTTGGCCTCCTTTGCAACTCCACCACCAGCTTCGCCACCATCAGCCTCTTTACCCCTTGCCTCTCCACCCCCACTTCCTCCTTCCCTGTCTTCTCCTCCTCCTCCTGCTGCTCTTGTGCAACAGAGGATTGCCCCCAAGATTCCACGATGGGGCTGGAAACCATTGTTCGTGATTCTCATCTCTCCGGTATGGAACTTCATCACCTTGTAAATTTTGACACAGGCATGGAGATTACAACAGCTTTGTCATTCTTGTAACCTCGCCCTCATAATTACAATGGTCTAGCCATATGAGCCTACTACAAATAAAGAGGCTCTTGCGCTTCCTGAGTGGTGGCAGCCATGTTAGCCGAGATTGATTCCATTGAGAGGAATCGTACATGGGAGCTTGTAGTGATAGCCTCCAATTTTGACATCAAATAGGCTAAGAAGATGCAGCTTTTCTCAAATAAGAATGATGTTATCCCATGTTTATTTTGTATCCAAGCCTAGACATACACTTGTTGCCGTATGATTTGTACGCATGTCCAACTTTGTAAATGCTTGGCATATTAACGGGTCTGCATTTGTAAAGCCAAAGCATGAAAACTCTCTCTTAGTATTTTGTATGGTCCAAGCCATGTATTCACAAAATGAAGCAAGCCTAAAGTTCAAATATTATGTACTTTTGAATATTTGGAATTAAATAAAGAAAAGGGGAAAAGAAGGGTCGTGGGATGTGGGTGGTTGAGGAAGTTAGAGTCTCTCTCTTCCTTTATCAACCTCTTTCACGTTCCTTTCTAACTCTGTTGGTTTGAGCACAACTCTTGCCTCTCTCTTGTCTCTTCCTTGTTCTTGAATATTTCCTAGCTATGGAGGAAGGAGAAGAAGATGGTGAGGATGATTGTCTTGTCTATCTTCTGTGTGCTCTACACTAGGTAGCTTTTCATTGTGTGGGTATATGGCTATGGTGTTTTCCTAGAGAGAGAGATGAGAGAATAGATGGTGTGTGTGTATATGTGTGCTTCTTGAGAGCTTCTTGCAGTTTTTATGGCTAGGAGCAAAGCTCCACGCATATATTTTGCGTGCTTGAGCCCGGATTTGCTGTCTTTTTGTGTGCTTGGAAGTCTATTTCATTTGGTGCATTCATCGGGAGGGGCTAACCATGGAACTTGCAAGAAGCAGCTTCAAATGAGGAGGGAGGCGGCCTTGAAGGAAAGAAAGGAGCAAGATGGACATGAAAGCTGCAAAGAGCAGAGAAAACTTTTGAAGACAGAGGCGCACGAGTTTTGATGCCTATAGCAGAGAGTGGATAAGATTTCACAGTTATTGGTGCAGAAAGCAGGGCCCTCGGGCGGCTGGCATAGCCAGTTTCTTCCTTGTCCATCTTCCGGTTCATGGCCAGAGGCGATCAAAGCAATGAGGCAACACACAGAAGGTATGACTGTGGCGGGTCAAGCAGACATGAGGGTGCAAACCCTAATGGACATAAAGCCAGCAGACATCACAGTTGAGAAGGCAAACCAGGTCCGAAGGTGAGATAGAGAGGAAGAGAAAAAAGGGGACTTCTTGATGCCTGTGTCATTGAGGAGAGGACAAGCTTTGCAAAGGAAGGGACAATGAGGGTCTAGGTGCAGCGAAGGTTGAGAGAGAAAGAGAGAGAAACCAGAGCTATGGCCGCTACGATCACGTCGGCAGCCTCCAAGCGCCTTGCTTCGCTCGCCTTGTCCTCCGCTCCAAAGCAAATGAGCAGCCATGATTACGACGACTACCTGCACGCGGAACACATGATCCGCAGTCATGATTGTAAAAGAGGGTCATGCTATAGCCTGCCAGCAAGGACGATGTCAGCAACAACAGTTTTGGCGGCACATAGGAGGTAGAAGTTGGCAGATCAACCCGCAGATTTTTTCATTTATTCACATTGGTAGGATTATTTCTGGAGGATACTAAAGCTTGTGAGAGGGTAGTAGTCTCGAACATCAAAGACCCATGCTGATAAAGTCTATGGTAAACGAGGATGCATATGATGGCCATGCTGTTGGGATCATGACATCATATGCAATGGCTGTGCTCGGTTTTTGATCCAATATCATGTTAGATGCCAAAAGTGCATGTATGGATGGGGCAACAGTTGGTCTCAGCAACAAGGAGAATGTAGCAAGGGTATGTTTCTAAGGGTGGTAGATTTTCATGCAGATTTTGAGTGAGGGAAAGCTATGACACTATGATCTTTTGATGGGGATTATTTTGGTGTTTGAAGTTAGGAGTTATTATTATTTCCATAGGATGTTTGTGGGTTTTTTGTGGGGGATGTGTTGATGATTTTTCACCTCATTCTATGTTTGGTGGAGTATGGAGTAAGAGTAGGAGAGTAAGTGAGGAGTTTGAAGAGGTGTGATGAAGTTTGAGGAGTTTTTTTTTGATGGAGTGATTAAGTATGTGAAAAGGGAGAAATTTCATTGATATTTTGTTCGTGGGAGCTCACAAGCTAAGTGTGGGAGGAATGATAGCCTCCAATTTTGACATCAAATAGGCTAAGATGCAGCTTTTCTCAAATAAGAATGATGTTATCCCATGTTTATTTTGTATCCAAGCCTAGACATACACTTGTTGCCGTATGATTTGTACGCATGTCCAACTTTGTAAATGCTTGGCATATTAGCGGGTCCGCATTTGTAAAGCCAAAGCATGAAAACTCTCTCTTAGTATTTTGTAAGGTCCAAGCCATGTATTCACAAAATGAAGCAAGCCTAAAGTTCAAACATTATGTACTTTTGAATATTTGGAATTAAATAAAGAAAAGGGGAAAAGAAGGGTCGTGGGATGTGGGTGGTTGAGGAAGTTAGAGTCTCTCTCTTCCTTTATCAACCTCTTTCACGTTCCTTTCTAACTCTCTTGGTTTGAGCACAACTCTTGCCTCTCTCTTGTCTCTTCCTTGTTCTTGAATATTTCCTAGCTATGGAGGAAGGAGAAGAAGATGGTGAGGATGATTGTCTTGTCTATCTTCTGTGTGCTCTACACTAGGTAGCTTTTCATTGTGTGGGTATATGGCTATGGTGTTTTCCTAGAGAGAGAGATGAGAGAATAGATGGTGTGTGTGTATATGTGTGCTTCTTGAGAGCTTCTTGCAGTTTTTATGGCTAGGAGCAAAGCTCCACGCATATATTTTGCGTGCTTGAGCCCGGATTTGCTGTCTTTTTGTGTGCTTGGAAGTCTATTTCATTTGGTGCGTTCGTCGGGAGGGGCTAACCATGGAACTTGCAAGAAGCAGCTTCAAATGAGGAGGGAGGCGGCCTTGAAGGAAAGAAAGGAGCAAGATGGACATGAAAGCTGCAAAGAGCAGAGAAAACTTTTGAAGACAGAGGCGCACGAGTTTTGATGCCTGTAGCAGAGAGTGGATAAGATTTCACAGTTATTGGTGCAGAAAGCAGGGCCCTCGGGCGGCTGGCATAGCCAGTTTCTTCCTTGTCCATCTTCCGGTTCATGGCCAGAGGCGATCAGAGCAATGAGGCAACACACAGAAGGTATGACTGTGGCGGGTCAAGCAGACATGAGGGTGCAAACCCTAATGGACATAAAGCCAGCAGACATCACAGTTGAGAAGGCAAACCAGGTCCGAAGGTGAGATAGAGAGGAAGAGAAAAAAGGGGATTTCTTGATGCCTGTGTCATTGAGGAGAGGACAAGCTTTGCAAAGGAAGGGACAATGAGGGTCTAGGTGCAGCGAAGGTTGAGAGAGAAAGAGAGAGAAACCAGAGCTATGGCCGCTACGATCACGTCGGCAGCCTCCAAGCGCCTTGCTTCACTCACCTTGTCCTCCGCTCCAAAGCAAATGAGCAGCCATGATTACGACGACTACCTGCACGCGGAACACATGATCCGCAGTCATGATTGTAAAAGAGGGTCATGCTATAGCCTGCCAGCAAGGACGATGTTAGCAACAACAGTTTTGGCGGCACATAGGAGGTAGAAGTTGGCAGATCAACCCGCAGATTTTTTCATTTATTCACATTGGTAGGATTATTTCTGGAGGATACTAAAGCTTGTGAGAGGGTAGTAGTCTCGAACATCAAAGACCCATGCTGATAAAGTCTATGGTAAACAAGGATGCATATGATGGCCATGCTGTTGGGATCATGACATCATATGCAATGGCTGTGCTCGGTTTTTGATCCAATATCATGTTAGATGCCAAAAGTGCATGTATGGATGGGGCAACAGTTGGTCTCGCAACAAGGAGAATGTAGCAAGGGTATGTTTCTAAGGGTGGTAGATTTTCATGCAGATTTTGAGTGAGGGAAAGCTATGACACTATGATCTTTTGATGGGGATTATTTTGGTGTTTGAAGTTAGGAGTTATTATTATTTCCATAGGATGTTTGTGGGTTTTTTGTGGGGGATGTGTTGATGATTTTTCACCTCATTCTATGTTTGGTGGAGTATGGAGTAAGAGTAGGAGAGTAAGTGAGGAGTTTGAAGAGGTGTGATGAAGTTTGAGGAGTTTTTTTTTGATGGAGTGATTAAGTATGTGAAAAGGGAGAAATTTCATTGATATTTTGTTCGCGGGAGCTCACAAGCTAAGTGTGGGAGGAATGATAGCCTCCAATTTTGACATCAAATAGGCTAAGATGTAGCTTTTCTCAAATAAGAATGATGTTATCCCATGTTTATTTTGTATCCAAGCCTAGACATACACTTGTTGCCGTATGATTTGTACGCATGTCCAACTTTGTAAATGCTTGGCATATTAGCGGGTCCGCATTTGTAAAGCCAAAGCATGAAAACTCTCTCTTAGTATTTTGTAAGGTCCAAGCCATGTATTCACAAAATGAAGCAAGCCTAAAGTTCAAACATTATGTACTTTTGAATATTTGGAATTAAATAAAGAAAAGGGGAAAAGAAGGGTCGTGGGATGTGGGTGGTTGAGGAAGTTAGAGTCTCTCTCTTCCTTTATCAACCTCTCACGTTCCTTTCTAACTCTCTTGGTTTGAGCACAACTCTTGCCTCTCTCTTGTCTCTTCCTTGTTCTTGAATATTTCCTAGCTATGGAGGAAGGAGAAGAAGATGGTGAGGATGATTGTCTTGTCTATCTTCTGTGTGCTCTACACTAGGTAGCTTTTCATTGTGTGGGTATATGGCTATGGTGTTTTCCTAGAGAGAGAGATGAGAGAATAGATGGTGTGTGTGTTTCTTGAGAGCTTCTTGCAGTTTTTATGGCTAGGAGCAAAGCTCCACGCATATATTTTGCATGCTTGAGCCCGGATTTGCTGTCTTTTTGTGTGCTTGGATCTACATCCATAGTTTATTGGGGTTAAGTGGGTCTTTAAGACCAAGTTTCATGTTGATGGAACTCTAGACAAACACAAAGCCAGATTGGTTTATGAAGGGATAGTCTCAGATTCAAGGTGTGGATTATGAGGAAACTTTTGCTCCTACAGGAGATACACCACCATCCGGATAGTTTTTGCTCTTTCTACTTTATAAGCACTAGCCGGTTTACGAAATGGATGTCAAGTCTTCCTTTCTTAATGGTGATTTACACGAGGAGGTGTGTATTGAGAAACCTCAAGGTTTTTAGGTTCTCAAACATGAGCGTAAGGTGTACAGACACAAAGTGTTGGACATGTCGTCTCGAGATCTATTTTACTTCATTTTATGCCACTTTTTATCCATATATTTATATGATATTTTTAGGAAAGTTTCCCGTATTTCTTAGGCTATTTTAAGATTTTTTATCAGTTGTGGACATTTATCCTCCAGTGCTACTGGCCGACTGCTCTACATGAGATGTAAATAAGAGTGGCCATTTGTGCCCTGATAATTTATTTAATACAATTCAATACTTTTCAATTCTTGGCTCAAGTGTTGGATCTCTCTTGGCTATCTACTCTCTCTTGTGTGATATCTATTTGGTTCTACTTCATACTCACATATTCTGACATGGTATCATAGCCTTGTCGACTCCTACTCTCGGCTTTGGGCTTCGTATCCAAGTGGGTGTTGGAATGGATTCTTGCTCTCCAATTCTCACACTGCCACGTGGTAGTCTATTATCCCACAGAGTGGAATTGAGTCAACTTAACTCCTCTATATAAGACAAATCTCCCCTTGGTCTCCCCTCATCCCCCACCTTTATTGATGGTCTCATGGGGTGTTTAGGGGCAGCGGGACCTAGCCGATTGATGCCCATCTTTGGCATGCTGCTACACCTCCATTTTCTTGGTGTTCCACATTCCACGTTCTTTCATGGTATCAAAGCTAACTCAAAATCTACCAACAATCCCTCTCACAAGGAACTTACTTGTCATTATTGTGGTCCCAAAGGTCACATTCAGCCTGATTGTCTCAAGAAGAAGAGAGAAGGTGGTTCTATTAACAAACCCCCCAATAAAACCTCTTTATCCCACCAACCAAGCTCAAAAATCCTCTTCCACTAAGGAGACTATCTTCATCTGTATTAAGGAGCTTCCCTCTGACTCTCCTATTCCTTCCACCTCACATCTTATGGATTGGGTGGTTAATATGGGTGTACTCCTCACATGACTCCTAAGAAGACCATTCATCATGTCATTCATCTCAACTCTTCGACGGTGTCCATTGGTGATGCTTCTAACTTGGAGGCATCTTTGTGATTGGTAATGTGTGTGACTTAACTCTTCCTCAAGTGAGCCTTCTACAATTCAGGATGTGCTTCATGTTCCCAAGCTCTCTAGCAATCTTCTTTCAGTTTCTTGGATTGAGGAGAAAGGATATGGTGTCTACTTTGACAATTCTATCCTTGAGCTCATCGACACTAGCACCTTTCAGATTGTTGCCATAAGTATCCAAGACGGCATTATTTATTGGTTGAAGGATTTTGGTGGCTCTTTGACTTAGTCCCAATCTCATCTTCCCTGCAACTTCTTCACACCTATCATGCCTTGGTAGCTCATGTGGATATGGATTTACGGTGTCGGGAGGCTGGAAAAAGAAGAAATGCCTCTACAGCTACCTACCCACCAGTAGCCTTGGAAGATACAATAAACAGAAGGGGCACCACCAGCACAATGCTGGAAACAGAAATCTCTTAAGACACCACACCGATTCAAGCCAGAGTATACACCAGCACCTTCAATTCAAAACCTTTGGATTCCCTTTCTTTCTCAACTCACTCACTCAGCTCACACGACTGGCTATTCTTTATTTCGTTGCCCACATACCCATTCCTCAGAACACTCACACTAAGAACCATTTCCCCGCTCTCTTAACACCATATGCACACACCCAAAGCTTGTGCAGTGGAAAGAAAAGTTGCTTAAGACTTATTGCATAACACTAGTTACAAGGCCCACTTCAGAGACAAATCCCAACACACATGTCCTTAATCAGATGGCAAGCCAAGACTTTTATTTGCACAAGTCTCCAAAGAAAAAACTTCCTTCTCCACAGCCGGCGTCAACACCTTCGCGTTTGCTCTCTTTGTGCTCTCCACGAGCTGTGTTTGCATGAGCTTGGTCTGCTCGCTCTGTAGGAGCTTGTGTCTCTTGGACGCCCAACCCACACTCTCCTCGAGCTATGGCGGTGGCTCCTCACACGAAAGCTCTGCTCACAAGCCACGAGCCTCTCTCTACTGTTCCTCTGTCCCTAAGATGTCCACCACGGCATTCTCCACAGCTCTCCACCAGGTTGCTCTCCACGAGCCCTTTCTCTACTACAACGCGATCACTTCTACCCGG
Organism: Cibotium barometz; assembly: GCF_041138505.1. Taxonomy (NCBI): domain Eukaryota; kingdom Viridiplantae; phylum Streptophyta; class Polypodiopsida; order Cyatheales; family Cibotiaceae; genus Cibotium; species Cibotium barometz. The sequence goes on along the minus strand of NC_141102.1, from coordinate 24,267,821 downwards.
CCCTCCAGAGGCGGCTAACACACCTGAAACCTGCACTCAACCACACGAGCCCGTCTGCTACTATCGCCAGCCAAACAGCCTGCATGCTCAAAACCAAGGCAGCTACCTTGCAAGTGTTTGCCAGCTCAACACCAGGAAGAAATGACCACCTTCACTCTTCAGGCTCTTCTCATTGAACAGTCACTGCACGATCATTGTCCCTGCTGGTTGCTCCTCTCCCAATGTCGACCCTCTAGTCACCCGCAGCTTCCAGCTCGTCATGTCGCCAGCCTCTTGCCAACTCTCCCATACCTCCTCGCTGCAGTCACGCTATCCGTCTCTGGTCCCACCGCGTCCACGTACTACAAGGCTGCCTTCAGCATGCCGTGGTCTGCAGAATCCCCCCGGCCAGGCTCTTGTCTGTTGCAGCACCTACGCAAGGTGATCTTTTTCCTCTGCACACGGCTCCCCAGCAAGGTGGTCCTTGACCTTCTCTACGCCTACAGATCACCCCGACTCTCTCTTTTTTGCGGCCACTCTTCTCTTGCTGCAGAATCCAAGAATCACCCCCACAGCCTCTCTCTTCGCGCGACGATCATTCGCCAGGCGTCTATTGACTACAAGGCGGCCACCCTTCTTTGTTCGCCAACCTTTGAGAGGTTGTGTTGGCGGCGTAATGAAACTTCACGTGGCCACTTCATTGCTGGCCACGTTGGTTGGTATTTTTATTCATTTTTTTAAAGCTTCAATGATGGCCACCAATGCCCTCTACATCACCTTACTTTTCGAGTGAACATGCCACGCCCATAATCTTCCAAAACCACAAGAGCTGCCTATGGCCATAATCATCAGCATCATCATTACCAAGACAGGGCCATTCCAAACTTGAAAAACCCTCCAAACTCAAGCATAAGAGCAATTCATATTTTGCTGGCGTCCCTTGTAGATTTCAATATTTACAGTCTAAATTGGGCTCTCTCCACATAACCAGCATATGTACATCTATTTCCACCATGAGCTCATAAAAGCCCCAATCATTGACATCCTCATGCTCATCCACCTCTTATTTACACACATCCAAGACACCTTCTTGACGAATAAAAAGCTCATACAATAAAAACTTCAAGTCTCCAGTAGCTACTCCAAAGAAAAATGCATGCACTAAATCACTCCAAAGCCATTCAGTCTGTACACTTGCCAAGGCATTCAGGGCAAAGTTTTATTGCACACCATGCATTCCATATGTACACGGACTCAAAACACCTTTACAGAAAAACACCCGACATACTTTGCCCAACCCCCAGCCTGCTGAATCATTCATGATCAGTAGTAAAAAGCATTTCAAGACCTAAATCCATATCCAAAAACTGCCCTTCATCTGAAAGCACATCTTCAGACACTGCATCCTGTACAATCACCATCAAACGTGCACCCTGGAAGCATGTAAAGTCCCATCTAAATCTGCCAATTGATAGGTACCATAGGTACCATTTGCAAATCCTTGTATCACCAAGAAGGGTCCTTCCCACTTAATTTGGAACTTCTTATGAAAGGAATTATCCAGCCTGCTATTATAACGTAATACCAAATCATCCTTCATAATTCCTTTGCTTTTAATTTTCTTGTTGAACTTCTCCAGCGTCCTTGCCTGCATATCTTCATAATGCTTCAAAGCATTATCCCTGTTTAGCTGTGCTTCTTGTAAATGTAACAACCGCTCTTTAAGGGCATCTTTAGGTTCTTCCAAAAGCTTTTCCAACATTTTAACAGCTGGTATCTCCACCTCAATAGGCAATAAGGCTTCCTTCCCATAAACAAGATGGAATGGAGTGAAACCCGTACCAGTCTTAATTGCTGCCCTGTATGCCCACAAGGCAGCAGCCAACTTCAGATCCCAATTCTTGCCTTGTCGCTCTGTCACCTTAGATAAAATCTTGATCAATTCACCATTGAAACGCTCATTCAGGCCATTACACTGTGGATAGTAAGGTGTGGTAAAACTGGACTGATCTTCATCTTTGTACACAAATAGTCCATAAGCTCTGCTCTCAAAACCTAGACCCTGATCAGAAAGCAATTCCAATGGCACACCAAATTTACAACAAATATCCTGATATACAAACTTTGCTACGCCGTAATTTGTTTCACTGCCTTTTCTTCTGCCCATCTAGAAAGGTAATCAACTGCAGTCAAGATGTAGCACTTCCCTCGGCTGGTAATAGGCAATGGTCCCACAGCATCAATTCTCCATTTTTCAAAAACATCATAAGCAAGAATTGTCTTCCTCATTTCAGGCCTTAATATCCGTCTACTGTGAGCTTGGCATTGTTTGCATGACCTGCACCAATGATTAACATCCTTATGTATACTTGGCCATACATAACCTTCCTGCAATCCCTATGTAAGGTAATTTTTGAGGCAAAATGTTCACCGCATGCTCCTTCATGGTTTTCCTTAAGAATTTTATAGATTTCTTCCTTCCAAGGTATCCATCGCATTATCAAGTCAATCCCCTTCAAATATAAAGCATCACCAACCATCACATACCTTGCAGCTTTCCTGAATGAAACCATATTTTTTTGATTTTTCAATACCATTAGGAATCATCCCTGTTAACAAAAACTCCTCAACATCCTGTAAATTCTCCCTGCCACAATAAAATGATGCATGAGCTTTAAGAACAAAAACTTCACCAATCATTCCCTGGGCTGCTTCACGAGCCTCCTCATTATGGCCTCAATCCACATGCTTAAGACTCCAAGCTTCAAATTCCTTCAACAAACCTTTAATTTTGAAACACATTTCTTTGAGTAACATATTCTTTGACTTCCAAACTCCCAATACCTGTTTTACCACAAGCAATGCATCTCCTCGAATGCGAATCCTGTGTACACCATGCTTCAAACATATTTGCAATCCAACTTCCAAAGTCAGATACTTCGCTTCATTGTTGCTATGTGCATCCACCTTAACACCCTTCTTAAAAACAAGGCAACCCTGTGGATCATAAAGCACCAAACCTCCTGAGAGGCTGCATCATGGCTTTTCCTGTAAGAACCATCAAAATATAATGAGTGTGCATTCACCAACTCAGTCGCATCCTCAACTGGCTTCTTGATGGTTTCCTCCTTTATAAGAAGAGGACTCTCCTTATATGTCAGTAGATCAGCTAAGGTAGCCCTAGTACTCTCTTCCACTAAGAATGAGAAAGTAAACTCGTGCAACTCAATCACCCACTTCATCATAGCCTTAGATAAATTTGTGCCATTTATCAACTGAGGCAAAAAAGTGTAGCTCGTCAAAAACACAAAGGGGTGAGGCAACAAGTAATGGCGAAACCGCCTACATGCATACATCACACTAACCATAACAAGTTCCACTTCTGATAACAACCTTTCTCTAGCAAGTTTTACTCTGCTAGCATAGTAGACTGGTTGCATATAATGTGATTCTTTCCCCTTTTGTAACAACATAGCTCCAATTGCATCTTCACCTACTGAAGGGTTGACATAAAATACCTGTTCCCAGTTAGGCACCTGCATTGTAGGAATAGCTCCCAACACCTCTTTCACTTTTTGAAAAATTACCTCACACTCCTCTGACCAATGTAAAGGATCATGCTTTGCTGCTTGCTGCAAAGGATATAACAACTGTGAAGATAGAGAGATGAATCGAGCCATATACTTCACCTTTTGCACAAAAGTAGCTAGTTGCCTTGTATTCTTTGGTGTAGGAAGAAGAAGAAGAGACTTGATTTTATCGGGATCCGGATCAATACCATTCTTTGAAACAATATGGCCCAAGAGCTTCACCCTCGACTGAGCCAAAAAACACTTTTTTGGATTTAATTGACCAACCACCACACTCATCATAACACTAAAAAATGGTAGCAAGCCTATCACAATGCTCTTGTCTAGAGGTGTATATACAAAAATCATCAATAAAATCCTTCACAAACTTGTTCAAAAAAGGAGATAATACCCAATTTGCCCTTTTCTGATAGTAGGCTAGTCCATTCATCAATCCAAAAGGAAGAACTTTGTAGCAGAAACATCCCCAAGGTGTAATGAAAGTCATCTTGCGCTGATCTTCTTCTGCAATCTTTAACTGGAAATAACCTAAAAACCCATCACAAACACTATACCTTTCATATCCAGCTACAGTATCTAAGATCTCATCCAAAAATGGTAGGGGGTAAGAATCCTTCTTTGTAGCAGCATTCAAAGGCTTAAAATCCACACATATACGCCACCTGCCATCCTTCTTTGGACTCACCACTGTAGGACTTACCCACTCAGCTGTGTCCACTTGTGTAATGAAACCTGCACTCAACAGCTTATCAACTTCTTCTCTCAGGGCCTGCATTTGTTCTCGTCCCATCCTGCGAAGCTTCTGCCTAACTGTTTTTACACCTTCTTTCAATTCAATCCTCAAATCTGGCCCTTTAAATCCTCGAATCTCCTTATAAGAGGTGATAAACAATTCTGGAAAATGAGACAGTATATTAACATATCTAACCTTTTCTCGACTCGAGAGATCCGGACTCAGCATTCCTTCAATCAGCTCCTACTTCTTCTTCACTTCTAACTTTGGCTGCAGTAATTCCTCGATCACTTCATACGACCCCAAAGTATCTTCTCCCTCACTTCATGAACTTCTTTATCTTCATTACCTTGTTGCTATGATATTAGGAAAGCCACATCTGCCTCTTCTTCACTAGAAGCAATAGTCGATGAATCCATCTCCAATTCAGAAGTACTGGTGTCCTCTTCACTCGAATCCTGTGGCCTCTCCCACACATCATTCAAAGATCTCCTACTATGCATCTTAAAATATTTTTTATTACCCCGCTTATATGGCAAAGAAATGTTCCCATACCTCCATTCTTGTACTGCACCCAACCAGGGTCGTCCAAGAATAATTGGAAAAGCACCAAGACCTACAGGCATCACATGAAAATCTACAGTAGCTTTGACATTAAAAGCTTCAATTTCCAACTCCTTTACCATACCAAGACATTTTACCTTTTGATGATTAGCCATCCTGATTCGAAAACCAGAAACCCCAGACACTCTCAAGCCTGACTGCTCCACACATGATTGGGTAATCACACAGATTTGAGCTCCATCTATATATGCCTGACCAAGGTTCCTACCTTTACTCCACACCTCCACAATAGGGCAAATATCTGGAAGCTCTTCTAAAGATAGTACTTTAACTGACCTCTTCTCTGACTCCTTTTCCATTGGATTCACAAGTCCCTTCCATTGCCTTCTCAATTTTGGCACCATCTCCACCAACTGCCCAAAGGTGATGTTGGCCTTCCTGTTCACCAAGTCAGATTTCAAGTCATAGCTGGTTTGCCCATCCCCCAGTGGGAAGTCTGACACTTGGAACCTTCTACGAGGCTTCCGTTTCCTTTTAGCTTTCACATCTTCTCCTTCCTGTTGCTTTCCCTTCTTACGGCTGGGTCCAGCCACCCCTTTTCCTTGTCTTTCATCCATTATGCGCTTGCCAACGGGCATCACATTCCCTTCTTCTCTCACCTGAACATTCTCCAGAGTAACAACATTCATGACCTTTGCCTTCCCCTTCTCGTCAGCTATGATTCCACTGGGGCTTGCTTGATCCCTGATATCAATACCATAGTCATTTGACCTGTCAGGTAACTGTGAAGGTAGTAGTGGGTACATATCACCACCCATTCGCTGAGGCTTATCACAATCTATACTCAGATGACCAAGCTCACCACAGTTCCAGCATGTAGGGATGAAACGACGGCCCCTACATTAGGAAGTGAATGGGGTCTTCTTGGGCCCTTTAATTTGCCCAAGCCTAATCAAGGTGATTAAGGAATAGCCAAATGAGGGGTTGCCATGTGGACTGAAATGTTGGGTTTGTAAGAGAGGTGTAAGAGTGGTCAAAGGGTGCACTTTTCTCCCTAAAAAGGGGGGGGAGGCAATTTTACAATTTTCGGACCTCCATAACTTCTACATACAAGCTCCGATTTGAGCGGAGATTATAGATCCGTGATCTACGCATCAAGAGATTTCCATAGATATGTTACATGATATGGTTTTGTCCGCTAGATTTTAAATTCCATTTTTCCCCCAAAATTCAAATTCAAATAAAGTAGCCGTTTTGAAGCTTCTAATTAGAAAACATTTATTCTTAAGAGAAAAGGTTTGACTCCTTAAACTGCCAAATAAAAGGGCCCAAGAAGCCTTCCATTGAGGTCCTAATGACCACGACCACGTCCATACCCTGCTTGTCCATCTCCCCCTTCATGATTATTGCCTCTGCCTCTACCACGTCCACCACCTGTACTTCCCATTAAATTTAAGCTCAAATTCTTCATAAGATCAACCATTTGTTTCATATCCTGTCGCAATCCCTCATCACAACCTACAGGAACCATGGGTACTCCTTGACTAGCTTGTGGTACCATCTGCATAGCTTGGGATTCAGTGGGCTTCATCCTCTCAATCACTGCATTCATGGGTGTAGCCTCCACTCTACAAATCTCCAGCTATGCTACAACTGGGATCATCCCCAGCTGATTCATCCGTTGCAACTTCCAATCCTTTGATTTGGCAATTTCCACCGCATCCTCATAAGACCTGGGCTTCTTCAATTCCACCTTCCAGCGATACTCCTCTTAAGCCCGGCTACAAACTTGTTTTTCTTCATCATATCAGGAGGTATCTGGTCTTCCCCTAAAGCCCTGCATAAAGTCTCCCACAGCAAAGAGAATTTCTTTACATAATCATCAATTGATTCAAACTCACCCTGTGTTAGAGCTTGCACCTCATGCCAAACCTTGTCGGGGTCTTCTACCTTCTTGAACCTGTTACTAAGTGCTGTCTTTAATCCATTCTTAGTCATATCAATACGTGGAACAGCAACCCTCAATGACTCCTCATAAGCTCTGTATACCAGGTCCTTGCATCCCCTTTCAAGCAGATGCTCAGTATAGCAGCAACACCTGTACTGACTCATTGATGTGGTTGCTTATGCATGCAGCCTCCATCCTTTCCAGGAAATCTGCCATATCCTCATTAGGGCTACCATAAAATTCTGGATAAGACATCATTTTAACCCCCAAATTCACCTCGAAACCCAAGAAAAACACCTTCCATGAAACTCTCAAATCCTAGAGCATACACCCTGGTAAACTAAAGAAAATAGCAGAGCTATCCTCAGTGGGGGGCGCCAGAAAATTGTCGAGAGGCTGGAAAAAGAAGAAATGCCTCTACAGCTACCTACCCAGCAGCCTTGGAAGATACAATAAACACAAGGGGCACCACCAAAGCACAATGCTGGAAACATAAATCTCTCAAGACGCCACACGGATTCAAGCCAGAGTATACACCAACACCTTCAATTCAAAACCTTTGGATTCCCTTTCTTTCTCAACTCACTCAGCTCACACGACTGGCTATTCTTTATTTCGTTGCCCACATACCCATTGCTCACAACACTCACACTAAGAACCATTTCCCCGCTCTCTTACCAAAGCTTGTACAGTGGAAAGAAAAGTTGCTTAAGACTTATTGCATAACACTAGTTACAAGGCCCACTTCAGAGACAAATCCCAACACACATGTCCTTAATCAGATGGCAAGCCAAGACTTTTATTTGCACAAGTCTCCAAAGAAAAAACTTCCTTCTCCACAGGTTGGCGTCAACACCTTCGCATTTTCTCTCTTTGTGCTCTCCACGAGCTGTGTTTGCATGAGCTTGGTCCGCTCGCTCTGTAGGAGCTTGTGTCTCTTGGACGCCCAACCCACACTCTCCTCGAGCTATGGCGGTGGCTCCTCACACGAAAGCTCTGCTCACAAGCCACGAGCGTCTCTCTACTATTCCTCTGTCCCCAAGATGTCCACCATGGCGTTCTCCAGAGCTTGGGGTGCAACTCCTCAGCACTCTGCACCAGGTTGCTCTCCACGAGCCCTTTCTCTACTGTAGCGCGATCACTTCTACCCGGCCCTCCAGAGGCGGCTAACACACTTGAAACCTACACTCAACCACACGAGCCCGTCTGCTGTCGCTAGCCAAACAGCCTGCATGCTCAAAACCAAGGCGGCTACCCTGCAAGTGTTCGCCAGCTCAACACCAGGAAGAAACGACCACCTTTGCTCTTCAGGCTCTTCTCGTCGAACAGTCACCACACGATCACTGTCCCTGCCAGTTGCTCCTCTCCCAACGTCGGCCCTCTAGTCGCCCGCAGCTTCAAGCTCGTCATGTCGCCAGCCTCTTGCCAACTCTCCCATACCTCCTCGCTGCAGTCATGCTGTCCGTCTCTCTGGTCCCACCGAGAACTCTGGCTAGGCGTCCACTTACTACAAGGCTGCCACTCCTCTCTTTAGCACGCCGTGGTCTGCAGAATCCCCCCGGCCAGGCTCTTGTCTACTGCAGCACCTACACAAGGTGATCTTTTTCCTCTGCACACGGCTCCCCAGCAAGGCGGTCCTCGACCTTCTCTGCGCCTGCAGATCACCCCGACTCTCTCTTTTTTGCGGCCACTCTTCTCTCGCTGCAGAATCCCAGAATCACTCCCATAGCCTCTCTCTCCGCGCGATCATTCGCCAGGCGTCTATTGACTACAAGGCGGCCACCCTTCTTTGTTCGCCAACCTTCGAGAGGTTGTGTTGGTGGCATAATAAAACTCCACGTCGCCACTTCATTGTTGGCCACGTTGGTTTGTATTTTTATTCATTTTTTTAAAGCTTCAATGATGGCCACCAATGCCCTCTACATCACCTTGCTTTTCGAGTGAACATGCCACGCCCATAACCTTCCAAAACCACAAGAGCTGCCTACGGCCATAATCATCAGCATCATCATTACCAAGATACGGCCATTCCAAACCTGAAAAACCCTCCAAACTCAAGCATAAGAGAAATTCATATTTTGCTAGCGTCCCTTGTAGATTTCAATATTTACAGTCTGAATTGGGCTCTCTCCACATAACCACCATATGTACATCTATTTCCACCATGAGCTCATAAAATCCCCAATCATTGACATCCTCATGCTCATCCACCTCTTATTTACACACATCCAAGACACCTTCTTGACGAATAAAAAGCTCATACAATAAAAACTTCAAGTCTCCAGCAGCAGCTGCTCCAAAGAAAAATGCATGCACTAAATCATTGACATCCTCATGCTCATCCACCTCTTATTTACACACATCCAAGACACCTTCTTGACGAATAAAAAGCTCATACAATAAAAACTTCAAGTCTCCAGCAGCAGCTGCTCCAAAGAAAAATGCATGCACTAAATCACTCCAAAGCCATTCAGTCTGTACACTTGCCAGGGCATTCAGGGCAAAGTTTTATTGCACACCATGCATTCCATATGTACACGGGCTCAAAACACCTTTACAAAAAAACGCCTGACAACGGCATGCTCACTTGAGGAATCTAAATTATACTTCTCTTGCAGTTGTCGTCTTCTCACGAGATAGTCGAGGGTCTTCCACCACTAAAACCCTCCCACTCCACTTATGTGGCTTGTCTGTATGGGACCCAACACCACGATGCCTTTCCTCATGAGACAACTGATCGGGCTTCTCGTATTCTAGAAATCATTCATATGGACTTATGCGGCCCCATGCAAACTACTACTCAACGAATACCCACTTAATTTATGCTTATTATTGATGATTACTCACATAAAGTTATCCCTTGGCAAAGAAATCTCAAGATATCTCCCGCTTCCAGACTTTCTTCAAGATTGTGACCATAGAGAAGGTTTGACAAGTCCACTCAACCAATGGAGGAGAATTCATCTCCAAAGCCTTTCAAAATTTTTTCTCACAGAAAGGTATAAGTCATCAATTTTCCATGCCTCACACTCCTCCACATAATGGGGTGCTTAAACACAAGAATAGAACTATTTACGACATGGCTCATACCATGCTTTCTTCTTTTGATCTTCCTCCCTCTTTCTGTGGAGAAGCTGTGAGCACTATTGTTTACATCATTAACCGTTCTCATATGGCTCCAAAGGAGGCTTTTACTGGAAAGAAACCTTCTGTCTCTCATTTCAAGGTTTTTGGATGTGATGCCTATGTTCATATTCCTCCATTATGATAGATCCAAATTTGATCCCAAGTCCAAGAAGTGAAAATTCCTTGGATATAGCTCTCATTCCAAACCTTACAGATTATGGCACCCGGAGTCATGATCCTTGGTGATTTCTAGAGATGTTCACTTTGTGGAACCCTCAAATGATTCTCACTCTCATGCCAAGCTTGCCATCGAGGTCCCTCATCCTTCCTTGGCTTCTCCAACTCCACCACTAGCTTCTCCACCATCGGTTTCCCTCATCAAATGATTCTCACTCTCGTGCCAACTTACTATCGAGGTCCCTCCTCCTTCCTTGGCTTCTCCAACTCCACCACTAGCTTCTCCACCATCGGTTTCTTTACCCCTTGCCTCTCCACCCCCATTTCCTCCTTCCCCGCTTCTCCTCCTCCTGCTGCTCTTGTGCAACGGAGGATTGTGCCCAAGATTCCACGATGGCTAGAAACCATTGTTCATGATTCTCATCTCTCCGATATGGAGCTTCATCAGCTTACTGATTCTTCAGCACAATCTTTGACACAAGAACGGAGATTACAACAGCTTTGTCATTCTTGTAACCTTGCCTCTGATAACTACACTCGTCTAGTCCTATGATCCTACTACAGCTAAAGAGGCTCTTACTCTTCCTGAGTGGCGAGCAGCCATGGAGGCCGAGATTGATTCCATTTAGAGGAATCATACATGGGAGCTTGTGGACCAGCCAGTGGGTCTTTAAGACCAAGTTTCATGCTGATGGATCTCTAGAGAAACACAAAGCCAAATTGGTTATGAAGGGACACTCTTAGATTGAGGGTGTCAATTATAAGGAAACTTTTGCTCCTACATGAGATACAACACCATCCGGATAGTTTTTTCTCTTTGTGCCACTACAAGACAATGCTGCCATACACGCGTTTCATACACGCAATAAATTACGGGCGCGTGTATGGTCGCGCATGTATTTGAATAGAATCGGGCACGTGTATTTTGGCATTTAAATTCGCGTGTATATTGGCATCTATCAGCGCGTGTATAAGCGCGTGCATATACACGCTGTCGTGCCATGGCACGTCTATGGTGTGAAACCATGCATGTGAGGCCATCAAATACAAATCCAGATGCATGAGTTAAGTGCCATGACGAGTCATTATATGATGCCATGTACATATGTTCATATTGTAAATGAGGTTCAATAAGACGAGCTGAGGCTGAGCCAGATCTAGGAGTTTTTGTACATGAGTGTGGTGTGAATTATGGAGTTTTATGCATATGGTGGACCTTGTAGTAGGGAACACCCTTCTTAACATGTATGGAAATGCAAAGGTTTGATGCCAGATGAGTTAAAAGAAATTCAGTGGGAGCCAGTGTTGCGAGAACTCATCCAAGTCTGTCGAGCCATCAAAAAGAGCTTCTCTCAGCTTGTTGGTCCAGAGCTGGCATGGGCAGATTTTGACTATATAAATGGGCAGTTGCAATGGTGCACAGTTCTTACTATTGCCCACAGAGTCAACACTGTCATTTATTGTGATAGACTCTTGGTTTTGGCACATGCGGGGCACATTTCGGAGTTTGACTCTCCAGCAAATCTTTTACGACATGCAGAAGAATCTTTTGAGGAGGGAGATCATCTTTTTGCAAATATGGTGGCCAATACTGGCCAAGAGACTGCTCAAATCCTCATGAAAGCTGCCGAGGCTGCCGAGAGAGCAAGAAGGGGAAATTCTGAGCAGTAAGTAGATGAGAAGCCAGAGTCGAGTTTCTAGCTTCAATTTCAAGAAACTAGTGCAATGGGCCCACTGCAAGCATGGGCCACTGTCACAGGTGATTGAAACAAGAGAGCAAGGTATAGGTCATCAGCACTGCCACCACTTGTGTCATGGTGATCTTTAAAACAAAGAGAAATCGATAATGAACTGAACATCACACAATCACAGGCGGGTGGCAGCCTACGTGTATAAAAAGGAATACCTTGGGGAAATTTCTGGATGTTATGCAAACTATAAACGAGCGCAGCTTTTTTAAAATGGAATTCCGATTCTTAAGCTGCAAAAGGTGGTGAGGCGCCGCATTTGTTGCGGGAAAAAGAGGAAATAACCAGAGTTGGGATGGACGGCGCATATCAGAGAGAAGGGGGAGAACTCTGCAGATAAAACCAGTGCATCTATCTACCAGTTAATTTTAAACGAAAAATATATCTACTGTCTACACCGTGTAGGTGCTAGAATTGAAGAGGGAATTGAGAGCTATATGAAGAGATGCTTCAGCCATTTTCATGTTTTCTTTTCTCCATCGAGCTATCTTCTGTGAGGCGACCTCCATCGCGTGTGTACTGAGGCGATCTCCATCGCGTGTGTACTGAGGTGACCTCCATCGCATGTGTACTGAGGCGACCTCCATCGCATGTGTACTGAGGCGACTTTGAGATTAGCAAAAATAAAAACAAAAAGAAAATTCACTCGTTCAAATAAGTGTTTTCTTTGTTCTACTTTTTTTTAAGAAAAAGGGCATACTCATAAATCCTCAAGGATTTGGAAAATGAGAGAAAGGCTTTGGAGAAAAATTTAAAGGCTTTGGAACTTAGAGAATTGTGGGAAAAAGGCATCAAAAATTATATTCAAGCCGTGGGAAGTTGGTTCTACTTCTACTCAATCCAATTTCGGAATTCATGAGCATGTTATAGTTATGCCATATGCTATCTTTTGTTTGCATGATGTTAGAATTTAAAAGCAGGCTTTCAGGTGATAAAGGACATCTTGAAATGATGAAATCAATGATACTGGATGTATGGAATGTGAATGGACACATGTATGTTGGAAATATTTGAAGGTTAAGCTATGCCTACATGTGATTGGCTTGAAGGATTTGGAAAAAGGAGCCAGTGAATCTATGCCTAAAAAGGGACGAGCACTTGGTATACAATTTTGTGCAATCATCAGGATGAATTCAAAGATGTGTTGAGGTGAATTGACACATGTATATGTCACTAAAAAAAATGGAGATGTCCGATACTCCTTGGAAACTTTTGTGTGTGAGCTTCCTTGTTAGGTTTGGTACCTACTCTCACAGCTAGAAGTCTCGTACTTTCCTGGCTATACCGCACACATCACGACAGCTTTTGGTGAACCCGACGCGAAACTGTTTGGGTGAGAGTGTGGTGAAATATACAGGGAAGCTATGGCTGAGAATTCTGAGGGTCAGGGGGTTCATTTTGACCCCGGAGTTATGCAGATGTTTCAGATGTTTACTATGTATATGCAATAGCAACAAGCTGCTGAGAGAGGACAAATTTCCACGACCAAAGCATTACAATCAATTGTGAAAAAAGTGGATCAATTTGACGGGAAGGACATCACGAAGTACCTGCGCAATTATATAAAGGAGATGGAGCTAAAGAGGGCGACTGAGGAGGATATGGTTCGAAGTTTCGAGCTGGTATGTGTTCCTGAAATAAGAGAGCGCATAAGAGGATTGCAGACAGCACATGGTGGCAGAAATTGGGAGGAGTTCAAGCTTGCTTTAAAGGATGAATATTTCATGGAGGATTCTGAGCGAGTGACCAAACGAACTTTCTTGGAATGGGTCACAAAACCTAAAATGGGAATTTCTGCCACAGAATTGCTAAGAGAGTTTGAGAAGCGCTATGCCCAGCTGTCAAGGATAGAGCGTACAACTTTGGACAGAGAAAAAACAGAGCTCTTCTTACAAGCAGCTGGGAAAGATCTCCAAGAGAAATTGGAAATCCTCCTTGAGGATAAGGATACAGAGCAGGGATTAAAGAGTGATTGGAATGATGTTGAGGATGCAGTCACCATGTTAGCAAAGCGGCAGCGGAGGAGGGATAAAATGGTGATGGGCTCTGCAACCCCCATAACTGCTGCTACCCCTGAGAATCTACCAAAACCAGCTGCTACAATTCCAAAGGTAGATGGGCCGATGGATGAGCTTATTAAGGGTATGCGTGACCTAAAATTGAAGATGTCCAGGATTGAAGAAAAGGGTCTACCATTGGGGCAGGCTTCTATGCAAAGGCCTCAAAGCAAAGAAGGGTTTACATACAGATGCATATGGTGTGATGACCCAGAACATGCAAAGAAAGATTGTGCTAGCTATAAAGAAGCTCTTAAAAATCAACTTGTGTTTTTCAAAGATGGGAAAATCCATCTTACAGAGACTGGTCTTCCATTGAGTACAAATTTTGGGAAAGGAGGGATGAAAAAGCTAGTTGAGGATATGGCTGCTAGTCATGCCATTTCTATGGTTGAGGCAGCAACCTATGGATTAAAGGTTGGTCAATTAAAGCAGGGATTTGAGAATGATGAGGATTATGAGAATGAGGATTTTTGGCCATCAACAATGGAATTAATTGCGTCAAAGAAGGTGTCTAAGCAAGCTTTGCATGAGGCAGGTGATTGTATGCGTCTTGAGACTGGCTGGGAGGAGCCTGTGGATTCTTTATCTGTTCATGCCTACATTGCTAAATGCCAAAATAATGAGGCACAGGTAGAGGAGAAGCGTAAAAGGGAAAATGAGGAAGGAGGGCCATCAAAAAGAGTTACACGTGGAAGTGAAAAGAAGGATCCTGGGCCATCACATATGCCTCCACAGCATAGCAGACCTCCACAGGAAGTTTCAATGGAAGAAGTGCCAGCAAAAATGAAGGAGAAGGGTAAAGGGAAAAGTCCACTCTACAAGCTTCAATCTGATATTGAAGCTGCAACAGATCTCAAAAAGGTGCTTGAAGAGAGGATTCTAAACAGCAGGGTGGAATTTACACTAGGGGAAGTCTTGGGGATTGCAAAGAAAGAATTTCATGATGAGATAATTGATATTATACGGAGAAAAAGGCAGTCCATAATTGAATCTATTCCATCGCAAGGGGAGGCAAGCACTTCCAAGACTCATGGAGTACAGGTACAGAAAAAGGAAGAGAGAGAAAATGTGGTGGAATGTAATCACTCTGCTGATGGGGCACGACAAGTGCGCTTTGTGGAAGAGGATGATGAAAAAGAAGTTCTTACAAAAAGTCATTACTCCAGGAGTCATTGGGCAAGAGCAACTACTGAAACCCTTGTCAAGATAGGTGATTTGGAAGAGCCATATGTCGCTCTAATTGATCATGGGTCTGAAATAAATCTTATGGCTAAAAATCTCTACAACAAATGTAAGTGGCCAATGGATGTGGATCATGGGTGGATGATTAAAGTAGCTAATAACTCATCTAGAGAGCTTTATGCAGCATGTCCAAATGTAAGGGTAACTATAGGGGATGTGAAAGATGATCAGAACTTCTTTGTTCAGGAGATGTCATCGTATCCCCTCATTCTTGGGCAACCCTACATTACAGCTGTAAGGATGGAAACAAAGGTTTTGGATGATGGTTCAGCATATGCAAGAATAAGGAGTAAAGATGGCAAAAAAGCTGTTCAGTTTTTGACAGTTTGTATTAACCATGAAAGGAATCGTGAGTCTCTTCGGGCACAGTCACTCCCAAAGATAAATAGAGAATTCATGAATTACAGGGAAATGAGGGATTTTGGCCAGGTGCCATTGTAAAGCGGGATTCCAATGGTACAAGGGAAAATGAGTTCTCGCAGGACTCAATCAATGTAAATAGCTTTTCAGTAAATTTTCAGGGATTCTCCAGCTATGGGTCACTGGTTTTTGTAAAAAGCAAGGATTTGAAGCGTGGCATGCGAAAACATATACAAAATGAACAAAAAAGTCTTGAGCAGTGTGGTTTTTTGGAGAAGAATGAGTTTATTTCAGGGGTGCTTGATGAGGTGTCATTTGTAGATACTATGGATGTGCTTCTTGATATGGGAAGAGCATGCTTACAGGGTGGAAATGAAATGATAGAGGTGTCATCTGTGGAGATGTATGATATAATCGAGGAATTCGAGGGGGTGGAATGTAAAAACATGAATTGCGAGATGGATGCTCATGTTGATACAAAGTACAAAACAGTTACAAAGAAGGTGAAACCAGTTGCCTTGCCTTTGCCACCAGGAAGCAAGGAGAAGATAGATGAAGCTTCTATGCAACCAAATCTTAGAGATCCGAAGAAAATTGGGCATAAGTTTACTCAAGAAACTCTAAAAGAGCTAAAGATTGGTGAGAAGGATTTTCTGTTGCCAGTTGAAAGGGAATGCTTTGAGGAGATGCTTGTAAAACATGGGAAAGCCTTTGCTTTTCAGCCGCATGAGATAGGCTGTGTTGATCCAAGTGTAACAGCACCAATGGTGATCTTTATTGTTCCACATGTGCCCTGGAACCTGCGGCCAATTCCAGTACCAAAGGCTCTCTTGCCAAAGCTGATGGAATTACTAAAAGAAAAGATCAGGATGGGAATCTTGGAGCCATCATGTGCCCCATATTCCAACAGATGGTTTACTGTACCAAAGAAAAATGGGACATTGCGCTTTATTCAAGACATGCAACCTGTAAACAAAGTCACAATCAGGAATGTGGGAGCAGGTCCGATTATGGATGAGTTTGCAGAAGCATTTGCAGGGAAAGCTATATACTCTATGGGTGATCTGTATTCGGGATATGATCAGTTCCAGCTGGATATACAAAGCAGGGACTTGACTACAATGAGAACTCCTTTGGGACTAGTAAGGATGTGTACTTTACCACAAGGAGCCACCAACTCAGTGGCACATATGATGAATGGAATGAATAAAGTCTTACGAGACTTCATACCACAAAAAACTATGCCATTTCTGGATGATGTGCCAATAAAAGGCTGTGATGAGAAGGACAAAGATGGGGATTTGGATTCAAAGGGGTGCCGCAAGTTTGTGGCAAATCATATAAAGGATTGTGACATGATTCTATCCAGGCTTGAAGAAGTGAATCTTACTTTATCTGGGCTAAAATCAGTGTTTGGAGTTGGTGAAGTGCTAATAGTGGGACATCTTTGTAGTACTAGTGGACGCCGACCTTGTCCAGCCAAGATAGATGCAATACAAAGAATGAAAGAGACATGCATTAATGTTACAGAGCTGAGGAGATTTCTTGGAGCATGTGTCTTTTATGTTATTTGGATCCCACATTATGCACATGTAGCAGATCCTCTTTATCAACTTTTGAGGAAAGATCAAAAATTTCTGTGGAGTGCAGTACATATTAAAGCTATGCGGAAGCTGAAATGTTTTCTCCAATCATCACCCACTCTGAGAAAGGCAGATTATGAGTGTGGCAGGCCTGTGATTGTTATAGTTGATACTAGTCCTACTGGGATAGGATGGGCAGTAGGGCAAGATGATGAGGATGATCACAGGTATGTAATCCGATTTGGAGCAAAGGTATTAAGCTTTCGACAACGAAAGTATCCACAGATCAAGAGAGAGTTATGGGGAATAGTCACTGCTCTAAAATGTGAAAAAGAATATCTTATTGGGGCATCTGTACTTGTGGAAAACTGATTGCTTGCCACTTCTTGGGATGATAGCAAGTTGTACCACTCCAGATATTGCTATGCTTAGATGGATTGCTTATATCAAGTCACTAAATCCTGAGTTTGAGCATATTGCGGGAAAAGATAATTCAGTTGTAGATATGCTATCAAGAGCCAGGTATGAAGATGAGAAAGAGATGATTAGTGACATTGATGATGTGGGTACAAGGTTCTACACTACTGCATATTCAAAGGGGGACCATATTTGCCTACCAAATGCACTTGAGTCTTTTATTGAGGAAATGTATGAAGGAGATTGGTTGCTTATTGGTCAATATTTGAGTACTCTGACAAGGCAAGAAAATTGGTATGACTCAGAATTTAAGAGGATCCGCAGAAAAGCATATGGTTATTTCCTAAAGGATGGGTACCTCTGGAAGCATCCTAAGCAGAGGAATGCTATGCCACAGAGAGTCATATGTGATAAAGAGACTCAAGGAAAGCTTGTGAAAGAATTCCATGAGAGTCTCTGGGCTGGACATAGAAGTGTGTGGGCCACCTTTACCAAAATAAAGGAAAAATATTGGTGGAAAGGAATGTACAAGGATATTTCCCAATATGTGGAAACATGCATGGTATGCCAAATGTACTCAAATGTGCGGCATCGTGATGGCTTGCAACCAACCTACCCACCTGCCATGCACTATAAATGGGTAGTGGATCTAGTTACAATGCCTTTGGGAATTCGGCAGATGCGGTATATAGCACTTGCAAGAGAAGATTTGACAAATCAGGTAGAGGGGCGTGCTCTTAGAACAAAGAGTACGGAAACAGTATGCAAATTTCTCTTGGAAGATGTGATCTGCCGGTATGGTTGTGTTGGGAAAATAACAGCTGATAGGGGTGAGCTAGATGTTGAAGAAGCAAGGGAATTCTTCTCTAGAATTGGTATCAAACTGTCCCTAACATGTGCTTACAATCCTGAGGGCAATGGGAAAAGTGAGCGAGGACATCCTCCAATCATTAAAGCTTTGGCTAAGGCATGCAGAGAAAGAATGCGAGAGTGGCCAAAGCTGCTACCATATGCCTTGTGGGCTGACCGTACAACTCATAGCTCAGTGACAGGATACATGCCTGCAGAATTAATGTATGGTCAGAAGCCAGTGATGCCAGTTGAAGAAGTAGTTCTAACTTGGAATGTATTGCCCTGGGTGGAAGGATTGAGCAGAGATGACCTCCTTGCATTGCGAATAAGACAGTTGGAGAGGAGGCCTGAAGATGTAGAGCTTGCTAAAGCCCGCTTGAAAGATGCAAGGTTGAAAAATAAAGAAAGATTTGATAGTAGACACAGACTCCGGCCAAAACCTATTGAAGAAGGTGATTGGGTTCTAATGTATGATAGTAGCCTTGACAACCAATTCACTGTTCAAAGAAAATTTGCAAAAAGATGGTTTGGCCCTTACATTGTCAAGCATGTGCATGGAAATGCCACGTATACTCTGTGTGAGCTTGATGGAACAGAAATAAAGAATCTTGTGGCTGGCAAAAGAATCAAGATATTTAAAAGAAGGCATGATAATGATCCTTTTGATTCACAAAAGACTCAGAATGAGAGGCTTGACAGTGGTAGTATGTATATGGTTGAAGAGGGAGAGGATGATCTTCTTGGTAATGCAGAAGATGAAGACGACATCCAGTTATATGTGGACCTTGATGATGATTTGGTACATACCAGAGGATGTGCAGGTTTAGAGGGGGTGGATGTCGTGCCATGGCACGTCTATGGTGTGAAACCATGCATGTGAGGCCATCAAATACAAATCTAGATGCATGAGTTAAGTGCCATGACGAGTCATTATATGATGCCATGTACATATGTTCATATTGTAAATGAGGTTCAATAAGACGAACTGAGGCTGAGCCAGATCTAGGAGTTTTTGTACATGAGTGTGGTGTGAATTATGGAGTTTTATGCATACGGTGGACCTTGTAGTAGGGAACACCCTTCTTAACATGTATGGAAATGCAAAGGTTTGATGCCAGATGAGTTAAAAGAAATTCAGTGGGAGCCAGTGTTGCGAGAACTCATCCAAGTCCGTCGAGCCATCAAAAAGAGCTTCTCTCAGCTTGTTGGTCCAGAGCTGGCATGGGCAGATTTTGACTATATAAATGGGCAGTTGCAATGGTGCACAGTTCTTACTATTGCCCACAGAGTCAACACTGTCATTTATTGTGATAGACTCTTGGTTTTGGCACATGCGGGGCACATTTCGGAGTTTGACTCTCCAGCAAATCTTTTACGACATGCAGAAGAATCTTTTGAGGAGGGAGATCATCTTTTTGCAAATATGGTGGCCAATACTGGCCAAGAGATTGCTCAAATCCTCATGAAAGCTGCCGAGGCTGCCGAGAGAGCAAGAAGGGGAAATTCTGAGCAGTAAGTAGATGAGAAGCCAGAGTCGAGTTTCTAGCTTCAATTTCAAGAAACTAGTGCAATGGGCCCACTGCAAGCATGGGCCACTGTCACAGGTGATTGAAACAAGAGAGCAAGGTATAGGTCATCAGCACTGCCACCACTTGTGTCATGGTGATCTTTAAGACAAAGAGAAATCGATAATGAACTGAACATCACACAATCACAGGCGGGTGGCAGCCTACGTGTATAAAAAGGAATACCTTGGGGAAATTTCTGGATGTTATGCAAACTATAAACGAGCGCAGCTTTTTTAAAATGGAATTCCGATTCTTAAGCTTCAAAAGGTGGTGAGGCGCCGCATTTGTTGCGGGAAAAAGAGGAAATAACCAGAGTTGGGACGGACGGCGCATATCAGAGAGAAGGGGGAGAACTCTGCAGATAAAACCAGTGCATCTATCTACCAGTTAATTTTAAACGAAAAATATATCTACTGTCTACACCGTGTAGGTGCTAGAATTGAAGAGGGAATTGAGAGCTATATGAAGAGATGCTTCAGCCATTTTCATGTTTTTTTTCTCCATCGAGCTATCTTCTGTGAGGCGACCTCCATTGCGTGTGTACTGAGGCGATCTCCATCGCGTGTGTACTGAGGCGACCTCCATCGCATGTGTACTGAGGCGACCTCCATCGCATGTGTACTGAGGCGACCTCCATCGCATGTGTACTAAGGCGACTTTGAGATTAGCAAAAATAAAAACAAAAAGAAAATTCACTCGTTCAGATAAGTGTTTTCTTTGTTCTACTTTTTTTTAAGAAAAAGGGCATATCTCATAAATCCTCAAGGATTTGGAAAATGAGAGAAAGGCTTTGGAGAAAAATTTAAAGGCTTTGGAACTTGGAGAATTGTGGGAAAAAGGCATCAAAAATTATATTCAAGCCGTGGGAAGTTGGTTCTACTTCTACTCAATCCAATTTCGGAATTCATGAGCATGTTATAGTTATGCCATATGCTATCTTTTGTTTGCATGATGTTAGAATTTAAAAGTAGGCTTTCAGGTGATAAAGGACATCTTGAAATGATGAAATCAATGATACTGGATGTATGGAATGTGAATGGACACATGTATGTTGGAAATATTTGAAGGTTAAGCTATGCCTACATGTGATTGGCTTGAAGGATTTGGAAAAAGGAGCCAGTGAATCTATGCCTAAAAAGGGACGAGCACTTGGTATACAATTTTGTGCAATCATCAGGATGAATTCAAAGATGTGTTGAGGTGAATTGACACATGTATATGTCATTAAAAAAAATGGAGATGTCCAATACTCCTTGGAAAATTTTGTGTGTGAGCTTCCTTGTTAGGTTTGGTACCTACTCTCACAGCTAGAAGTCTCGTACTTTCCTGGCTATACTGCACACATCACGACAACGCATCAATACACGCATTAATACACGCATCAATATACGCTTTATTAAGAAAAACTGAATTCCTTTACAAAATTAAAAACTATTTTCTTTAAACCATCTCATAGTACATTACAGTATATATCATTACACAATCCCACTATATGCATTTACAACAATGAAATATATGCAAAAATAAATCATGTCATCAATTTAGAACGATACAGTGACGGATTGGTTAGGGTTCGATCTCATCTTCAATAAGATCCATCCTTGCCAAACGATCAACATCAATATCCATTTGATCAATTTGTAAGGCTACGATTAAATTTATTCCACTATCGATATTCTGTCCACCATTGATAATGGTATTGATGTCCTGAGCATCCTCATCAACATCACCATCATCCTCAATGGTAGGGTCATTCTCATGACCATGAGAAATGGCACACTCATCCTCATTATCATGATCATCTCTTATTTCTTGATCATCGATCACAACATCTTCATTGGCATGTTCAACATCATCTTCATTGCGGCTTGTTACATCCTCCATATGCTCCATATCAGTGAATGTATTATACATCACTTTGGAACGTGGTGCAATAGGGATGACGTACCACCATTTAATGTCATGCACCATTGGTAGATAGATAACCTACTCAAATACACATACTGCAGTAATTAATTAGCATATCAAAAGTCAAGGGGTACACGAGCTTAGATATATATGTACATGAAACACATTAGTAAAAAAATGCATACCTGCTCACATTGTTGTGGTAATACGAGCCTATCTTTCTTTGTTTGCCAAAACTTTGTAGAGTCAATAGTTACATAGCCACTTGCATGGCGTTTTATCGTTGCATTAGGCCCTTTTTCCACCACGTTCATTTGCCATTTGACATCCAAAACATACACAAAGAAGCGACGAAAGTCAAGCCTAAATATGTCTTGGATTGTGCCACAATAATCATCCATTTTTTCATTAGCTCCCTCAAAGCTACTAATGACACCGCAATCTTGTGTATTCCTCTTTTCATCAATTCTTTGTGTTCGAACATGCTTGCCTTCACACCATATAGCATTGAACATAGTGCACTGGACCAAAATAGAAGTAATATTTGTGTAAGCAACGTGAATAAATATTAAAAGCAAATCGCAAAACATTAGTTCTATGTACCTTTAACATGCATCCTCGTGCATACTCCCATTCTTCCGATGTGATATGTAGCCCCTCGTCGCTCTCTGCTCTCTCCATTTCCTCATGCAACCAATCAACATGGATATCATTCGGAAGTGTTGCTAGATGCTTAGGGTACGCCTTTTTACGAGAGCCATGTTGCCTCCGAAAGAGAGCTCTTTCTGCTTGCCTTTTTGTCTTTGCATCCTCATATCTTGTAACCCATCTGCTCATCATATCACTATTAAGGATGCAAGTGAAATTGAGATCATCAATCAATGTTCTGTCAATTACTTTACTCTGTCCTTTTCCTTGAGGCACAATAGAGGTCATCCTCAAGTCCTCTTCATTGCTCCATAGTCGTGGCAAAAGAGCTGTCCACCACCTGACCAAGAAATTCTGAAATATATACAAGAGACTCTTGTATCAACCAACCCTCGGCCATGCTTCCTTCAAGGCGTTGCACTTTGCCTTACAAAGTCTTTTAAGGTCTTCATGAAGCGCTCTAGGAAGAACATCCAACGTGCATGCACAATGCCACATAAAGCGATTTCGTCCACTAAATGCACAATGAGATGTAGTTGACCTGTGAGAATGGTTCGCGGAAAAGTCTCCTCTACCAAACAAACCACCTCCACTGCCATAACATGCGCATCATCCAACGTGGCTGGATCAATTGCTTTGGAACTAACATATCTGAAAAATAAATAAATAGTACGTTATACCTCATGCACGTTCATTTTGCAAGGTATAATGAAGGGTGGTCTGACATGGGTTTTACATACCTCACAAGCTCGCCCATCTTATAAATACATTTTTTCAAACTCTTATTTGCACAATGGTCGATGCTAGTAGGTAGTATGAATTGCGCACATAAGAGCACATGTATGTATGGTTTATGGCATCACAAAATTTAATTTCAATGTACAAGACTTGGAAAACACTTACTTGGAGCATCTTGTGCCAATCGTGGGACTTCAACCCATATAGTTGCTCAACGCCTCTTTTCTTAGTGGTTGTAAAGGCTCCCTTCAATGATCTCATGCATCCAGAGGGAGTACGCAAAGTGGTGATGGCCTGCTTTACCTACTTCTCCTCTTTCTTTGATATAATCCATGGTGCAGGCGGAAGACGAACGTGCCCACCCTCCTCTCGTGGCCAAGCTTGACGCAATGTCCTGCGACCCGCAAGTCCTCACCTACACTAACATTGTCTCGTTTACCAATAACATGTTCCCAAATACCAGATCCCACATTCTTGAAGATGTGCATGGGATCAAGAAGATGGTTGATCTTAAGATGGGTCCAATATGGTTGATCTTAAGATGGGTCCAATATGGTAGCCGAAAAAAATGGAGTACCTACACAAGGGATTGCTCTATGTGACCTTTAATCCAATTAGAGACTACACAAAACAAGATTAAAAAACATTACTATACCTGTTCATGCCATCTGGAGGAAGAATATTTGTAGACTCCCAAATACGCTTCCAATCTTTTGCATGAAGTGTTTGTGGAGGAATGTTACTCTTACTAGCAACATATTTAGGATGATCTGAGGGGAGAAATCGATGATGATTATCAAATATGGTCTTACACAAACCGTCAGCATACTCATGTACTAATGAAGGGCCACAAACAGGACATGCATGTTTACCCGATGTTTTCAAACCTGTTAAAATATAAATAAAAGTTAGAATAATAAAGTCAATATTTATAATTAATATAGCCAATAGTATTAGAGTAGGGAGATAATTAGAATTCTTACTAGAACAATCACTCTATCCTGATTTCTTGTCCGGATATCCGTGGGCGAGGCCCCGAGTGAGGGACCCTGCCCCGCACAAGAAGTGCTACTTCCACTATTAGCACCCCTGAATTCGTTACAGGGAGGGGACAAGGATCTTTCAGCTGGTATCAAAGCAATTTGGCTAAAGTGGATCAACTGAGAAGCCAAAAATGTCATACATATATGAAGTAACAATAAAAGGTTGGAATTGTGTGATAAAATTCATATAAATTGTTATTCAGACTGAAATTCATAAATTGGTAATTGGGCGTTCTGATGGAAGTACCGCAAATATATGGAATCCCTGACTTGCTTGAGGCCTAGACATGATGGTATTTACCTTATAGTTCCAAGGACCCCGACTACCGTATATATCGAAGGTATAACTGTAGCTCTTTACTAGCAGTATATACGAGTAAATCTAAGATCTTGAAATTATAAGCAAAAATGCTATCCAGATGATGAATTCGAATGTGGCTAATAGGATTTTAAAATTCTGGTTGAACTGATGAGTTGATTTGGATTCTGATTGAAAAATGATGATTCCTGAATTTTGGTTGAAAAGCGATAAGCTGAGCAAAACCACAATGAATGGGACGAGTCCTTGTGATAACGGTCATAATTAGAATGATGATAATGACTTCAGCAAATCACTATGAGATTAGTGGATTATGCTGACAGGTTGCTACTATTAATACTTGACCCAGTGGATCAAGTTAAGAGATGACAAATTAAAAATCTATATAATTGAAATTTCCATGGAGGACTATTCAGATGGAAATTTCGGTCTAATGGATCATTATTGTGTTAAAGATATGAATGATATGTTCTAAATGAATTGTTATCTCATAATGAGTTCTATATGAGTATCTTTATCCCATGATTCTGTGGAGAGCTGACCAATCTAAAGAACCCCAAAATCAGTTGAATCTAAAATTGGATTTGAATAAAAAATAAAGGGACTTAACAAGAATTTTCGTATTGATAGAAACATGGATCGAGGTCGTCGTGGTAGAAATGAAAACTCCCAACTCGATGAGGAACTTGGATGTTTGTAAAACTCGTCATAGATTACAGCCAGGACCTTTCAAGGGTGAAGGGGAAAACTTGGGTGAGGCTGTGGAGAAGTGGATCGAAGCAATGGAAGAGTACTTCGAATGTCACTGGGTACAATGAGAAGAGCAAAATGGATCTTGCAAGACTGAAGATAGTAGAAACAGCCAGAGTGGCATGGAGAAATCACTGCAAGACAAACCATCTGGATCGAAATACCCAGACATGGAGTGATCTCAAAATTTATCTAAGGACGAGGTTCTGTCCTCTCGGGCTGTTTAGAAACAAAGATGAACGAATTCTTAGAGTTAACCCAGGGGAGCAGAACTATTAAAGTATATCACCAAGCGTTTGCTCTCCTTCTCAAATACTTGCCACCACTAGATGAAGAACACCTGATGGCCAGGTTCATTGGAGGACTAAACGAATCTTTGAATATCCTGGTGAAGAATGCCAATCTAGTTTCCATAGCCGAAGGAGTGCAGATGGCGAAGGACTTCGCCAAGGCCTTTGATGTCAAGGTCCCGCAGAAGCCAACACCATCACCTCTCAAAAGGTTTTTAGTTCAAAAGAAGGTGATTCCAACCTTCCCCCACCTATGTCCTGTTTGTGACCCTTCGTTAGTACATGAGTATGCTGACAGTTAGTGTAAGACCATATTCGATAATCATCATCGATTTCTCCCGTCAAATCATCCTAAATATGTTGCTAGTAAGAGTAACATTCCTCCACAAACACTTCGTGCAAAAGATTGGAAGCGTATTTGGGAGTCTACAAATATTCTTCTTCCAGATGGCATGAAGAGGTATAGTAATGTTTTTCAATCTTGTTTTGTGTAGTCTCTAATTGGATTAAAGATCACATAGAGCAATCCCTTGTGTAGGTACTCTATTTCTTTTCGGCTACCATATTGGACCCATCTTAAGATCAACCATCTTCTTGATCCCATGCACATCTTCAAGAATGTGGGATCTGGTATTTGGGAACATGTTATTGGTAAATGATACAACGTTAGCATACGGGAGGACTTACGGGTCGCAGGATATATGCATCAAGCTTGGCCATGAGAGGAGGGTGGGCAGGTTCGTCTTCCGCCTGCACCATGGATTATATCAAAGAAAGAGGAGAAGCAAGTAAAGCAGGCCATCACCACTTTGCGTACTCCCACCACTGGATGCATGAGATCATTGAAGGGAGCCTTTACAACCACTAAGAAAAGAGGCGTTGAGCAACTATATGGGTTGAAGTCCCACGATTGGCACAAGATGCTCCAAGTAAGTGTTTTCCAAGTCTTGTACGTTGAAATTAAATTTTGTAATGCCATAAACCATACATATATGTGCTCTTATGTGTGCAGTTCATACTACCTACTAGCATCGACCATTGTGCAAATAAGAGTTTGAAAAAACGTATTTATAAGATGGGCGAGCTTATGAGGTATGTAAAACCCATGTCAGATCACCCTTCATTATACCTTGCAAAATGAACGTCATGAGGTATAGCGTACTATCATTTATTTTTCAGATATGTTAGTTCCAAAGCAATTGATCCAGCCACGTTGGATGATGCGCGTGTAATAGCAGTGGAGGTGGTTTGTTTGGTGTGAGGTGAAAAAAAGAAAGAAAGAACCACTGCCTCTATAGCCCTTCACCTCCCAAACTTGGAAATACAAACACAACGGAGGCACCACCAGCCACCGTCTGGAACACTTCTCACTCTTCACCACCCAACCCACGCCAGAAAGACAGCACAAAACAGGGGCACCATAGACCAAGATAAACACCGAGCATATATTTCCAGAAAACACTTCATACAAGCTTCTCTCGACACAGAAGCCTTACTCACACAACTCACAAACACTCAGACCTGTCACTACCGAGGATACACCACATCCCCAATCACCACAAACCTCTCGCCTGCCTGCTGTATCAACCACACCAGAAAGAACCCGGCCACTCTCACTCTTCAGAAGGCGCCCCACCAGCTAACCCTCAACTCTCTGCAACCCATCACTCCTGCATGTGTCGCCAGCAGCTACACCATCATCTCTCTCTCTCTCTCTGTGCTGATTCTCTGTCACCTGCAGCTTATCTGCAGTGCTACCGGCCCCACCAGCCAAGCAGCAACACCTGTCTTTCTCTCTGCTTCACTCGGCACCCGCTCTGCTTCCATTGTCCTGCTTCACCTACACGGCCCACACCAGCCCTCGTAGATCACCTATCAACCCCTTGCCAGTAGCCTGTCACTTGTTGATGCCAGCCACTCGCCCTTTGTGCCCAAAACCAAGGCGGCTTCCTCACTAGTCGCCACCCTTCGGCACAGTCGCCTCTGCTTTCACACAGTTGCAGACGGCCATCACCTCCGCTGAGCGCCCCAGCTGCTCTGCACCTTCTTTACCACCACCTCAAAAGCCACCGTAGAGCTGCTCTGCCACACTTTCGCATCCTCTTGCACTAGCTCTGTCTGCTCACGAGCTCTCTTCCTTCAGGGTGGCTTCCTTTTTGTCCTCGCCAGCAGCTCCTAGGCGGCCTCCCTCTGTGTATGACTGTAGTTGCGCCCAAACTACTCTCACGCCAAACCCACTGCTTCCACTTACGCTTCTCTCCTTTTGCTGTCGGCCCGTCAACCAGGCTCCAGCTTGTTCTTTGGCGCCTTCTGCACTACCCACTGCACTGTCCGCTCCAGCTTGTCACCTAGACGCCATCTTCACCTAGCCCAAGCGAAGGTAACCTCCTTCGCATCCAACGGCGGCCCTCTCTCTTCGCAGACTGGCTCGGGCCCTCCAGCTCGTCACCACTTCTCGTACCCCAGGGCGGCCACCCTTTGCCTCAGTGCCTGCGTGCTGTGCCCCAGCTGCACTTCGACGACCCTCTTGCGCCTGCAGCCACGCTACCCACTGTCGCCAGCTCGTCGGCTCCCTGTAGAATCAGCAGAGCGGCATCTTTCTCTAGGCGGTCACATTCTCTTTTTCTCCGATCCCGCCGAATCCCCAGCCAGGCGTCCACTGCTTCGAGGCGGCCACCTTCACGTGCTTGCCAACCCTATAGATAGTGGGCGCTGGCAGCCAGGTTAGCCTCCACGTGGCTACTGCTTTGTTGGCCACGTTTGGTCATTTTATTCTTTATTTTGGGCTTGGAAAATGGCCACAATCCAACTGTCCTTTTCACACCATGTTAAAGTCTACATTGGCCCTATGCTTCCACGTATTCTTAAATTGCAACCTTTAGTGCCCACTCCATTTTAAGGGACGCATACACATTCAGAACCATCGAACCACCTGCAGCTGACCTTACTCCGGACAGGCCTGTAAACAAGCCCAAAACCAAATCCATCCACCCTGTACACCTGAAGACGCATTCAAAGCCAACCTCTTCACACCTGCCATGCACACGTATATACACAAGCCCAAAATACCTCTCAGAAAAACGGTTGACATTTGGTAGAGGAGACTTTTCGGTGAACCATTCTCACAAGTCAACTACATCTCATCGTGCATTTAGTGGACGAAATTGCTTTATGTGGCACTGTGCATGCACGTTGGATGTTCTTCCTAGAGCGCTTCATGAAGACCTTAAAAGACTTTGTGAGGCAAAGTGCAAGGCCCAAAGGAAGCATGGCCGAGGGTTGGTTGATACAAGAGTCTCTTGTATATATTTCATAATTTTTTGGTCAGGTGGATAGCTCTTTGCCATGACTATGGAGCAATGAAGAGGACTTGAGGATGCCCTCTATTGTGCCTCAAGGAAAAGGACAGAGTAAAGTAATTGACAGAACATTGATTGATGATCTCAATTTCACTTGCATCCTTAATAGTGATGTGATGAGCAGATGGGTTACAAGGTATGAGGATGCAAAGACAAAAAGGCAAGCAGAAAGAGCTCTCTTTCGGAGGCAACATGGCTCTCGTAAGGCATACCCTAAGCATCTAGCAACACTTCTGAATGATATCCATGTTGATTGGTTGCATGAGAAAATGGAGAAAGCAGCGAGGGCTGCATATCACGGCGGAGGAATGGGAGTATGCATGAGGATGCATGTTAAAGGTATATACAACTAATGTTTTGCATTAGTTGTAAGTGATTTGCTTTTAATATTTATTCACATTGCTTACACAAATATTGCTTCTATTTTGGTCCAGTGCACTATGTTCAATGCTATATGGTGTGAAGGCAAGCATTTTCGAACACAAAGAATTGATGAAAAGAAGAATACACAAGATTGCGGTGTCATTAGTAACTTTGAGGGAGCTAATGGAAAAATGAATGATTATTAAGGCACAATCCAAGACATATTTAGGCTTGACTTTCGTCGCTTCTTTGTGTATGTTTTGGATGTCAAATGGCAAATGAACGTGGTGGAAAAAGGGCCTAATGCAACGATAAAACGCCATGCAAGTGGCTATGTAACTATTGACTCTACAAAGTTTTGGCAAACAAAGAAAGATAGGCTTGTATTGCCACAACAATGTGAGCCGGTATGCATTTTTTTACTAATGTGTTTCATGTACATATATATCTAAGCTCACGTACCCCTTGACTTTTGATATGCTAATTAATTACTGCAGTATGTGTATTTGAGTAGGTTATCTATTTGCCAATGGTGCATGACATTAAATGGTGGTACGTTGTGAGGTGAAAAAAAGAAAAAAGACCCTTGCCTCTATAGCCCTTCACCTCGCAAACTTGGAATAACACACACGAACGGGGGCACCACCAGCCACCAGCTGGAACATTTCTCGCACTTCACCACCCAACCCACGCTAGACAGACATCACCAAACAGGGGCACCATAGACCAAGCAAACACCCAGCAATTATATTCCCAGTCAAAACATTATACAAGCTTCTCCCGACACAGAAGCCTTACTCACACAACCATAAAAAAACACTCAGACCTGTCAGCCGAGGATACACCACATCCCCAATCACCACATGATCCACTCGCCTGCCTGCTATACCAACCACACCAGAATGAACCCGGCCACTCACTCTCTTCAGAGGGTGCCCCACCAGCTCAACTCTCTGTAGCCCATCACTTCTCCATGTGTCGCCAGCAAACAACAGCTATCCAAACACCTCTCTCTCACTCTCTGTGTTGATCCTCTGTCAGCCTCGCAACAAGCCCATTTCCTCTTGCAGCTTATCTGCCCTCCTACCAGCCCACCACCAAGCAGCAACACCGTCCTTTCTCTCTGCTTCACTTGGCACCCTGCTCTCTGTCCACTCTGACTAACCGAACCAAGGTCACACCACCTCAGTCCGTCCACGCTCCAGTCTTCACTTACGCGGCCCACACCAGCCAACGCTTTGCTCTCCTTTCTTCACGGCGATCCTCCACACTAGTCGCGAGCCCTCCTGGGCATCCCACCTTCACACTTGTCGAAAGCCCAAAGCGGCTTCTCACAACCTATCAGCCACGCAGCTCTTGTCTCCTGCATCTTCTCAACCTGCATAGGCCACCCCAGCAGCCTTTGTATCTACACAATCACCCTCAACTTCTACCTCTCATTGTCCCCAGGCGACCTCCAGCACCAAGCGGCCACTCCCTTTGGCTTTCTCTCTTCAGAGCCTCCTCTTGCGCCAGTCACTGTCTGCTGCAGCTTTTAGCCATGCACCTACAGCTGCACTCCAGTCTTGTCCACAAGGCGGCCACCACCTTAGCTACTCACACGGAGGCGCTCCCTTTTCGCTGTCTCCAATTGCAGCACCTTCTCTCTTTCCTATGTCTCTGCGCTACCTGAAAAGATGCAGGGGGGAAGAGAGCTTGAGCTCTTACAAGCACACACACACACTCACAAAACCCTAATAGAGAACACACAAGGTGAGAGGCTGAAAATCTTCTTCTTCTCTACTCAACACTCAACACTCAACACACCATATACAAGAATAAGAGTACACACAATATGAAAGGTACTCAACCAATACATACACGGGTTCTCTATAGTGTGAACCCGACTAAATGAGCTGGCGCTATAACTATGCCAGTCTCTAGAATGGCTGTCACACAGCGTGTCATCCCACTGGCTGCATATCTCCCATGATCTCACCAACCATGCCAGTGGTGTAAGTGTGGGGCCTATCCCCCAGGCGGGTCATCAGTGGCCACCGCCACACTAGACGAGCTCGATATCGCAACACTCCCCCTCGAGCTCAACTCCATCTCATGTACACCAAGCGAAGCCCTGAATCTGCGGAGCTTCTCTGTACCCAATGCTTTGGTGAAGATGTTTGCTACCTGATCCTCTGTGCTGACATAAACAAGGTCAAGGTCTCCTGCCAAGACCTTCTCTCTGACGAAGTGGTAGTGGACCTCTATGTGCTTCGTACGAGCATGAAAGACTGGGTTCCTGGACAACTGTATACTGCTAATGTTGTCACAGAAAATAACAACTTGTCTATCCACTGATAGACCCAAATCTGCAAGTAGCTTTCTCAACCAAGCTACCTCACATGCTGCCATAGAGCAGCTCCTCTGTACTCCGCCTCCGTACTTGATAGAGCAACCGTAGGCTGCTTCTTGCTGCTCCAAGTCACAGCAGCACTCCCCAAAGAAAACATGAATCCACTGGTAGATCTTCTATCTGAGATACTACCAGCCCAATCAGCATCTGTATACCCATGTACACATATCTCTATCCCAGTCTCATAGAATAGTCCGCAATGCAAAGTAGACTTCACATACCTCAGTATGCGTCTCACTGCATCCAAATGCGATTTTCGTGGAACCTGCATAAACTGACTCACCAACCCAACAGCATAGCTCAAATCTGGTCTGGTGATCGTCATGTAGATCAAACTTCCTACTATGCGCCTGTACATAGTAGGATCCTCCAAGATCTCTCCTGAATCTGCACTCAACTTGCCATTCTGATCCAATGGCACAGAAATAGGCTTATAGCCTGTCATACCATACTTGGACAACATGTCCAAGCCATACTGTCTCTGCAGTAATCCAATACCATGTGGTGACCTAATCACCTCAATGCCCAAGAAATATCTGAGCTCCCCCAGATCCTTCATCTCAAACTTCTGTCTAAGCAAGATCTTTACATCAAAGATCTCTGCATCATGGTCCCCCGTAATGATCAAGTCATCTACATAGATGACAACAAGCACAACTCCTCTATCACCATGTCTCACATACATCGAGAAATCTGCATTGGCTACATGAAAGCCAATAGTGACAAGATATTCAGAAATCTTGTCAGACCATGCTCTTGGTGCTTGCTTTAAGCCATACAAGGCTTTCTTCAACCTGCAAACATGCTCGGGGTGACCCACATCCTCATAACCAGGTGGCTGCAACATATACACCTCTTCTTGCAAATCCCCATGCAAGAATGCATTCTTTACATCCATCTGATGTAAAGACCATTGCTTTGACGCAGCCACTACTATCACAACTCTCACCGTTGCCATCTTGGCAACTGGGCTGAAAGTTTCCTCATAATCAATGCCATATGTCTGCGCATATCCTTTGGCTACCAATCTAGCCTTGTACCTGTTTATGCTTCCATCACTGTTATGTTTAACTTTGTACACCCACTTGCATCCAATGGCTTTCTTGCTTTCAGGCAATTGCACTAAATCCCAAGTTTCATTTCCATATAGTGCATCCATCTCCTCATCCATAGCTTTCTCCCAACACACATTTCCAACAGCCTCATCAATGCATGTGGGCTCTACAACCTGCACAACCTTTGCCATATATGCATAGTGATGTGCCACATAACCATCATATGTAAATCTCTGCACAGGGTTCTTCACTCTCCCTGATCTTCGCAGCTTTTCATTCATGGCTTCCATAGCCTTCTTTACACCAGGTGTTCTCATAGCTGGGATCCCAAGCTCCTCATCAAGGCTCATGTCTGAGCCACTAGCTCTCCCTCAACATGAGAATGCCCTGCAGAAATGTCAGGCATACCAAGGGGCTCAACCACTTTCTCTTTTCCTTTACGTGATGTAGTAATCACATTTGCAGGACTGGTATTATGACGTAGCCTGCCACTCCATGGTCTATCAACAGATCCACTAGATGAGGACTCTCCTGGTCCACTCAAAGACTGTGATTGCTGACCTGCATTCTGTGCAACCACACTTCCACTCACATCAGCCCCAATAGCTTCTTTTTCAGCAGCATACCAGCTGCACATCTCATCAAAGACAACATCCCTGCTTACTCTCAACTTACGTGTAGTAGGGTTATAACACCTATATCCCTTTTGCTCAAGGGAATATCCAATAAACACACATTTCTCAGCTTTCAGATCCAGCTTAGTTCTCAACTCATCTGGCACATGCACATATGCAATGCATCCAAAGACTTTCAGATGAGACAAATCTGGTTTTCTGCCAGTAAACCTCTCCTCTGGAGTTACATCATGTATGGCTGCAGTTGGAGTCCTGTTCATGATGTATACTGTTGTAGAAACAGCCTCAGTCCAATAGCAATGCGGCATATTCTTCTCTTCCATCAATGCTCGTGCAATCTCAACAATGTGCCTGTATTTTTGCTCAGCAACTCCATTTTGCTGCGGAGTGTATCTGCATGTAAACTGTCTCCGAATACCATTCTTCTTAAAAAATTCAGAGAACTCATTGGAGAAGTACTCTCCCCCTCCATCTGACCTTAGGCACTTTACATATTTCCCTGTTTGCTTTTCAACCAAAACTCTGAAATTCTGAAAGTGAGTGAACACCTCACTCTTCTCCTTCATGAAATATACCCACACTTTCCTTGTGTGGTCATCAATGAAAGTCACATAGTACTTCCAGCCTCCCATAGATATGGTCTTCGTAGGACCCCATACATCTGAATGCACAACATCTAGTGCATTTCTGCTCACATATCTGTTACGTGGAAACACATGCTTTGTTTGCTTCCCAAATTGGCATGCTTCACATATTTTCTACATACCTTCCACTTTAAATTTTGGTAGCCCTGTCACAATTCCTTTTGTCTGCATAGACTTCAATCTCTGCACATTTACATGTCCAATCCTTTTATGCCATATGTCTGTGTCTGCAACAACTCTTGAACCATTTGCAAACATCGCAGCACTCATTTCAGGCATGTCTACATTCAATGTAAACATTCTGCCCACTCTGTTGCCTTTTGCAACCAACCTGCACTTGTCTTTAAAATCTTCAACATAACACCCATCAGGGTTAAACCGAACCTGCAAACCCTACTCAATCATCTGGCCAACTAAAACCAGATTCTTTGTTATGTTCGGTACATGAAGTACATCTGCAAGGTACTTCACTTTGCCATCCTGCATAGACAATGGCACATCTCCAACATGGGCAATTGGATGAGCAGTGTCATCCCCTGTTTCCACAAAACCTAGTCTTTCCGGGTTTTTCATCTCCTTGAACCACTCCCCATGACTTGTCATGTGGTTCGAAGCGCTTGAATCCACATACCATACATTATCTTTTTGTGCTGCATCAACATTTTCAGACATGGCATTCACGACATGCTGCATAACAAACAACCTTTCATTATCCTCATTATTTCTGCTTGAGGAGGATGCATAGTTGTTTTGCTGCACTTTTCCATTTTGCATGTCAGCCTGCTTCTTATAACATTCTGCCTGCACATGTCCAGGCTTACCACAATAATAGCATTCACGTGCATCATTATATTGGCTTTGCCAATTTCCACGACCTCTTTGACTCCCCCTGCCTCTGAATTTGCCTCTTCCACCTGCGTGTTGTTGTTGTTGTTGATTCTGGGACTGTTGTTGCTGCTGCTTGCTGGCCATAATTCTGATTACCTGTTCGGCCAACTCCTTGACCGCGTCCACGGCCTCCTCTACCTCGTCCTCTTCCCGAACTCGTGTAGAAAGCCTGTTGCTCTGAACTGTTTTTACTTTGTGAAGACTGTTGGTCTTCACCCAAGTTCTTCTCTTCGATAATTAGCATAGACACCAAATTTGTAAAGTTGGGAATGTTTTCCCGAGTCTGAATAGACGTCTTGAACGCCTTGTATTGTGGCCCGAGACCACGTAGACAGACTTCCACCTTGTCATCATCATCTACTGACACACCAATAGATGCAAGGGATTCCACAATACCCTTTATCTTCAACGCATAGTCATTCACAGACATGCTCTTTTTCTCCACAGTATGAAGTTCATTCTTCAACTGTATCTTACGTGCCTTGGTATTTGTTTCACAAAGCTTTACCAAGGTGTCCCACGTCTCCTTGGGGGACTTGGCATCCTAAATGTGCCCAATCATGGTGTCCTGTATACTAATGGAGAGTCAATACATAACCTTCCTGGCTCCTTGGTTCCAGTCTTTAAACTCTTTCACATCTGCAGCAGTCAGATTTATATCCGGTATCTCTGGTGCCTCTTCATGCTCACCTTCTATGTAGTCCCAATAGCCTTTTCCCATCAGGAAATTTGTCAACCTGAACCTCCAAGCATGGAAGTAATTCTTGTCAAGCTTCTCAGCCACAATCTGAGTTATCCCATTATTTGACATCTTGCCAGACACACAATTTTACCAGAAACTGCACTCTGGTTTTTCTGCACAAACTGCTGTATTTTTTTTTGCACAGCGGTACTGTAGTACTCTCAAATGTCACAACCAGTGACTTCAATGTGCATACATACACCCAATGGCAACTGTAGACCTCTTTGTAGCACCCACAGTGTCTGCACAGTCAATCTGTCTTCCTGTAATTCTTAAAACAGAGTTCTGCATAGAATCGATGACTTACCCGCAGTGCTCGAAATCGCCTGCTTTCTGAAAAACGGAGGTCCAGACGTGCCCGAAACGCATTTTTGGTCCGAGAAACGTAGTCCGATAGGACTGTATAGTTGCCCTATACCTTTACTCCCGCGAAGAAAGCTCCTCAATCAGAGATCGTTTGCCGGTGCCTCCCGTAGAGCTCCCGACAAGGGTGTAGTCACCAACACAATAGGGAAGAGTAGTTGAAGCTCTTACCCTCGTACCGCTTCCTATGGTTCTCTTGCTTGCAGCTCAGCCCTTAGCACGAACCAGGCTCTGATACCATGAAAAGATGCAGGGGGGAAGAGAGCTTGAGCTCTTGCAAGCACACACACACACACTCACAAAACCCTAATAGAGAACACACAAGGTGAGAGGCTGAAAATCTTCTTCTTATCTACTCAACACTCAATACTCAACACACCATATACAAGAATAAGAGTACACACAATATGAAAGGTACTCAACCAATACATACATGGGTTCTCTATAGTGTGAACCCGACTAAATGAGCTGGCGCTATAACTATGCCAGTCTCTAGAATGGCTGTCACACAGCATGTCATCCCACTGGCCGCATATCTCCCATGATCTCACCAACCATGCCAGTGGTGTAAGTGTGGGGCCTATCCCCCAGGCGGGTCATCAGTGGCCACCGCCACACTAGACGAGCTCGATATCTCAACACTACCCTCTCAGCTAACCACCCCAAGGCGGCTCCCTTCGCCTGTCCTCTTTGTTCAGGTGGTCACTTTTGACGCCAGCTCCCACAGTAGCCAGCCCATCGCCAAGGCTTCCCGTCGCTACACCTTACACTTCAGCCACTTCAAACCCACTTACACTTCACAAGGGGGGGCCCCATGTCTATACGATGGCCACCAGCCTGCTACCCTCTATCTGCTCTCTGGCTCTCAGCTCTACACGACGGCTCCGTCCGCCTGGCAGCAGCTCACCAAAGCCCTCCTCTGCACGCGCTTGTGGCTGCACACGCCTGAGAAACCCCCAGCACTCCACACGGCCAACCTCTGCAATCCTGCTGTTGCGCCCAAGAGCCCTGTCCAATATCACAAGGCGACTCCCTCCTGCGCCTCTGCACATGCCCAGAACTTCTCCACGTCCGAGCGGCCCCCGTTGTACAAGGCGACCGTTTTTCTTTTCTCCTCACCAGCAGCTCCTTCGCCAACCTTCCCGAACACTCCAGTCTTCACTGGCGGCAACTCAAGCCTCCAAGTGGCTTTCAATATTACATGCCACGTTATTCATTATTTATTATTTTCCAAGGCCTAAAGATGGCCACACTTATATTTCCTTTTCAGACTCATGTCCTTTGCTACCTTGGCCACATCAATAATTGCCCTTATGCTTTCCACACACCTCTTTCTCAAGGCAACACCGGCCCCTTCAGTCTTTAATGCCCATGCCTCCATACACATTCCAAATACAGCCTTTAATTGCCTAGTTATACATTGGACGCGCACACATACGAGCCATCGAATAGCTGATAGCACCTGCACCGAACCCTGTTTCGGACAAGCCTGCAACAAGCCCGAATCAAATCCATCCACACTGAACGCCTAGCAACGCATTCAAAAACCAAACTCTTCATTCACACCACGCATCCATATGTACACGAGCCCAAAAGATCTTTCAGAAAAACGCCTGACATACTTTGCCAACGCCCCCATCTGCTAGGGCATTCATGCTCAGTAGCAAAAAGATAAATTCCAATAGCTATCCACCAGGATCAAAAGGGAACAGCTGCTCTCCTGACCATCCCATTCCCCAACATCTTTGAAACACCATGGCTGCATCACTGCATACCAAACATCAAAACCATAGCCACAACATCATCCACGTTCACTTCATCCACAACAAACCTCCTCGTCTTCAAAACCT
The DNA here is from genome assembly GCF_041138505.1 of Cibotium barometz. Taxonomy (NCBI): domain Eukaryota; kingdom Viridiplantae; phylum Streptophyta; class Polypodiopsida; order Cyatheales; family Cibotiaceae; genus Cibotium; species Cibotium barometz. The sequence goes on along the minus strand of NC_141102.1, from coordinate 24,229,887 downwards.
GTGGCATTCCAGCATTTAGCATCCCATTCATCAACTCCTGTGAAGGCCAGGTTCCATCATTTTGACCTTTATTCACACCAAAAATCAGATCCTTTCCATCAGCAGTGTCCATCAGCACTTCCAGCTCTTGTACTTCAGGCATCTCTTCACAACCATACAGCTCAGCTGGTTCAGAACCCTTGTCATCCTTGGACTTTGCCTTAAGCATTTCAGCAACCCGCAAAGAAGCCTTTGTTACACTCTCAACCATATCTGCATCCATGTCTATCTCTGGCTCCTGTTTATCAAGGCTAGAAACTTCCCAGATATCATCCTCAAGCACAATACTCACATCATCACAACGCTCTGCATCAGCCAAATCAACCTGCATACCTTCTTGAGTGTTGCCAACCCCCCTGTTATCATCGTCCAAAGACTCCCCAGCACATAATGCATCAAATGGAAGAACATCCACACCATTCATCGCAGGTACCATATCACCATCAAGCTGTCTCAGAAAATCCATAATAATGGAATCTTCCTCCATGCTCTCCACATCCGCATCACAAACCATCATGACTTCATCACAAGTCTCTACCCCATCCTCCTCCATTGTAGCATCTGGCAAAGAATCATCCTCAAAGCATCCTATATCCAGCTCCTCTTCCTTCTCATCATCAGCCAATCCCAAGGCATCATCCTCTTTACTTCCATGTGCATGCATGTCATCCAGATCCGAATGATCTTCAGTAGAACCTTTCAAATCACTGTCCTGCACAGCTATGACGTCCAAATCCAAAGAAGAATCCACTGGCAACTCCTCATCTGCACTTTGCTTCTTCACCTGCTTCTCATCCACCTTCTTTTCATCCACCTGCACATGCTTTAAAGACTTTGGAAAAAAATCAGAAGGCACATAAAACATCCCCCTTTGCACCTATATCGGCCTTTGAGGCTCCTGTCTAATCACACTTTGCATAGGACTCTTATCCACCTCAACCAAATTCACATGCATATCCCTTGCAGACACAACACCTTCATACGGATATATATCCATCTCCATCTGCTTCAAAACCTTGCCTTCCTTTTCCCTAGCAATCCTAACTGCATCATCAAAAGACTTGGGATTCTTCAACTCAACCCTGACCTTTAAATGAGGTAACAGACCATCAATGAACAAGCTCTTCTTCAGAAACATAGGAGGAACTTCCTGCTTCAATGTCATACACCACTTACTCCACAAACATGTAAATACCTTCACAAAATCATCCAGTGATTGCCCATGTACCTGCTTCAAAATGCTCAACTCCTGCCAAAGCACACTAGAATCCTCCGCTTGCTGAAAACGCTGCAAAAGGCCTTCTTTCAACCTGTCTAAAGTCAAAACACCATGTAGTTCACCTGCCGCATCCTGTGCTTCAAAATCCTTAAGCCAGCTTCGGGCATCTCCCTTCAAAAATTTTTTTACTAACCTCAGAACCTGCTCTTCATCTGTCACATGATTTCTAATGCATGCCAACTCCATCTACTCCAAAAAGCCACACACATCTTCACCCTTCCTACCATGAAATTCCGGATAAGACCACATCATGACAACCTATCACAATCCCTAAGCTCTCCTCAGTGGAACACACGCCCTTCTAGGCAAAGAACAACACCAGAGTTCGATCCTCAGTGGGGGCACCAGAAGGATGTGAGGTGAAAAAAAGAAAAAAGACCCTTGCCTGTATAGCCCTTCACCTTGCAAACTTGGAAAACACACACACAAACGGGGCACCACCAGCCACCAGCTGGAACACTTCTCGCACTTCACCACCCAACCCACGCCAGACAGACATCACCAAACAGGGGCACCATAGACCAAGCAAACACCCAGCAATTATATTCCCAGTCAAAACATTATACAAGCTTCTCCCGACACAGAAGCCTTACTCACACAACCATAAAAAAACACTCAGACCTGTCACTGCCGAGGATACACCACATCCCCAATCACCACATGATCCACTCGCCTGCTTGCTGTACCAACCACACCAGAATGAACCCGGCCACTCACTCTCTTCAGAGGGCGCCCCACCAGCTAACCGTAAACTCTCTGTAGCCCATCACTTCTGCATGTGTCGCCAGCAGTAGCTACCCAAACACCTCTCTCTCACTCTCTGTGCTGATCCTCTGTCAGGCCTCGCAACAAGCCCACTTCCTCTTGCAGCTTATCTGCCCGGCTACCGGCCCACCACCAAGTAGCAACACCGTCCTTTCTCTCTGCTTCACTCGGCACCCTGCTCTTTGTCCACTCTGACTAACCGAACCAAGGCCACACCACCTCATTCCGTCCACGCTCCAGTCTTCACTTACGCGGCCCACACCAGCCAACGCTTTGCTCTCCTTTCTTCACGGCGATCCTCCACTAGTCGCGAGCCCTCCTGGGCATCCCTCCTTCACACTTGTCGAAAGTCGAAAGCGGCTTCTCACAACCTATCAGCCCATCAGCCATGCAGCTCTTATCTCCTGCATCTTCTCAACCTGCATAGGCCACCCCAACAGCCTCTGTATCTACACAATCACCCTCAACTTCTACCTCTCACTGTCCCCAGGCGACCTCCAGCACCAGGCGGCCACTCCCTTTGGCTTTCTCTCTTCAGAGCCTCCTCTTGCGCCAGTCTGCAGTTACCACTGTCTGCTCTGCAGCTTTTAGCCATGCACCTACAGCTGCGCTCCAGCCTTGTCCACAAGGCAGCCACCACCTTAGCTACTCACGGAGGCGCTCCCTTTTCACTGTCTCCACAACTGCAGCACCTTCTCTCTTTCCTATGTCTCTGCGCTATCCTCTCAGCTAACCACCCCAAGGCAGCTCCCTTCGCCTGTCCTCTTTGTTCAGGTGGTCACTTTTGACGCCAGCTCCCACAGTAGCCAGCCCATCGCCAAGGCTTCCCGTCGCTACACCTTACACTTCAGCCACTTCAAACCCACTTACACTTCACAAGGGGGGGCCCCATGTCTATACGATGGCCACCAGCCTGCTACCCTCTATCTGCTCTCTGGCTCTCAGCTCTACACGACGGCTCCGTCCGCCTGGCAGCAGCTCACCAAAGCCCTCCTCTGGACGCGCTTGTGGCTGCACATGCCCGAGAAACCCCGAGCACTCCACACGGCCAACCTCTGCAATCCTGATATTGCATACAAGAGCCCCGTCCAATATCACAAGGCGACTCCCTCCTGCGCCTCTGCACATGCCCAGAACTTGTCCGCGTCCGAGCGGCCCCCGTTGTACAAGGCGATCGTTTTTCTTTTCTCCTCACCAGCAGCTCCTTCGCCAACCTTCCCGAACACTCCAGTCTTCGCTGGCGGCAGCTCAAGCCTCTAAGTGGCTTTCAATATTACACGCCACTTTATTCATTATTTATTATTTTCCAAGGCCTAAAGATGGCCACACTTATATTTCCTTTTCACACTCATGTCCTTTACTACCTTGGCCACATCAATAATTGCCCTTATGCTTTCCACACACCTCTTTCTCAAGGCAACACCGGCCCCTTCAGTCTTTAATGCCCATGCCTCCATACACATTCCAAATACAGCCTTTAATTGCCCAGTTATACATTGGACGCACACACATACGAGCCATCGAACAGCTGATAGCACCTGCATCGAACCCTATTTCGGACAAGCCTGCAACAAGCCCGAATCAAATCCATCCACATTAAACACCTAGCAACGCATTCAAAAACCAAACTCTTCATTCACACCATGCATCCATATGTACACGAGCCCAAAAGATCTTTCAGAAAAATGCCTGACAACGTCATCCCTATTGCACCACGTTCCAAAGTGATAATACATTCACTGATATGGAGCATATGGAGGATGTAACAAGCTGCAATGAAGATGATGTCGAACATGCCAATGTAGATGTTGCAATCCATGATCAAGAAATAAGAGATGATCATGATAATGAGGATGAGCGTGCCATTTCTCATGATCATGAGAATGACCCTACCATTGAGGATGATGGTGATGTTGATGAGGATGATCAGGACATCGATACCATTATCAGTGGACAAAATATCGATAGTGGAATAAATTTAATTGTAGCCTAATTGATCAAATGGATATTGATGTTGATCGTTTGGCAAGGATGGATCTTACTGAAGATGAGATCGAACCCTAACCAATCCATCACAGTATCGTTCTAAATTGATGACATTTCTATTGTATATGTTGTCTTTTAATTATCATCTCATGATTTATTTTTGAATATATTTCATTGTTGTAAATGTATGTAGTGGGATATACTGTAATGTACTATGAGATGGTTTAAAGAAAATAGTTTTTAATTTTGTAAAGGAATTTAGTCTTTCTTCATAAAGCACTCGCGTGTATTGATGCGTGTATATACACGCGCTTATACACGTTTTTGAAACCAATATACACGCGAATTTAGATGCCAATATACACGCGCTGGTAGACGCATTTTTGAAACTTCAATATACGCGAATTTAGATGCTAATATACATGCGCCCGATACTACTCATATACATGCACGACCATACACGTGCCCGTAACTTATCGCGTGTATGGAATGCGTGCATGGCAGCAGTGTCTTGTAGTGCACGTGATAGGCTTACATATTTATGAGTGACCCCCTGGAGGGGTCGAATATAAAATAATAGAGTAGTTAAAACTCCTCCATGCATATAGGATATGAAAAGATATGAGAATGTATGAATAGGTGCGCCCCCATAAGGTCTAAGCACCATATAAATGTAAAAATAAGGGATGAGGTGTAACACTTGACACACCCACTGGGTCGGATGCAAGTCCGAAGTTGAACCCACAAAACATGATAGGTGTATGCTAGAAATGAAATCCTATGAGGTAAATGCAATACCATGCTATATCATACAATATGAAAATGAAGAACCATGCATGAATAACAATGTCCACACTCTATGAGCATGGAGTGAACCATAAAAATCTACATGAAGCATGATCATTTGCATCATAGGCCAAGGTATGGCGATATAGAACCATCACCAGTAGCCGGATCATAAGAACAAGTTTATAACAATCCTTCAACACAGCTGGGACATGTGCCCAAGATGGCATACCATCAAGAAAATATATCGATGCAGCACATGGTGAAAAATCATCATTATAAAACCATGCCAAATAGGATCACAACAACTGCATCAAGAAAGCATGAATATTTGGATCATCCTTGAAAGTGAATATCATCAAATCGAAATGATTCACCATAGGTACTAGAGCAAGAGTATGTTTCTCCACTAGAACATCATGTAGAGAATCATCACAAACTTAGATACATCATCATAATAGATATCATAATCAAATTAAGAAGCATTATAATTATCATGACTATGATCCATATCATGAAATGTGTCACCAATCAAAGTGATATCATCACTAGAATAAGAGGAATCTACTGCATCCTCCCTATGCACTCCCTATGCACTGCACACAAGGAGGGCCTTCAAGAAATACATCCCCCATATTAACATCAAAGAATATAAACACACAGAACCATAAATGTATGATATTTGCATGCCAATAGCATAGGAAAATCCATGCTATCCCACCATAACATATAATCCACCATAAGCACATGCATGAGCATTCATCACATGAAAGAGCACATGAAGAACTGCATACAAAAGGAACTATCATAAGGGAACTTATATCTGGAACATCCCCCTCATGTACATCATGCACATGATCACCAAGAATGAGAATCATATCATCATGCCCATCATCATCAATAGGAGTAGCATCATCATGTTGCTCTAGAGAAAGCAAAAACTCCATAATCACCACATCATCATCATCACGAAGAAAATCATCACAAAGAAGCGCATCATCCATGCACAATGCACGATCCATAAGAAAACCATCAACATGATCCCATGAAAATAAATATCATGAGAACTTCGAGAACCATCAAATAAGATCTCATCAATGTGATCCCACAATCATGCATACTAGACTCAAATGATAGAGCCTCCAAATTTGGATCACGAACATCGAGAATCTGGAAAATATTCTCCAAGAGATCATGCATAGCTACATCAATACTAGCCAAAGCTAGCTCCTCATCAAGAATCTAGATGAAATCATCATACCACATCACCATACATCACCGCATCATGTGTAAAAGCATCATCATAAACATGAGAAGAAACCTGGATATCATCAACCATATCTAAAAATCCATCAATGGATGAAGTAGACTCAACCACATATGAATCACATGACTTGCATCTTTTTGCAATAATGCTAGTAAAGCGATCTCCCACAAAATCCATGTGGGTGCTACCATGACAATGGGCTTGGCAATCTGCATATCCATAGACCATACACATATCCTAATGAGGCTCATCCACATATCCATGTGACATAGCATCATCACAAAACATAACATCAGAAATATCAAGAATCACATTAGCAAGTCCATGCCCAAACTTCATACCATCATGGTAATCTTGATCACCAATGAGCGGATCTATAATAACTGGATTAGAAATTGTGTGCAAGTCATCCTCCTTGGAAAAACCAAGGCCACTCTGAGCATAAGGATGTCAGTAAGATTTAAGAACAAAAGAAGTTTTTAGATGTTAAGTACGGAAAGCTAACATCACCGATACATCCACCTCAAGTAGCATGGAAAACTACACCTCGAGAATACAAGGTGATATATAGATAACACAATCTCTATCAGACACCAAAGCATCCTTTTCCATGGATTTCTCTTCCAACTCAAGAGTTCTTTGTAATTAGCCATCATCAATTATAGAGTATTTGTACACTACTATAAGACAATTAAATACCGACATTTTTTCTGACGTAAAACAATTGCTTGTAAAATCCACAATCGTCTCTATGAGCGTCAGAAAAAGTGTTGGTATAAAAATGTTGGAATAATAATCTAAATTAACGTCGAAACTTATGTCACAGACACTGTCGCAAAAAACGTTGGTGTTAATGTCAAAAATAATAATTTCTGACACGACTCTTTTGATGTCTATTTCGACGGCTATTCTGACATATATACCGATGCAAGCAGGTATTTATTGATGAAGATTCTGACGGATGCACACAATATACGACGCTCATACTGACGCTTTTTCAATGGATGCAGGTATTTTTTAAAGGCATAATGGTGCATCTACGTATAGTTTTGTACCTAGATGCACCATTATGCCAAATATCTAAAGATTTTATTGCAAAATTAAGTTTCATTACTTGATATCAAACCACAGTGATACATTGATACAAATTGCATGATATCAAACCACAGTGATACATTGATACTTATACAAATGAATGTTGTATACAAAAAAGTTGCTGCATTTGCGAGTAAAGTATACATGCCCAAAAGGGTTGCAAACAAGATCTGTACAATTCCAAAACTATGCAAGCTAAAGTGGTGTCCAATCTGCAAGCTAGCCTCAATGGGGAGGCTTAGGTGTACTGCTCTCTGCAAAAACAATGCAATACCCAATATACAAACTCACCAAAACCTCAAATTGGCATATGGTACGAAGCACTTACTGAAACCACAGTTGTCCAATCTACATTTTTGCCATTTTGCTCAATACGCTCAAGTAAGGCATAAGTTCCATACTTGAATGCATAATGCTCCTCCAACTCGATAGCGTAGCATCCAACCACCCTCTCCTACATACATGAAAACAAAACATAAATAAAAACAACAACTATACACTAGTTGACATACAAACAAAAGGCTATAGAAAGCTTGGATACTTACAAAATACTCGTAAAATGAGTGCCATCCACCTCTCCCGATGTGCGAGCTCCCCACACTCTCTAGTTGCTTTGCCACTGCTTCCTTTTGTTGCGCGTTGTCGTGCCATGGCACGTCTATGATATGAAACCGTGCATGTGAGGCCGTCAAATACACATCCAGATGCATGAGGTTATGTGCCATGATGAATCATTATATGATGTCTGAGTATATATGTTCATATTGTAGATAAAGTTCAATAAGACGAGCTGAGGCTGAGCCAGGTTTTGAAGCCCTTGACAGTGTGGTGTGAATTGTGGAGGATTTTTTTTATGCTTATGGAGAATTTTGGAGCCAGCAGATATCTTGTGCCTTGATAAGACTGGATTTTGCTTGTGACATTAGCACTGAAACAGAGAACTTAATGGTGCATATTGGTCGGGATCTTGATTGTATGCTTTAAATGGCAAAATCATATGCACAATAAGGATGTTAAATGGAGCTAAGGCGTGAGAAAAACCTTTATGGTGTAAAGGTAAAAAGGAGTTGATTATATATATATATATATATGGTCAACACTCCATAACAATGGAAAAAGGGGAATTAAAAAGGCATTGAGGATTTTAACCTTAATGCTAAGGTTATGTTTTATAACCTTAGTGCTAAGGTTAACAAAATATTGGAGAATTTCTAGAAATCGGGCAGTTTTCTTTCTATGGCATGTATAGCTGGCCGCCGAGATCGCCGCGGGGAAAGGAAGAAAACGACCGGAAAGAGACGTCCATTGCAGAGTGAGGAGAAAATATATGCAGCGTCTGATAACAGCGTCGAAAAGACCAGGCTTTTTTATTTCAAAAATATATAGACTGTATATGCTTTGTAGGTGCTAGAATTAGAGAGTAATTCTAGCACAACATAATGATGTATTTATGGGAAAAGCTATTTTCTAAACCAACACTGAGCGAAGCTTCTCCAGCTGTTTCACCCTCGCATAATTGATATGAAGCATACGGTTGGTGGAGTTCCACGCATGCAACTCGACAGCTAAGTGTTTTTTATATATATATATATATATATATTCTCTTAAATGTTACTCTCATTCTATACGAATTGAGAGAATCGTTTAACCCATATATATATATCAAAAGAAGTTTGGAATTGAATAGAAGGATTTTTGGGAAAGAAGCTAAGGAATTTGGAGCTCGGTGATTGGTGAAAAATGCATTGAAGCTGAGGAAAATTTGCCTTACTTTCTTCTCATATGGATTTTGAAAATTATGAGTATGTCAAAGCTATGCCAAATGCTATATTTTTCTTGTGAGATGTTAGGACATTAAGGCAGGTTTTCAGGTGATAAAGTACATCTCGAAATAACAGTTTTGAGGGCACTGGATGTAATGGATATAGCTGGACACATGTATATTGGAATAATTGGAAATCTTTGTTATGCCCACATGTGAATGGTTCAAAGGATTTCATGCAAATCTGTGCATTCACCTGGAGGAACTCAAGGATGTATTGAGGGAAGAGGACACATGTATTTGTCAATGGAAATAATGGTGTTCAATACTCCTTGGGAAATCTTGTACGTGAAATTTCTTGTTGGATTTGTCATTCACTCTCACAGCTAGAAGTTTTGTACTTTCCTGGCTACTCCGCACACTTCACGACAACTTTGGTGAACCCGACGTGAAACTGCTGGGGTGAGAGTGTGGTGAAACATACAGCGAAGCTATGGCTGAGAATTCTGAGGGCCAGGGGGTTCATTTTGACCCCGGAGTTATGCAGATGTTCCAAATGTTTTCCATGTACATGCAACAGCAACAAGCTGCTGAGAGGGGACAGATTTCTATGACCAAAGCCTTACAATCAATTGTGAAAAAGGTAGATCAATTTGATGGGAAGGACATTACAAAGTATCTGCGCAATTATATAAAGGAGATGGAGCTAAATAGGGTGACCGAGGAGGATATGGTTCGAAGTTTCGAGTTGGTATGCATTCCTGAAATAAGAGAGCGCATAAAAGGATTGCAGACAGCACAGGGTGGCAGAAATTGGGAAGAATTCAAACTTGCTTTAAAGGATGAATACTTCATGGAGGATTCTGAGCGAGTGACCAAACGAACTTTTTTGGAATGGGTCACAAAACCTAAAATGGGAATTTCTGCCACAGAATTGCTAAGGGAGTTTGAGAAGCGTTATGCCCAGTTGTCAAGAATAGAGCGTGCAACTTTGGACAGAGAAAAGACAGAGCTCTTCTTGCAGGCAGCTGGGAAAGATCTCCAGGAGACATTGGAAATCCTCCTTGAGGATAAAAATACAGAGCAAGGATTAAAGAGTGATTGGAATGATGTTGAGGATGCAGTCACTATGTTAGCAAAGCGGCAGCGGAGGAGGGATAAAATGGTGATGGGATCTGCAACCCCCATAGTTGCTGTTACCCCTGAGAGTTTATTCAAGCCAGCTGCCACAATTCCTAAGATAGATGGGCCGATGGATGAGCTTATCAAGGGTATGCGTGACTTAAAATTAAAGATGTCCAGGATCGAAGAAAAAGGTCTACCATTGGGGCAGGCTTCTATGCAAAGGCCTCAAATCAAAGAAGGGTTTACATATAGATGCATATGGTGTGATGACCCAGAGCATGCAAAGAAGGATTGTACCAGCTATAAAGAAGCTCTTAAAAATCAACTTGTGTTCTTCAAAGATGGGAAAATCCATCTTACAGAGACTGGTCTTCCGCTGAGTACAAACTTTGGGAAAGGAGGGATGAAAAAGCTGGTAGAGGATATGGTTGCTAGTCATGCCATTTCTATGGTCGAGGCAGCAACCTATGGATTAAAGGTTGGTCAACAAAAGCAGGGATTTGAGAATGATGAGGATTATGAGAATGAGAATTTTTGGCCGTCAACAATGGAATTAATTGCATCAAGGAAAGTGTCAAAGCAAGCTTTGCATGAGGCAGGTGATTGTATACGCCTTGAGACTGGCTGGGAGGAGCCTGTGGATTCTTTATCCATTCATGCCTATATTGCCAAATGCCAAAATAATGAGGCACAGGTAGAGGAGAAACGTAAAAGGGAAAATGAGGAAGGAGGGCCATCAAAAAGAGTTACACGTGGAAGTGAAAAGAAGGATCCTGGGCCATCACATATGCCTCCACAGCAAAGCAGACCTCCACATGATGTTTCAATGGAAGAAGTGCCAGTTAAAATGAAGGAGAAGGGTAAAGGGAAAAGTCCACTCTACAAGCTTCAATCTGATATTGAAGTTGCAACAGATCTCAAAAAGGTGCTTGAAGAGAGAATTCTAAACAGCAGGGTGGAATTCACACTAGGGGAAGTCTTGGGGATTGCAAAGAAAGAATTTCATGATGAGATAATTGATATTATACGAAGAAAAAGGCAGTCCATAATTGAATCTATTCCATCACAAGGGGAAGCAAGCACTTCTAAGACTCATGGTGTACAGGTACAGAAAAAGGAAGAGAGAGAAAATGTGGTGGAATGTAATCACTCTGCTGATGGGGCACGACAAGTGCGTTTTGTGGAAGAGGATGACGAAAAAGAAGTTCTTACAAAAAGTCATTACTCCAGGAGCCATTGGGCAAGAGCCACCACTGAAACCCTTGTCAAGATAGGTGATTTGGAAGAGCCATATGTCGCTCTAATTGATCATGGGTCTGAAATAAATCTTATGGCTAAAAATCTCTACAACAAATGTAAGTGGCCAATGGATGTGGATCATGGGTGGATGATTAAAGCAGCTAATAATTCATCTGGAGAGCTTTATGCAGCATGTCCAAATGTAAGGGTAACTATAGGGGATGTGAAGGATGATCAGAATTTCTTTGTTCAGGAGATGTCATCGTATCCCCTCATTCTTGGGCAACCCTACATTACAGCTGTAAGGATGGAAACAAAGGTTTTGGATGATGGTTCAGCTTATGCAAGAATAAGGAGTAAAGATGGCAAAAAGGCTGTTCAGTTTTTGACAGTTTGCATTAATCATGAAAGGAATCGTGAATTTCTTAGGGCACAGTCACTCCCAAAGATAAACAGAGAGTTTATGAATTACAGGGAGATGAGGGATTTTGGCCAGGTGCCATTGTAAAGCGGGATTCCAATGGTACAAGGGGAAATGAGTTCTCGCAGGACTCAATCAATGTAAATAGTTTTTCAGCAAATTTTCAGGGATTCTCCAGCTATGGGTCACTGGTTTTTGTAAAAAGCAAGGATTTAAAGCGTGGCATGCAAAAACATATACAAAATGAACAAAAAAGTTTTGAGCAGTGTGGTCTTTTGGAGAAGAATGAGTTTATTTCAGGGGTGCTTGATGAGGTGTCATTTATAGATACTATGGATGTACTTTTTGATATGAGAAGAGCATGCTTACAGGGTGGAAATGAAATGATAAAGGTGTCATCTGTGGAGATGTATGATATAATCCAGGAATTTGAGGGGGTGGAATGTAAAAACATGAATTGTGAGATGGATGCTCATGTTGATACAAAGTACAAAACGGTTGCAAAAAAGGTGAAGCCAGTTGCCTTGCCCTTGCCACCAGGAAGCAAGGAGAAGATAGATGAAGCTTCTATGCAGCCAAATCTTAGAGATCCGAAGAAAATTGGGCATAAATTTACTCAAGAAACTCTGAAAGAGCTGAAGATTGGTGAGAGGGATTTTCTGTTGCCAGTTGAAAGGGAATGCTTTGAGGAGATGCTTGTAAAACATGGGAAAGCTTTTGCCTTTCAGCCGTATGAGATTGGTTGTGTTGATCCAAGTGTAACAGCACCAATGGTGATCTTTACTGTTCCACATGTGCCCTGGAACCTGCGGCCAATTCCAGTACCAAAGGCTCTCTTGCCAAAGTTGATGGAATTACTAAAGGAAAAGATCAGAATGGGAATCTTGGAGCCTTCATGTGCCCCATATTCCAACAGATGGTTTACTGTACCAAAGAAAAATGGGACATTGCGCTTTATTCAAGACATGCAACCTGTAAACAAAGTCACAATCAGGAATGTGGGAGCAGGTCCAATTGTGGATGAGTTTGCAGAAGCATTTGCAGGGAAAGCTATATACTCTATGGGTGATTTGTATTCGGGATATGATCAGTTCCAGCTGGATATGCAAAGCAGGGACTTGACCACAATGAGAACTCCTTTGGGATTAGTAAGGATGTGTACCTTACCACAGGGAGCCACTAACTCAGTGGCACATATGATGAATGGAATGAATAAAGTCTTACGGGACTTCATACCACAAAAAACTATGCCATTTTTGGATGATGTGCCAATAAAGGGCTGTGAGGAGAAAGACAAAGATGGGAATTTGGATTCAAAAGGGTGCCGCAAGTTTGTGGCAGATCATATAAAGGATTGTGACATGATTCTATCCAGGCTTGAAGAAGTGAATCTTACTTTATCTGGGCAGAAATCAGTGTTTGGGGTTGGTGAAGTGCTAATAGTGGGACATCTTTGTAGTACTAGTGGACGCCGTCCTTGTCCAGCCAAGATAGACGCAATACAAAGAATGAAGGAAATATGCATTAATGTTACAGAGCTGAGGAGATTTCTTGGAGCATGCGTCTTTTATGTTATTTGGATCCCACACTATGCACATGTAGCAGATCCTCTTTATCAGCTTTTGAGGAAAAATCAAAAATTTTTGTGGAGTGCAGTACATATTAAAGCTATGCGGAAGCTGAAATATTTGCTCCAATCATCACCCATTTTGAGAAAGGCAGATTATGAGTGTGGCAGGCCTGTGATTGTTACAGTTGATACTAGTCCTACTGGGATTGGATGGGCAGTAGGGCAAGATGATGAGGATGATCATAGGTATGTAATTAGATTTGGAGCAAAGGTATTAAGCTTTCGGCAGCGAAAGTATCCACAGATCAAGAGAGAATTATGGGGGATAGTCACTGCTCTAAAATGTGAAAAAGAATATCTTATTGGGGCATCTGTACTTGTGGAGACTGATTGCTTGCCACTTCTTGGGATGATAGCAAGTTGTACCACTCCAGATATTGCTATGCTTAGGTGGATTGCTTATATCAAGTCACTAAATCCTGAGTTTGAGCATATTGCGGGAAAAGATAATCCAGTTGCAGATATGCTATCAAGAGCCAGGTATGAAGATGAGGAAGAGATGGTTAGTGACATTGATGATGTGGGTACAAAGTTTTATACTACAGCATATGCAAAGGGGGATCATACTTGCTTATCAAATGCACTTGAGTCTTTTATTGAGGAAATATATGAAGGAGATTGGTTGCTCATTGGTCAATATTTGAGCACTCTAACAAGGCAAGAAAATTGGTCTGACTCAGAATTTAAGAGGATCCGCAGAAAAGCATATGGTTACTTTCTAAAGGATGGGTATCTCTGGAAACATCCTAAACAGAGGAATGCTATGCCACAGAGAGTCATATGTGATAAAGAGACTCAAGGGAAGCTTGTGAAAGAATTCCATGAGAGTCTCTGGGCTGGGCATAGAAGTGTATGGGCCACCTTTACCAAAATAAAGGAAAAATATTGGTGGAGAGGAATGTACAAAGATATTTCCCAATATGTGGAAACATGCATAGTATGCCAAATGTACTCAAATGTGAGGCATCGTGATGGCTTGCAACCAACCTACCCACCTGCCATGCACTACAAGTGGGTAGTGGATCTAGTTACAATGCCCTTGGGAATTTGGCAGATGCGGTATATAGCACTTGCAAGAGAAGATTTGACAAATCAGGTAGAAGGGCGTGCTCTTAGAACAAAGAGTACGGAAGCAGTATGCAAATTTCTCTTGGAAGATGTGATCTGCCGATATGGTTGTGTTGGGAAAATAACAGCTGATAGGGGAGAGCTAGATGTTGAAGAAGCAAGGGAATTCTTCTCTAGAATTGGTATCAAACTGTCTCTAACATGTGCTTACAATCCTGAGGGCAATGGGAAAAGTGAGCGAGGACATCCTCCAATCATTAAAGCTTTGGCTAAGGCATGCAGAGAAAGGATGAGAGTGTGGCCAAAGCTGCTACCATATGCCTTGTGGGCTGACCGTACAACTCATAGCTCAGTGACAGGATACATGCCTGCTGAATTAATGTATGGTCAGAAGCCAGTGATGCCAGTTGAAGAAGTAATTCTAACTTGGAATGTATTGCCCTGGATGGAAGGATTGAGCAGAGATGACCTCCTTGCATTGAGAATAAGACAGTTGGAGAGGAGGCCTGAAGATGTAGAGCTTGCTAAAGCTCGCCTGAAAGATGCAAGGTTGAAAAATAAAGAAAGATTTGATAGTAGACACAGACTCCGGCCAAAACCTATTGAAGAAGGTGATTGGGTTCTAATGTATGATAGTAGCCTTGACAACCAATTCACTGTTCAAAGAAAATTTACAAAAAGATGGTTTGGCCCTTACATTGTCAGGCATGTGCATGGAAATGCCACATATACTCTGTGTGAGCTTGATGGAACAGAAGTAAAGAATCTTGTGGCTGGCAAAAGAATCAAGATATTTAAAAGAAGGCATGATGGTGATCCTTTTGATTCACAAGAGATTCAGGATGAGAGGCTTGACAGTGGAAGTATGGATATGATTGAAGAGGAAGAGGATGATCTCCCTGAAACTGCAGAAGATGAAGACGACATCCAGTTATATGTGGACCTTGATGAAGATTTGGCACATACCAGAGGATGTGCAGGTTTAGAGGGGGTGGATGTCGTGCCATGGCACGTCTATGATATGAAACCGTGCATGTGAGGCCGTCAAATACACATCCAGATGCATGAGGTTATGTGCCATGATGAATCATTATATGATGTCTGAGTATATATGTTCATATTGTAGATAAAGTTCAATAAGACGAGCTGAGGCTGAGCCAGGTTTTGAAGCCCTTGACAGTGTGGTGTGAATTGTGGAGGATTTTTTTTATGCTTATGGAGAATTTTGGAGCCAGCAGATATCTTGTGCCTTGATAAGACTGGATTTTGCTTGTGACATTAGCACTGAAACAGAGAACTTAATGGTGCATATTGGTCGGGATCTTGATTGTATGCTTTAAATGGCAAAATCATATGCACAATAAGGATGTTAAATGGAGCTAAGGCGTGAGAAAAACCTTTATGGTGTAAAGGTAAAAAGGAGTTGATTATATATATATATATATATGGTCAACACTCCATAACAATGGAAAAAGGGGAATTAAAAAGGCATTGAGGATTTTAACCTTAATGCTAAGGTTATGTTTTATAACCTTAGTGCTAAGGTTAACAAAATATTGGAGAATTTCTAGAAATCGGGCAGTTTTCTTTCTATGGCATGTATAGCTGGCCGCCGAGATCGCCGCGGGGAAAGGAAGAAAACGACCGGAAAGAGACGTCCATTGCAGAGTGAGGAGAAAATATATGCAGCGTCTGATAACAGCGTCGAAAAGACCAGGCTTTTTTATTTCAAAAATATATAGACTGTATATGCTTTGTAGGTGCTAGAATTAGAGAGTAATTCTAGCACAACATAATGATGTATTTATGGGAAAAGCTATTTTCTAAACCAACACTGAGCGAAGCTTCTCCAGCTGTTTCACCCTCGCATAATTGATATGAAGCATACGGTTGGTGGAGTTCCACGCATGCAACTCGACAGCTAAGTGTTTTTTATATATATATATATATATATATTCTCTTAAATGTTACTCTCATTCTATACGAATTGAGAGAATCGTTTAACCCATATATATATATCAAAAGAAGTTTGGAATTGAATAGAAGGATTTTTGGGAAAGAAGCTAAGGAATTTGGAGCTCGGTGATTGGTGAAAAATGCATTGAAGCTGAGGAAAATTTGCCTTACTTTCTTCTCATATGGATTTTGAAAATTATGAGTATGTCAAAGCTATGCCAAATGCTATATTTTTCTTGTGAGATGTTAGGACATTAAGGCAGGTTTTCAGGTGATAAAGTACATCTCGAAATAACAGTTTTGAGGGCACTGGATGTAATGGATATAGCTGGACACATGTATATTGGAATAATTGGAAATCTTTGTTATGCCCACATGTGAATGGTTCAAAGGATTTCATGCAAATCTGTGCATTCACCTGGAGGAACTCAAGGATGTATTGAGGGAAGAGGACACATGTATTTGTCAATGGAAATAATGGTGTTCAATACTCCTTGGGAAATCTTGTACGTGAAATTTCTTGTTGGATTTGTCATTCACTCTCACAGCTAGAAGTTTTGTACTTTCCTGGCTACTCCGCACACTTCACGACAGCGTATCATGGGTTTTTAGTGTGCTTCCTCAGCTCCTCATCCCATCTCTCTTGGTCAATGAACCAAGGCTTTTCTCCCCCTATTTTCACCGTTTGGATGACATAGACCTCTTGTGTTTCATACAATCTCTCATGAGATCATAGATCCACTTGTTAGGTACTTCCTCGCTACTACCTGGGGCAGGCTTGAACTCATTCTCGATTTGATTATAAATTCTTGTTTTCTTCTCCAATGGGAGGTGGAGGAGTTTGGTCAAAGTTTCATAGGCAAATACTATGCCACATAGCTCCCTCACATGACTTCGCATCTCGTGACCAACATCAGCAAGAACGACCTTCCCTTCCCATAATGTGTAAAGATACTGATCTGCATTGCTACTACCAAAATGCTGACTAGATCGACATGATGAGATGGGGGTTTCGGCCACACTATATTGGTGGACGCTCTTATGGAGGGGTAGATGCATCTGTGGCACTACTGCCATAACTACCACCACTACCCCTATACGACGCAAACCACAACTACGGTTGGAGGAATAGCCCAAGGGTGGGGTTTGACTAGCGGATGGTATGAGTGTGGGTGTGACGACCGTGGTCGTAGTTATTGCCGATGGGCCTGCTGCACCCGGCTCACCATGGGTAAAATAGGCTCTAGCCATGGTTTCTTGCTCGGGGGTGGCTTATACAATGAAGGAAAAAAATTGGTCAGGGCTCATGACACGTGGAGTAGGTGGGACAATTGGTTGGGGGATAAGGTCGGGGGTGATTTATGGGCTATATATGTGGTCCTCCATCTGCATATGTGCATGGATATAGTTATGCGGGTGCATATGCAGGTTATGTAGGAGCATATGAACATGTGACAAATATATATTTTTTTAAAGCATAAGACTAGAGAGCTTATCTCTGAGATTAGTTGTCATCAAAGTTCTTGCATTGCAAAAAAGCATAAAACCCACACTAATCAGCACACTAATCAGCTACATTTTAAAATTATAAAATCAAATAAACATGGAGAGATTGGGGAGAGAAAAAAGGGACTTACCTCTGCTGAGAGATTAGGGATAGTAGTAGAGATATGCAACTTGCAAAAAAAAACCCAAAAAAATGATTAGAACAGTATATGCAGGTGTAAGAAAATATGAAAACAAGAAAGATGGTGATGTAGGAGAGTGCAAAGATGTAGTACATAGAGAGAGAGAGAGAGAGAGAGAGAGAGAGAGAGAGAGAGAGAGAGAGAGGACAGCCAATAGGTCATGTGGGGGGTGAAGATATGCAACCTACAAAAAAATCCAAAAAAATAGATTAGAACACTATGAATCTATAAGAAATCATGAAAGCAACCAAGATGGTGGTGCAGGAGAGTGTAGGGACATAGGAGAGAGAGAGAGAGGATATGCAATAGGTCATGTGGGGTGTGGGGTGGGAGATGAACTTACTGAAACCCCTAAACCAAAGCTTGAAAAATGAGAAAAACAAAGTCCATGTTTCGGCTTTGTAATTTTTTCCAGTGTTGAAACAGGTGTTAGAGAGTGGATTTGGTTGTATGCATTGTGCCATTATCATTTTCCGCAAACCGGGTCAGTTTCTACTCCCACATAGTAGTACAGTCTGTGCTGCCTCTACAATTTGTCATTGCCTAATTTCTCTTAGTTGCAAATACGTCCATAGGTGTCCTTGCTTGCCCTAAGAGGGGTTGGTCAATCTCACCTTAGCTAGGAGAACAAAGCTTGCCATTAGGACTGGGTTTTGTCTCAACCATAAGCACAAGCTCTTCTAACTCTACTTAGTGATTAAATGTCACTAATCCTATCTTGTTTTGGCTAATCAAGTGTTCTATCTAAGCATTATCACTTAATTCTACCTCAATGTTGGTCTTGGCCTCTCTTGCAACGCCCAACAAGTTTCTTGACATCAAACCCAAGCCTCTTCCAAGCCTTTCACAAGCTTCTAGTTAAAATCTCTCATTCCCTAAGAGCTTCAATCTTCTAGGTCAAATCTCTCATTCACTAAGAGCTTCAATTTCAAGGTGACTCAAGTTTGACTCAAACCCTCTTTCAATACTTGCTATCAAGTGTGTTTCTCAACTCTCTCAACCCTAATGGCCTCACATGACACTACCTTCTGCTTCAAGGGGCGCCTAATTTCCCCACTTGGCAAACCCACATCAAGCTCATCCTCATGAAGAGAGGCCTATGGAGAATCAAAAGAAGAAAGGAGAGGAATACAAGGGACCAAGCTACTATTCTAGCATGGGAGACCGGAGATGACAAAGCAGAGTAGAGCATAGTTGCCCACACAAAAAAATATGTGTGTGTTACATCTCAAGAAGAGCACAAAGCAATGTGCGAGAAGTGGTGCATGGCTCCTACTGATGAAGCTGCATCAGTGGAGGCTTTGATACATCAATGGTGGCACAATGGTCATGGGAGATGGATAAGAATATGTCAGCAAATTAACTCGAATAATAATATGTCAGTAATGGGCTCTTAGTTGAGCTAGTGGGAGGTGCACATAGGACATTGGGGTTCAATCATGACAATAATAGAGAGAAGTATTGATGGTCCAAATACCCCAAGAACAAACCTAGCAGAAAGCAAGCATGGAAGTTGGCTGGCAGGGGAAGGATATAAACACAAGATTTCTCTTTACAATGCATGTACTACCGATATGGCAAATGCAATTTGCAAAGCAGAAAGGGAGTCTCTTACTCTCAAGGCAAACACATAGGGAGAGGAACAATCTTGGAGAAACTAAAAGAACAATGCTCTACAAGCCCAGCCACCCAAGTGGTCCAAACAGTTAATCAGGCAACTGAAGGAACACCCATGGATGTATAAGGCGCCTACCCCTCTCACTGGTGTGACAAAGAAAGTGCACACCACAAGAGACTGCCCGCTGTGGTCATTGATATTGATGATGAGGCCACACATCGACTAGAGTACAACACACATGTAAGAGACCGCAAGTATGCTAGGGGGCCATAGAAGATCATTTTTAAGAAGCATGATACAAACAATACTCCAAAAAGAACATCAGAAGTCACAGAGGGCAATGTCATTGAGCGTAAGGTGAATGAAGCAATGTGGGCAATCCAAAGGACATGCATTGGGTAGCAATGCATGTCACTTGCAGCGGAATGCCTCATGGGGATAAGACGTGTAGGCACCACATAGCCGGATCTGAAGGGTGTTCCTGCACCATCTTTTAAAGGCTAGCATCCTAATGGTCTCATTAGAGAATGGATGCGGTTCTGCCCTAACCATGTGCTTCATTACTATATTGTGGACACCAACATAGAGACAAAGCCCAATCCACCACCCAAGATATGGCCAATTACTATAGAAAATAACCTCACAGATGAGGAGGTATATTCATTATGGAAAGGTGAATACCATGTGGAGAGCAAGAATGTAAAATGTGTTATGTCCACCCCACCACGTAGTGGTGGGACTTCAAGGATCTTTACAACTGCAACTTCAAAAGAACCGTGTACAAGCATGGAAAGGTCTCACATCATTTTCACTTCTTGGTAATGATGATGGTATTTCTCAAGTTAGGGCCAAAGTGGTGAGCTTAATTGCGATATGGCGAGCCCATGGTTTTATTGATGAATCGTCTGAGCGTGTCTTGCTAGAGGAAGTGTGGAAGGGTACGAACACCATTCACTAACTTTGTGCCTACACCTCGTAGGACAAGCAAGGTCCATAGTAGTAAAGATAATGGTTTCACATTTCTATATTTGGAAGTTGTACATAAATGCACTTGGTTTTGTTTTCAATTTGAAGCAATCCCTCTCAAATAATTATGTCATGTTACTCTCTCCAACTATCTTTGTCCCTCTCTCTTTTCATGGAGGGAGGGAGGGAATCTTTTTGGAATCGGCTCGCACGATTCCCAAAAAGCGCTCACAAAAAAAACTGATGTAGCTCCACATTTAGGTCACGTAATATGCGCCACTTGTTCTTCATCATCCCAAACACATGTTCAATCCGTACTCGTCCTCTGGACATATGCCTATTGAGCAATCGCCAATCCCCTTATGGCGGTCCATTCACCGTCGAAAAAGGAGTGATGATGATCAGGGGAGATGCACCATACCCGGAGTCACCTAGCAAGTAAGGTGTACCTCCAAATTCTGTAATCGTGCTGTTGGTGCAGACAATATTTGTCATTGACAAAGGAGTGATGATGATCAGTGGAGATGCACCATACCCAGAGTCACCTAGCAAGTAAGGTTTTACTCCAAATTCTGTAATCATGCTGTTGGTGCAGACAATATTTGTTGTTGAGTACAAAGCTGCTTGTAAATTGAGGAGGCTTTCTAATGTGCACCATCATTTGTGCCTCCAGAAGCAACCACGCATCCCAAAGTTTTTTTTGGCATCACAAATGCCTTGAAAAAGTACACAATGGAAATGGTGACAACACCAATATTGTGCTGGAATATCTTCCAAATTAGGCTTTCTAGCCAATTTGATTTGTGTTCCATCAACTGCACCACAGACATTTGGAAACAAGGTGATGCTTTCAAAATCCTGGATGGTATTGAGAAGGGCCTGGCATGGAGATATACTTGCTACCCAAAGTTGTAGCACGTATGGATACAATGATATGGCAATACTTACGAACAGTAGACTCACCAACACCAAACGTATCTGCAATATGGTAAGTGGAGTCCTTATGAGCAAAGTCTGAGCTAGTTGCTCCGGATGTATTGGTTGTCGGACAAAATGTTCCGTGGAAGAAGAAGGCAGGTAAGGCAGCACAATCTCTGACAACAAAACCTAAAACACACCATAAGGTATACGGTAGCGCTTTTTGAACAAAGCATCTCGTGCCTGATCTGCATCCTGCTGCAGCCATACATTCTGTTGGCAGTCGGTGCCAAAACACATGCTGGCGAGAAAAGACCCACCAACCGCGTGATGATGATGCCACGCGATGTGTTTCAAGAAGTAGCGGAATGCAGTGGACCAAAGGTAGCAGCAATGCAATGAAAGCGAATGCACTCGTAGAAGAGGAAAATGGAGTTGTAGAAGAAGTCGCTTGAGAGCTCATGACGTCCATAATGGTGAAAACCATCACGAATACGAGCAATCTGTCCATGATAGTGGTCGGAACAGCCTGCTTTGAAAGCAAGTGTGAACTCTGGGACTGGGGAAATGATGGGCGCAATGCGAACAGCAGAAATATGGCAGAATGCAGTGAGATATTGCAGAGACGTCCGTGCGGCTTAAGAAGAGTTCGTCTCGACGGACTTGTGAGAGCAGGTGGCTGCGTACGGTACGGTTGTTTACAGCGACGTTGGGGCAGGTGATGCAGCCGTTGGGGCAATTGATAAGTTTGTTGGTGGTGACATCCACAATCACGTGCGCCGACTGCGTCTTTGCTTTTCCAGCGCTTTGACGTGAAGAAGATGTGTGCGTAAAGAATGGGGTTTTGCATCCACAATTATACGTCCACGTGGCAATTCCACTCTCTCGTCTTGTTGTGTGTGAGGGGCACGAATCAGTCTATTTCGTGTGAGTTGCTCTATTTGCCACCTTTCTGCGTTTACTGTAGCAAGGACCCTTCTGTATACAACAATAATTGCACAGCATCATAGACCGTCTCAGTAAATGCAACACCACTCCTACGATGAAGCTAATGACAAAAGTGTTTCTCAATTCGAGTCTTAGAAACGAGCGTGCTCGCTTTTGACCCCGGTTCAAAAAATAAAAACAAAAAACAACACCACTCCTCAAGCAAGCCTTTTCAGTGGCTTCTGTGCTGATAAGTCTTGTCTTGTAAAGCTTTGAGAAAGCTGCAAAAGCTCCCAGAAGCGCTGCATAAGCTGACATATTTGTGTAAATTTTCAACTCAAGGTGAACATTCGGGGAAGCTCTCCTCAAAGCAGCATTTCAAGTGTGGCATGCAATGGCGCCAGCTAAATGCAAAGGCTGATTTGAAGAATGGACTCTCCATCTCTTGCAACGCCGCAGCTAACATAGGTATGCAATCCTATCACATTTTTTCAAATGCTGTATTGGGTCTCTCAACTTTTGATTAATACTATGACAGTTCCTCAAGATAGTACATGGATCCTCGTGATTTCTGATTGCAATTAATCTCTATTAACCACCCTCTGAGGCTCAACACAGTAGGACTAGATTATTTTTTAGTTTTCACACCCACACGCCCTGTTAGCCCACCCTTTGAAGATGAGGGAGACGGGGAAGAGATGGGGATGATGATTAGACCCAAGTTTATTAACTGGTTTTACAAATGCTTCTATGCCACCAATCTCTTGTGAGAAGATATTTAGATCTGATGACAGCCAAGCATATCAATGGAGATATGATTCTGAGCAAGTGCCAATTAGATGCCATCAAAATATGTCATGAAGAATGCACATCCACATCCATAAAACACATTTTAAACCATATGACTCCTCCCTTTATATTAAACTTGGTGTTCAAAGGGCCCCAACTCATAGCCTTCAACATAAGACGTGTGGTCTCTGACCACTAGTGCAAGGCCTTTTGGGCAGACGAAACTAAGGTCTTTCACACATTATACTACACATTCTAAACCATCATTATATGAAACTAAGGCCTTTTGGGCAGACGAAACTAAGGCCTTTTGGGCAGATGAAACTAAGGTCTTTCACACATTATACTACACATTCTAAACCATCACTACAAGGAAAAGCGACTGTAGGCGTGTTTATAGACGCGTTTTGATAACGTGGTTTAAAATGTTACGGACGCGTTTATAAGTGCATCTAAAATCGCGTATACCGACAAGCATCTATACGTGCATCTATCAGTATAGACGTGCTTATAGCCTCCATTCTAGACACACTTTGGAATTTAAAAAATTTTCAGAGAGCTGCTTGTGCAAATGTACAACTGTATTTTTTGCACATGTAGCTGCATTTTCTGCATAAGCAACTCTCTAGTTTAAGGTTTTGCTTACTTGTACATAGACGAATCAAGATCAGCAAAGATATCAACATAAAAACTTAAATTAAAGATAGATATGCACAAAAAGATTTGTGAACACACTTCGAATATTGATTAAAGAAGATGAGAAATTACATTTTATATCCAAAAATTTGTCCATACATGATCGTAGCCACATAAGGCTTGAATAAAAACATAGATACATAAAGAAAATGAAAAAAATTATCTTATATCCAAGAAGATGTCCATACATAATGGTAGCCTCATGAGGCTTGAAAAAGAAACATAGTTGCATAAACCAAAACTATATATGAAGAAAAACTAGCGGGCGACTACTCGGAGGAGTCATTACTCTTCGAGTCATCTTGTCCACCTTGTGCCTACAAAAGTGAAGATATATATAAATAAAAATAGAAAGTATTATAAAGGTCGAAACATGTTTTGTAAATAAAAATAAAAAGTATTACCTGCATTGGTGTTCTCCTTGCTCGATTGTATTGTTCATCGGAGATGATCCCTTCATCGTGGTGGTGAAGGTAATCCCATGTATCTCCTCTACTATGGTGACGATGGTAGCCAGTCTCTGTTGGGGTAGGATCTCTACCCCCCACAATGTCACGCTACATCACAAGACAAATATTTTAACACAACTCAAATAGAGAGAATACAAAGAAAAGACATGAAGTTACACTATATATACAAACTCAGTCTCTACCTTCCTAGCAAACCGTCACTGAGACTCGATGAGAGCCTCAACCTGTGGGTCTATGTGGGATAAGAGGACGAGGACCCATGCCACATCTATACAAACAAAGAGAATTTAAAAAAAATATTATGCATATTAAAAAAATATTATGCAAGCTAGAGAAGCCTTATGCAAGCATTATGTTTAAAGTACTATGCATAAGCTTAAAACACTATGCATTATGTTTAAAGCACTATGTGTTATGCAAGCTTTATGCAAGCCGTTACACAAGCCTTGCATAAAGCTTTATGCATAAGGCCTTATGCATAAAGCTATGTATGAGGCCTTAAGCATAAAGCTTGTGCATAAGGCTTATGCATAAAGCATATGCATAAGGCCTTAAGCATAAAACTATGCATGAGACCTTATGTATAAGGCTTATGCATAAAGCACTATGCACTACAAGACACTGCTGCCATACACGTGTTCAATACACGCGATAAGTTACGGGTGCGTGTATGGTCGCGCATGTATATGAGTAGTATCAGGCGCGTGTATATTGGCATCTAAATTCACATCTATTGAAGTTTCAAAAATACGTAAAACTATACATGAGACCTTATGTATAAGGCTTATGCATAAAGCACTATGCACTACAAGGACACTGCTGCCATACATGCGTTCAATACACGCGATAAGTTACGGGTGCGTGTATGGTCACGCATGTATATGAGTAGTATCAGGCACGTGTATATTGGCATCTAAATTCACGTCTATTGAAGTTTCAGAAACGCGTCTACCAGTGCGTGTATATTGGCATCTAAAATCGCGTGTAAACTGGTTTCAAAAACGTGTGTATCAGCGCGTGTATATACACACAAATATACACGCATTATTACACGCGAGTGCTTTATTAAGAAAAACTCCATTCCTTTACAAAATTAAACCATCTCATAGTACATTACAGTATATATCATTACACAATCCCACTACATGCATTTACAACAATGAAATATATTCAAAAATAAATCATGAGATGATAATTAAAAGACAACATATACAATAGAAATGTCATCAATTTAGAACGATATAGTGATGGATTGGTTAGGATTCGATCTCATCTTCAATAAGATCCATCCTTACCAAACGATCAACATCAATATCCATTCGATCAATTTGTAAGGCTACGATTAAATTTATTCCACTATCGATATTCTGTCCGTTGATAATGGTATCGATGTAGTGATGGATTGGTTAGGATTCGATCTCATCTTCAATAAGATCCATCCTTGCCAAACGATCAACATCAATATCCATTCGATCAATTTGTAAGGCTACGATTAAATTTATTTCACTATCGATATTCTGTCCGTTGATAATGGTATCCATGTCCTGATCATCCTCATCAACATCAACATCATCCTCAATGGTAGGGTCATTCTCATGATTATGAGAAATGGCACGCTCATCCTCATTATCATGATCATCTCTTATTTCTTGATCATCGATCACATCTTCATTGGCATGTTCGACATCATCTTCATTGCGGCTTGTTACATCCTCCATATGCTCCATATCAGTGAATGTATTATACATCACTTTGGAACGTGGTGCAATAGGGATGATGTACCACCATTTAATGTCATGCACCATTGGCAGATAGATAACCTACTCAAATACACATACTGCAGTAATTAATTAGCATATCAAAAGTCAAGGGGTACGCGAGCTTCGATATATATGTACATGAAACACATTAGTAAAAAAATGCATACCTGCTCACATTGTTATGGCAATACGATCCTATCTTTCTTTGTTTGCCAAAACTTTGTAGAGTCAATAGTTATATAGCCACTTGCATGGCGTTTTATCCTTGCATTAGGCCCTTTTTCCACCACGTTCATTTGCCATTTGACATCCAAAACATACACAAAGAAGCGACGAAAGTCAAGCCTAAATATGTCTTGGATTGTGCCACAATAATCATCCATTTTTCCATTAGCTCCCTCAAAGTTACTAATGACACCACAATCTTGTGTATTCCTCTTTTCATCAATTCTTTTTGTTCGAAAATGCTTGCCTTCACACCATATAGCATTGAACATAGTGCACTCGACCAAAATAGAAGCAATATTTGTGTAAGCAATGTGAATAAATATTAAAAGCAAATCACTTACAACTAATGCAAAACATTAGTTCTATGTACCTTTAACATGCATCTTCATGCATACTCCCATTCTTCCGTCGTGATATGCAGCCCCTTGTCGCTCTCTGCTCTCTCCATTTTCTCATGCAACCAATCAACATGGATATCATTCGGAAGTGTTGCTAGATGCTTAGGGTACGCCTTACGAGAGCCATGTTGCCTCCGAAAGAGAGCTCTTTCTGCTTGCCTTTTTGTCTTTGCATCCTCATATCTTGTAACCCATTTGCTCATCACATCACTATTAAGGATGCAAGTGAAATTGAGATCATCAATCAATGTTCTGTCAATTACTTTACTCTGTCCTTTTCCTTGAGGCACAATAGAGGTCATCCTCAAGTCCTCTTCATTGCTCCATAGTCATGGCGAAGAGCTATCCACCTGACCAAGAAATTATGAAATATATACAAGAGACTCTTGTATCAACCAACCCTCGGCCATGCTTCCTTCGGGCCTTGCACTTTGCCTCACAAAGTCTTTTAAGGTCTTCATGAAGCGCTCTAGGAAGAACATCCAACGTGCATGCACAGTGCCACATAAAGAAATTTCGTCCACTAAATGCACAATGAGATGTAGTTGACTTGTGATAATGGTTCGCGAAAAAGTCTCCTCTACCAAAAAAACCACCTCCACTACCATAACACGCGCATCATCCAACGTGGCTGGATCAATTGCTTTGGAACTAACATATCTGAAAAATAAATGAATAGTACGTTGTGAAGGGAGGCAGAGAGACACGGAACACCTCTATAGCAATGCCTTTCCACAGTTCGGAGTACACACCAACATCAAGGAAAAGGGGCACCAGTCAACTACTCAGTGAGCTGACACAACATTTAACATCTTAAGCATGAAACCTTGTTTTTACCCTCATTCAATTTTCTAAGCAACTGGAGGAAGCCTACATACATTTGATCAAGACATGCAAGGGGAGATGGGCACATCAACATCTGCCACCCTTTAATCAATTGATTCATATGCATATAGGGGTGCACCCTTATTATGAAATAGGCTCACAGCCATAAGCAAAATGATCACCACAGAGAAATGGTGAGAGAACCACTTGACATAAACAAGGTTACATTCCATCAAGTATGAGCTTTCTGCAAAACTTCAGTTTCCCAAGAAAAGACATCAGTAAGGAACTTCAATTCTCCCAACCTGGCAAGCAGTGTGTGACTAGGAGGCACAATCACTTTATGGTCTTCACTCTGTCTGTTGAAGAAGCGTACCACCATACATACATATTTTCTCAAGCAAAACCAGAGGGCTGTCTTTCCAATACATATGAGCTTTCCACAAAATCAGAGAGTTGGTTATCATATACATGGGTTTTCCAAAGCCACAAATTGGTGATTCCTCATATATATATGAGTTATTTCACAAGAAAGAGAACAAAAAACTGGCCAGCCGTCACTTACATTGCATGGGCTGTCATCATGACAGAGAGCCGCATTCTTTATGCGTGGCACCTTCTCTTCATTCATACAAGTGGCATTGCAGCTTCTCCTCCCCTCCCAAACTGGAGTGCCGTGGGCTGTTCTGAGGGTACTTCTCTTTAAAGAAAACGAGCTTATCTCCTTTCTCTCTCAAACACAGAGAGCAGCTTCTTACACACAAGGAAAAAAACACATGGGCTCTCACACCGTGAAGACTGCGCCTTCTCACACAAAGGCTGCGCTTCTCCCTTCTCTTATACACACTGGCTACGCAGGCTCTCTGAGAGCATTAGAGCTGCGAGCTCTCCCTATCACACACTCTGAAAACTACAGCTACGCTCCTACACACCAATATAGAGAGTGCTGTGCAACTCTCTGAGAGCATCAGAACACAAGCTCTCCCTCTCACACCTTGAAAACTACAGCTACGCTTTCTCCTCTCTACACACATGGGCTGCGCAGCTCCCTTGAGAGCCTTAGAACACGAGCTCTCCCACACACTCTTATACACATGGCTGCGCTGCCCGTTCAACCAAAAAAAACATTATATTATTCATAATACTCCAAGGCATGTCAGGTTGCCAGAGAGCTCACCCCCACCTCCACTCGGCGCTTCTTTGACAATCGAGGCTAGTTGACGAATTCTTTGAAGCAATCCAAGGCCACCTTCTATTTTTATCAAGCCTTGTATTAAATCCCATGGTGACTCTTGCATTCAAGGAAGACTTTGCACCATTTTAATAACATCTTGTGGACCACAAATACCTTTGTTTCCCATGAAATGCCAAGGACCGGTACTGTAGCTGACCTCCTCTAACGGGTCCCTGTCCAGCTTTTAAAAAAATAGTGCTCTACATGCTCACATTATTTGTCAACAAACTTGTCCACATATGATAGTGCTAAAACCTGCCTTGTGAAACTGATTCTCATCTCACACCCCTTTATTTCCCATTTATCAAGGTAAACCAACAACTAACTGTACACATTGCATATTTTTGTTAGATCCGTTCACATGTGGCCTTATACCCCCTTTAGCCCTTAGAGATGGACACCCTTTATTTGTAAATGCCATGCATGAGTGTGTACACATGCCAAGAAAATATTACCAAAAAAATACCTAACATAGTTTGCCCATCCCCTAGCTTGCTAGATCATTCATGGTCAGCAGAAAACAGTGTCGTGAGACTCAATGCATCTGATGTTGCCATGTTCTCAAAGACACTGTTTTTCACTACTTCAATTCTTTCATCCTTGTCTACCATCATCAGTCGTGCGATGTGTCGAAGGTCGGTCGCTTTCAAAAATTTTTGCATAGGCCGCGTGTAGGAACGCGTGTATGTCTGCATGTATCCTGTCTGCACAGACATTCACATCCATATACACGCATTTTTGGACGGGTGT
Organism: Cibotium barometz; assembly: GCF_041138505.1. Classification (NCBI taxonomy): domain Eukaryota; kingdom Viridiplantae; phylum Streptophyta; class Polypodiopsida; order Cyatheales; family Cibotiaceae; genus Cibotium; species Cibotium barometz. Next base: position 24,200,202 of record NC_141102.1, on the reverse strand, counting down.
ATACACGCGACTGTGTTTCACCCATGCTAGCTTGCATTTGTGCTTTGACACAATCATGTATATACTTTTATTTTTGCAAATTCTTTATGGATCCAGGTTCTTCATCCGATCCATTTGCGTACAGCACTTGGATGATGGAGATGCTAAATCATTTTGGGCACCATCCTGGTCCAGTTGAGCTTACAGAGTACATGTATGCCCATCTCCCTCCTGGATTGCCTGGTATCTATACCCCGCCCCGGAGTATCCAGGTCACTCCACTGCCATCTATGCCTGTGAGTCCGACGAGATGGCATGTAGCTTCTCCTCTTCCACGCCCACCGAGGAGACATACCCCGTCCCAGACACACTCACGCACACCCTCCCAGGCATCGTCACGTCAGGGCGGCTCACAGCCACCATCACGTACTCCCTCACAGCCACCATCACGTAGACAATCCCCCAGTCGTCGTGACTCCACTCGCAGTATACAGAGGAGAGCAAACGCCGCAGCAAGAAGAGTGGGAGTGGAGGATGCGGCGGGTGCTTTGGTGGGGGGGAGGTAGTAGGGCACACGGTGAGAGAGGAGATAGAGGGAGAAGAGTTAGAGGAGATAGTGAGGATAAAAGTGATGGATGCAAGGGGGAAAGAGGTAATGGAGTACATGCGTGGGGTAGTATCAAACTTGTATAGAAATTGTTTTATTAGATTTAAAGATCAAAATAGCCAATTAGTTGGGGAGGTGATAGATGTTGTACATAGTCGGTACCCCAATCCCCCAAATGCGACATTCTCGGATGTATGGAAAAGGACGCGAATAAGGGAGATCTTAAGTAATAAAAGATCTCACCTTAAGAAACTCGTGTACGATGATGGGCTAAATGTAGCTGTGGGTGGCTATCCTGCCGAGAAACCTGCCACCCACTGCGCACAAACGCGAGCGGAAGGAGGCACAGAAACGAGCAGAGGGTGGCGTGAAGAGCAGACAGCATGTGGAGGCATGACGGATCCAGATGGAGACCATTGGATCTTCGCATTTCGGATTTGGCGGCATCGAGTAATGGGAGGCAGAGTTCGTAAGTATCTTGCCACTTTATTTGATTGTTTACTTAGTTCATTGATTCTATGATTGTTTTAATCTTACAAATTGTGTTGATTATGATACGACGGGTTACGGGGAGGAAGCCCACAGCCCACGATACTGGGTATGCTCGCTGGCATAGCAGACGTGACACATGGGCCCTCTTCAGAGCCGAGGGATGTATTACGGACGCGCAGTTTGAGATGGCCATGAGACCATATGGTCGACAGGTACTTGAAAAGTCTAAAGGAATGATTTTGGTTTATTGAATTACATATATATATACTTATATACTATATAGTACTTGAACAGGCACAAGCTGCTGCTACACCTGCTGATGATCCACACGTCGCCACTAGAGAGGGTGGACGTGAGCACTACTTATCGGACATTCCGATCGATGTGAGCTCATCTGATCATGGAGGGAGCAGCGAGTCATCATCTGGGTCTGAGTAGTACTCAGACTTATAGTATCACATTCCATATTGAGGATGTGGTTGTATATATATTTTTGTAACTGAAGCCATGGGCTAGTTCGACATATGGACTCCCTTGTATATATGTGTACACATAAAATTTTGATAGTAATATTGAATCATGAATTGATAGTATTGCATTCATGTCTGTCTTGAATCGCATATTGACAATGTATGCATTCATGTCATTCTTGTCTTAAATCTTCCTTCGTGGATGGTGCAATGCACCCAAAAAAAAATCGAGAGAGTATTATTGGGTGCTGGAATGCTGGAACAACATTCAGGTACTAAATAGCACTCTCTGGAATTTTTTTTTGCTCTCTGTTCGCGTGTATAGACGCATCAACTCTACAAAAAGTCGCGTGTATATACACGGATACTCTGTGAAATGCGTGTGTATAGATGCGTCAACTTTGAAAAAGTCACGTGTATATACGCGGATACTTTGTGAAATACATGTGTATAAGCGCAGCTAAACTGACAAAACGCATGTATACACCCTCCTATCAGCCAATCTAAGCACAGCTAAACTGATAAAACACGTGTATACGCTTGTTTATTAGCGCGTCTGACTATTTCTATACACGCGCTTTTACACGCATGTCTCTGGCCGTGATGATACATGCACTGATACATGGGCCCGTTACTTTTTTTCCACAAGTCATTTTTAGCGGCTAGGAGCGCGGGTATGAGCCCGATCCCTTGTAGTGATGCACAAGGCCTTAAGCATAAAGCTATGCATGAGGCCTTATGCATAAAGCACTATGCATAAGGCCTTAAACATGAAGCCTTAAGCATAAAACTATGCATGAGCCCTTATGCATAAAACTATGCATGAGCCCTTATGCATAAATCTTATGCATGAGGCCTTATGCATAAAGCTATGCATGAGGCCTTATGCACATAAATCTTATGCATGAGGCCTTATGCATAAAGCATTATGAATAAAGCATGCATGAGCATTATTCATAAAGCATTATACATAAAGCTTATGCGCAAACCTACAAAACAAATCCCCAAAACAAATCCCTAGCACCCAAGGGTGCAATAATAATAGAGGAAAGAGAGGAAAGATATGAAAGCACTTACCTCTTTTTCGTGATGTCGAAAGAGAGGATTAGAGGACCTACAAAACCAACAAACTTGGTGAGGAAAAGATTAGTAATGCATACATACAAAAGCTTATGCAAGCCCTTGGCAAGCCCTAAGCCTTATGCAAGCTATGCTAAAGCTTATGCATAAAGCATGCTTGAGGCCTTATGCATAAAGCTTTAAGCATTAATGCTTTATGCATGAGGCCTTATGCATGATAAAGATTTAAGCATAATGCTTCATGCATAAAGCATTATGCATAAGGCTTATGCATAAAGCACTTAAGCATAAAACTATGCATGAGACCTTATGCATAAAGCTTATCCATAAAGCATGCATGAGGCCTTATGCATAAAGCCTATGCATAACCTATGCATAAAGCTATGCATGAGGCCTTATGCGTAAAGCTATGCATGAGGCTTATACATAAAGAATTATGCATAAAGCTTATGCATAAAGCATTATACATAAAGATTATGCATAAAGCTTATGCGCAAACCTACAAAACAAATCCCCAGCACCCAAGGGTGCAACAATAATAGAGGAAAAGAGGAAAGATAGAAAAGCACTTACCTCTTTTTCGTGATGTTAAAACAAAACCAACAAAAGGGTGAGAAAAGGATTAGTAATGCATCATACAAAAGCTTATGCAAGCTATGCCGCTATGCAAGCCTTATGCAATCTATGTCGCTATGCAAGCCTTATGCAAGATATGCTAAAGCTTATGCATAAAGCATGCATGAGGCCTTGTGCATAAATCTTTAAGCATAATGCTTTATTCATCATGAGTCCTTATGCATAATAAAGCTTTATGCATGAGGCCTTATGCATAAAGCTTTAACCATAATGCTTTATTCATCATGAGTCCTTATGCATTAAGCTTTAAGCATAATGCTTTATTCATCATGAGACCCTATACATAAAGCTTTAAGCATAATGCTTTATGCATGAGGCCCTATACATAAAGCTTATGCATAAAGCATTATGCTGCATAAGGCTTATACATAAATCACTATGCATAAGGCCTTAAGCATGAGGCCTTAAGCATAAAACTATGCATGAGGCCTTATGCATAAAGCATGCATCAAGCCTTATACATAAAGCCTATACATAAAGCTATGCGTGAGGCCTTATGCATAAAGCTATGCATGAGGCTTATGAATAAAGCATTATGCATAAAGGTTATGCATAAAGCATGCATGAGCATTATGTATAAAGCACTATGCATAAGGCCTTAAGTATAAAACTATGCATAAGGCCTTATGCATAGAGCATGCATGAGGCCTTATGTGCATAAAGCTATGCATGAGGCTTATGCATAAAGCATTATGCATAAATCTTACACTATAAGGGATCGGGCTCATACCCGCGCTCCCAGCCGCTAAAAACGACTTGTGGAAAAAAAATAACGGGCCCGTGTATCAACGCGTGTATCATCGCGGCTAGAGATATGCGTGTAAAAGCGCGTGTATAGAAATAGTCAGACACGCTAATAAACGGGCATATACACGCGTTTTATCAATTTAGCTATGCTTAGACGCGTTTATAAGAGGGTGTATACACGCGTTTTGTCAGTTTAGCTGCGCTTATACACACATATTTCACAGATTATCCACGTATATACACGCGACTTTTCCAAAGTTGATGCGTTTATACACGCACATTTCACACAGTATCCGTGTATATACACACGACTTTTTGTAGAGTTGACGCGTCTATACACGCGAACAGAGAGCAAAAAAAAATCCAGACAGTGCTATTTCGTACCTGAATGCTGTTCCAACATTCCAGCAGCCCAATAACACTCTCTGGATTTATTTTTTTGGGTGCATTGCACCATCCACTCATGAGGAAGATTTAAGACAAGAACAACATGAATGCATACATTGTCAATACACGATTAAAGACAGACATGAATGCAATACTATCAATTCACGATTCAATATTACTATCAAAATTTTATATGTACACATATATACAAGGGAGTCCATATGTCAAAGTAGCCCATGGCTTCAGTTACAAAAATATATATACAACCACATCCTCAATATACAATGTGATACTATAAGTCTGAGTACTACTCAGACCCAGATGATGACTCGCTGCTCCCTCCATGATCAGATGAGCTCACATCGGTCGGAATGTCCGATGAGTAGTGCTCACGTCCACCGTCTGCAGTGGCGGCAGGTGGATCATTAGAGCAGGTGTAGCAACAGCTTGTGCCTGTTCAAGTACTATATAGTATATTAGTATATATATATATAATTCAATAAACCAAAATCATTCGTTTAGAGTTTTCAAGTACCTGTCGACCGTATGGTCTCATGGCCATCTCAAACTGTGCGTCCGTAATATGTCCCTCGGCTCTGAAGAGGGCCCACGTGTCATGTCTGCTATGCCGACGTGCATACCCAGTATCGTGGGCTGTGGGCTTCCTCCCCGTAACCTGTCGCGCTGTATCATAATCAACACAATTTGTAAGATTAAAACAATCATAGAATCAACTAATTAAGTAAACAAGCAAATAAAGTGGCAAGATACGAACTCTGCCTCCCATGACTCGACGTCGCCAAATCCGAAATGCGAAGATCCAATGGTCTCTATCTGGATCCATCGTGCCTCCACATGCTGCCACCCTCTGCTCGTTTCTTTGCCTCCTTCTGCGCAGTGGCAAGTTTCTCGGCAGGATAGCCACCGGTAGCTACATTTAGTCCATCATTGTACGCGAGTTTCTTAAGGTGAGATCTTTTATTACTTCAGATCTCCCTTATTCGCGTCCTTCCCCATAGATCCGAGAATGTCGCATGTGGGGGATTGGGGTACCGACTATGTACAACATCTATCACCTCCCCAACTAATCGGCTATTTTGATCTTTAAATCTAATAAAACAATTTCTATACAAGTTTGATACTACCCCACGCATGTACTCCATTACCTCTTTTCCCCTCGCATCCATCACTGTCCCGTCCCTATCCATCACATCATAGAAGATCACTCCCTCCACCTCTCTCATCTCCTCATCATCCTCATTGTCTCCTCTAACTCGTTTTCCTCTATCTCCTCTCTCACCGCGTGCCCTACTACCTCCCCCACCAAAGCACCCGCCGCATCCTCCACTCCCACTCTTCCTGATGTGGCGTTTGCTCTCCTCTCTATACTACGAGTGGAGTCACGACTGGGGGATTATCTACGTGATGGTGGCTATGAGGGAGTACGTGATGGTGGCTGTGAGCCCTGACGTGACAGTGCCTGGGAGGGTGTGCGTGAGTGTGTCTGGGACGGGGTATGTCTCCTCGGTGGGTGTGGAAGAGGAGAAGTTGCATGCCGTCTCGTCGGACTCGCAGGCATAGAGGGCAGTGGAGTGACCTGGATACTCCGCGAGGGGGTATAGATACCAGGCAATCCAGGAGGGGGATGGGCATGCATGTACTCTATAAGCTCAATTGGACCAGGATGGCACCCAAAATGAGTTAGCATCTCCATCATCCAAGTGCCATATGCAAATGGATCGGATGAAGAACCTGGATCCATAAAGAATCTGCAAAAATAAAAGTATATACATGATTACGTCAAAGCACAAATGCAAGCTAGCATGGGTGAAACATAGTCGCGTGTATACACATGTCCAAAAACGCATGTATATGCACGTGAACACTTATGCAGACAGCATACACGTAGACATACACGTGTTCCTACACGCGGCCTACGCAAAAAAATTTTGAAAAGCGACCAACCTCTGACACATCATCCTTATAAAAAACCCACTGTCAATCGTTTACAAAAGTACTACCAGAGAAGGACAAGGACGGAGACAAACGCATAAAGAAAAGAGACAATAGCATAAACAAATGGAAGAAAAGAGATAGGACAAAGGACAAACTGACTCACCTCTAAAAAAGTGAGTCTTCTTTTTGGCTGGTTTCCTTCACCCGTGTGTGCTCCTTGTCTGCTCCTTGCAGTTAGGTTTAGTGCTCTGTTGGAAGAGGCAACGACGAAGGAGAGCAAATCTTAGTTTGAAAATGTTTATTTGGAGAAGGCGGGTTATTTTTAGGTATGGACAGGTCGTCACGTGTAACAACGCGTGTATTTTTGCATTTATAATAAATCAACCGTGTTTATACACGTGATTTTCAGGGTCCAATCGCGTTTATACACGTGATTTTTAGGATGTAGCCGCGTTCACTACAAGGGATCGGGCTCATACCCGTGCTCCTAGACCTTCTAAAAATGACTTGTGAAAAAAAGTAGCAAGCCCGTGTATCAGCGCGTGTATAATCATAGCCAGAGACATGCGTGTAAAAGCGCGTGTATAGGACTGTTCAGACAGGCGCTGATACACAGGCGTATACACGCGTTCTATCAGTTCAGCTGCGTTTAGACGCGTTGATTCAAGCGTCTATACACGCATTTTGTCACTTTAGATATGCTTATACACGCGTATTTCTTAGATTTGACGTGTTTATACACGCGTGTTTTATAGATTATCTGCGTATATACACGTGACTTTTTGCAGATCTGCGTTTATACACGCGAATAGAGAGCAAAAAAAAATTACAGAGAGTGCTATTTGGTATACCTGAATGTTGTTCCAGCATTCCAGCACCCAATAACACTCTCTGGATTTTCTTTTTTTGGTGCATTGGACCATCCGCGAGGAAGATATCCACGAGGAAGATTAAGACAACAACGACATGAATGCATACATTGTCAATACACGATTCAAGATAGACACGAATGCAATACTATCGATTCACGATTCAATATTACTATCAAAATTTCACACATATATACAAGGGAGTCCATATGTCGACGTAGCCCATGGCTTCAGTTACAAAAAAATATATACAACCACATCCTCAATATGGAATGTGATACTATAAGTCTGAGTACTACTCAGACCCAGATGATGACTCGGTGCTCCCTCCATGCTCAGATGAGCTCACATCAGTCGGAATGTCCGATGAGTAGTGCTCATGTCCACCCTCTGCAGTGGCAACGGGTGGATCATCTCAGCAGCTTGTGCATGTTCAAGTAATATATAGTATATAAGTATATATATATGTAATTCAATAAACCAAAATCATTCGTTTAGAGTTTTCAAGTACCTGTTGACCGTATGGTCTCATGGCCATCTCAAACTGCGCGTCCGTAATACGTCCCTCGGCTCTGAAGATGGCCCACGTGTCACGTCTGCTATGCCGACGAGCATACCCAATATCGTGGACTTCCTCCCCGTAACTCGTTGCTGTATCATAATCAACACAATTTGTAAGATTAAAACAATCATAGAATCAATGAATTAAGTAAACAATCAAATAAAGTGGCAAGATACTTACGAACTCTGCCTCCCATGACTCGACATCGCTAGATCCGAAATGCGAAGATCCAATGGTCTCCATCTGGATCCGTCGTGCCTCCACATGCTGCCTGCTCTTCACGCCACTCTCTGCTCGTTTCTTTGCCTCCTTCCACTCGCGTTTGTGCACAGTGGGCAGGTTTCTCGGCAGGATAGCCACCCATAGCTACATTTAGCCCATCATCGTACGCGAGTTTTTTAAGGTGAGATCTTTTATTACTTAAGATCTCCCTTATTCGCATCCTTCCCCATACATCCGAGAATGTAGCATGTGGGGGATTGGGGTACCGACTATGTATAGCCTCTATCACCTCCTCAACTAATCGGCTATTTTGATCTTTAAATTTAATAAAACAATTTCTATACAAGTTTGATACTACCCCACGCATGTACTCCATTACCTCTTTCCCCCTCGCATCCATCACTATCCCGCCCCTATCCACCCCGCCACATCATAGCAGATCACTCCCTCCACCTCTCTCATCTCCTCCTCTTTCGAACTGTCTCCTCTAACTCTTCTCCCTCTATCTCCTCTCTCACCACATGCCCTACTACCTCCCCCACCAAAGCACCTGCCGCATTCTCCACTCCCACTCTTCCTACTGCTGCAGGTGGAGTCACAACTGGGGGATTGTCTACGTGACGGTGGCTGTGAGCCCTGACGTGACGGTGGCTCTGAGGGAGTACGTGATGGTGGCTGTGAGCCCTGACGTGACGGTGCTTGGAAGGGTGTGCGTGAGTGTGTCTGGGACGAGGTATGTCTCCTCGGTGGGCGTGGAATTGGAGAAGTTGCATGCCGTCTCGTCGGACTCGTAGGCATAGACGGCAGTGGAGTGCCCTGGATACTCGTGGTAGGGGTATAGACACCTGGCATGGAAGGAGGGGGATGAGCATACATGTACTTTGTAAGCTCAACTGGACCAGGATGGCGCCCAAAATGATTTAGCATCTCCATCTGCCAATTGCTGTTGTACGCAAATGGATTGGATGAAGAACCTAGAATATCCATAAAGAATCTGAAAAAATAAAAGTAAATACATGATTGTATCAAAGCACAAATGCAAGCTAGGCGCACATATGATTTTCCACCATCAAACTGACATCACTATCTAGAGAATTCACATCTTCAACAACACTCAGAACTATAGAGTTATCCTCCTCCAACTCTTTAAAAACAGTGTCGTGAGACTCAATGCATCTGATGTTGCCATGTTCTCAAAGACACTGTTTTTCACTACTTCAATTCTTTCATCCTTGTCTACCATCATCAGCCGTGCGATGTGTCGAAGGTCGGTCGCTTTCAAAATTTTTTTGCATAGGCCGCGTGTAGGAACGCGTGTATGTCTGCATGTATCCTGTCTGCACAGACATTCACATCCATATACACGCGACTGTGTTTCACCCATGCTAGCTTGCATTTGTGCTTTGACGCAATCATGTATATACTTTTATTTTTGCAAATTCTTTATGGATCCAGGTTCTTCATCCGATCCATTTGCGTACAGCACTTGGATGATGGAGATGCTAAATCATTTTGGGCACCATCTTGGTCCAGTTGAGCTTACAGAGTACATGTATGCCCATCTCCCTCCTGGATTGCCTGGTATCTATACCCCGCCCCGAAGTATCCAGGTCAATCCACTGCCGTCTATGCCTGCGAGTCCGACGAGATGGCATGTAGCTTCTCCTCTTCCACGCCCACCGAGGAGACATACCCCGTCCCAGACACACTCACGCACACCCTCCCAGGCATCGTCACGTCAGGGCGGCTCACAGCCACCATCACGTACTCCCTCACAGCCACCATCACGTAGACAATCCCCCAGTCGTCGTGACTCCACTCGCAGTATACAGAGGAGAGCAAACGCCGCAGCAAGAAGAGTGGGAGTGGAGGATGCGGCGGGTGCTTTGGTGGGGGGGAGGTAGTAGGGCACACGGTGAGAGAGGAGATAGAGGGAGAAGAGTTAGAGGAGATAGTGAGGATGAAAGTGATGGATGCAAGGGGGAAAGAGGTAATGGAGTACATGCGTGGAGTAGTATCAAACTTGTATAGAAATTGTTTTATTAGATTTAAAGATCAAAATAGCCAATTAGTTGGGGAGGTGATAGATGTTGTACATAGTCGGTACCCCAATCCCCCAAATGCGACATTCTCGGATGTATGGAAAAGGACGCGAATAAGGGAGATCTTAAGTAATAAAAGATCTCACCTTAAGAAACTCGTGTACGATGATGGGCTAAATGTAGCTGTGGGTGGCTATCCTACCGAGAAACCTGCCACCCACTGCGCACAAACGCGAGCGGAAGGAGGCAAAGAAACGAGCAGAGGGTGGCGTGAAGAGCAGACAGCATGTGGAGGCATGACGGATCTAGATGGAGACCATTGGATCTTCGCATTTCGGATTTGGCGGCATCGAGTAATGGGAGGCAGAGTTCGTAAGTATCTTGCCACTTTATTTGATTGTTTACTTAGTTCATTGATTCTATGATTGTTTTAATCTTACAAATTGTGTTGATTATGATACAACGACGGGTTACGGGGAGGAAGCCCACAGCCCACGATACTGGGTATGCTCGCTGGCATAGCAGACGTGACACATGGGCCCTCTTCAGAGCCGAGGGATGTATTACGGACGCGTAGTTTGAGATGGCCATGAGACCATATGGTCGACAGGTACTTGAAAAGTCTAAAGGAATGATTTTGGTTTATTGAATTACATATATATATACTTATATACTATATAGTACTTGAACAGGCACAAGCTGCTGCTACACCTGCTGATGATCCACACGTCGCCACTAGAGAGGGTGGACGTGAGCACTACTCATCGGACATTCCGATCGATGTGAGCTCATCTGATCATGGAGGGAGCAGCGAGTCATCATCTGGGTCTGAGTAGTACTCAGACTTATAGTATCACATTCCATATTGAGGATGTGGTTGTATATATATTTTTGTAACTGAAGCCATGGGCTAGTTCGACATATGGACTCCCTTGTATATATGTGTACACATAAAATCTTGATAGTAATATTGAATCATGAATTGATAGTATTGCATTCATGTCTGTCTTGAATCGCATATTGACAATGTATGCATTCATGTCGTTCTTGTCTTAAATCTTCCTTCGTGGATGGTGCAATGCACCCAAAAAAAAATCGAGAGAGTATTATTGGGTGCTAGAATGCTGGAACAACATTCAGGTACTAAATAGCACTCTCTGGAATTTTTTTTTGCTCTCTGTTCGCGTGTATAGACGCATCAACTCTACAAAAAGTCGCGTGTATATACACGGATACTCTGTGAAATGCGTGTGTATAGATGCGTCAACTTTGAAAAAGTCACGTGTATATACGCGGATACTTTGTGAAATACATGTGTATAAGCGCAGCTAAACTGACAAAACGCATGTATACACCCTCCTATCAGCCAATCTAAGCACAGCTAAACTGATAAAACACGTGTATACGCTCGTTTAGTAGCGCGTCTGACTATTTCTATACACGCGCTTTTACACGCATGTCTCTGGCCGTGATGATACATGCACTGATACATGGGCCCGTTACTTTTTTTCCACAAGTCATTTTTAGCGGCTAGGAGCGCGGGTATGAGCCCGATCCCTTGTAGTGATGCACAAGGCCTTAAGCATAAAGCTATGCATGAGGCCTTATGCATAAAGCACTATGCATAAGGCCTTAAACATGAAGCCTTAAGCATAAAACTATGCATGAGCCCTTATGCATAAAACTATGCATGAGCCCTTATGCATAAATCTTATGCATGAGGCCTTATGCATAAAGCTATGCATGAGGCCTTATGCACATAAATCTTATGCATGAGGCCTTATGCATAAAGCATTATGAATAAAGCATGCATGAGCATTATTCATAAAGCATTATACATAAAGCTTATGCGCAAACCTACAAAACAAATCCCCAAAACAAATCCCTAGCACCCAAGGGTGCAATAATAATAGAGGAAAGAGAGGAAAGATATGAAAGCACTTACCTCTTTTTCGTGATGTCGAAAGAGAGGATTAGAGGACCTACAAAACCAACAAACTTGGTGAGGAAAAGATTAGTAATGCATACATACAAAAGCTTATGCAAGCCCTAAGCCCTTATGCAAGCCCTTGGCAAGCCCTAAGCCTTATGCAAGCTATGCTAAAGCTTATGCATAAAGCATGCTTGAGGCCTTATGCATAAAGCTTTAAGCATTAATGCTTTATGCATGAGGCCTTATGCATGATAAAGATTTAAGCATAATGCTTCATGCATAAAGCATTATGCATAAGGCTTATGCATAAAGCACTTAAGCATAAAACTATGCATGAGACCTTATGCATAAAGCTTATCCATAAAGCATGCATGAGGCCTTATGCATAAAGCCTATGCATAACCTATGCATAAAGCTATGCATGAGGCCTTATGCGTAAAGCTATGCATGAGGCTTATACATAAAGAATTATGCATAAAGCTTATGCATAAAGCATTATACATAAAGATTATGCATAAAGCTTATGCGCAAACCTACAAAACAAATCCCCAGCACCCAAGGGTGCAACAATAATAGAGGAAAAGAGGAAAGATAGAAAAGCACTTACCTCTTTTTCGTGATGTTAAAACAAAACCAACAAAAGGGTGAGAAAAGGATTAGTAATGCATCATACAAAAGCTTATGCAAGCTATGCCGCTATGCAAGCCTTATGCAATCTATGTCGCTATGCAAGCCTTATGCAAGATATGCTAAAGCTTATGCATAAAGCATGCATGAGGCCTTGTGCATAAAGCTTTAAGCATAATGCTTTATTCATCATGAGTCCTTATGCATAATAAAGCTTTATGCATGAGGCCTTATGCATAAAGCTTTAACCATAATGCTTTATTCATCATGAGTCCTTATGCATTAAGCTTTAAGCATAATGCTTTTTTCATCATGAGACCCTATACATAAAGCTTTAAGCATAATGCTTTATGCATGAGGCCCTATACATAAAGCTTATGCATAAAGCATTATGCTGCATAAGGCTTATACATAAATCACTATGCATAAGGCCTTAAGCATGAGGCCTTAAGCATAAAACTATGCAATGAGGCCTTATGCATAAAGCATGCATCAAGCCTTATACATAAAGCCTATACATAAAGCTATGCGTGAGGCCTTATGCATAAAGCTATGCATGAGGGTTATGAATAAAGCATTATGCATAAAGGTTATGCATAAAGCATGCATGAGCATTATGTATAAAGCACTATGCATAAGGCCTTAAGTATAAAACTATGCATAAGGCCTTATGCATAAAGCATGCATGAGGCCTTATGTGCATAAAGCTATGCATGAGGCTTATGCATAAAGCATTATGCATAAATCTTACACTATAAGGGATCGGGCTCATACCCGCGCTCCCAGCCGCTAAAAACGACTTGTGGAAAAAAAATAACAGGCCCGTGTATCAACGCGTGTATCATCGCGGCTAGAGATATGCGTGTAAAAGCGCATGTATAGAAATAGTCAGACACGCTAATAAACGGGCATATACACGCGTTTTATCAATTTAGCTATGCTTAGACGCGTTTATAAGAGGGTGTATACACGCGTTTTGTCAGTTTAGCTGCGCTTATACACGCATATTTCACAGATTATCCACGTATATACACGCGACTTTTCCAAAGTTGATGCGTTTATACACGCACATTTCACACAGTATCCGTGTATATACACACGACTTTTTGTAGAGTTGACGCGTCTATACACGCGAACAGAGAGCAAAAAAAAATCCAGACAGTGCTATTTCGTACCTGAATGCTATTCCAACATTCCAGCAGCCCAATAACACTCTCTGGATTTATTTTTTTGGGTGCATTGCACCATCCACTCATGAGGAAGATTTAAGACAAGAACAACATGAATGCATACATTGTCAATACACGATTAAAGACAGACATGAATGCAATACTATCAATTCACGATTCAATATTACTATCAAAATTTTATATGTACACATATATACAAGGGAGTCCATATGTCAAAGTAGCCCATGGCTTCAGTTACAAAAATATATATACAACCACATCCTCAATATACAATGTGATACTATAAGTCTGAGTACTACTCAGACCCAGATGATGACTCGCTGCTCCCTCCATGATCAGATGAGCTCACATCGGTCGGAATGTCCGATGAGTAGTGCTCACGTCCACCGTCTGCAGTGGCGGCAGGTGGATCATTAGAGCAGGTGTAGCAACAGCTTGTGCCTGTTCAAGTACTATATAGTATATTAGTATATATATATATAATTCAATAAACCAAAATCATTCGTTTAGAGTTTTCAAGTACCTGTCGACCGTATGGTCTCATGGCCATCTCAAACTGTGCGTCCGTAATATGTCCCTCGGCTCTGAAGAGGGCCCATGTGTCATGTCTGCTATGCCGACGTGCATACCCAGTATCGTGGGCTGTGGGCTTCCTCCCCGTAACCTGTCGCGCTGTATCATAATCAACACAATTTGTAAGATTAAAACAATCATAGAATCAATTAATTAAGTAAACAATCAAATAAAGTGGCAAGATACGAACTCTGCCTCCCATGACTCGACGTCGCCAAATCCGAAATGCGAAGATCCAATGGTCTCTATCTGGATCCATCGTGCCTCCACATGCTGCCACCCTCTGCTCGTTTCTTTGCCTCCTTCTGCGCAGTGGCAAGTTTCTCGGCAGGATAGCCACCGGTAGCTACATTTAGTCCATCATTGTACGCGAGTTTCTTAAGGTGAGATCTTTTATTACTTCAAATCTCCCTTATTCGCGTCCTTCCCCATAGATCCGAGAATGTCGCATGTGGGGGATTGGGGTACCGACTATGTACAACATCTATCACCTCCCCAACTAATCGGCTATTTTGATCTTTAAATCTAATAAAACAATTTCTATACAAGTTTGATACTACCCCACGCATGTACTCCATTACCTCTTTTCCCCTCGCATCCATCACTGTCCCGTCCCTATCCATCACATCATAGAAGATCACTCCCTCCACCTCTCTCATCTCCTCATCATCCTCATTGTCTCCTCTAACTCGTTTTCCTCTATCTCCTCTCTCACCGCGTGCCCTACTACCTCCCCCACCAAAGCACCCGCCGCATCCTCCACTCCCACTCTTCCTGATGTGGCGTTTGCTCTCCTCTCTGTACTACGAGTGGAGTCACGACTGGGGGATTATCTACGTGATGGTGGCTATGAGGGAGTACGTGATGGTGGCTGTGAGCCCTGACGTGACAGTGCCTGGGAGGGTGTGCGTGAGTGTGTCTGGGACGGGGTATGTCTCCTCGGTGGGTGTGGAAGAGGAGAAGTTGCATGCCGTCTCGTCGGACTCGCAGGCATAGAGGGCAGTGGAGTGACCTGGATACTCCGCGAGGGGGTATAGATACCAGGCAATCCAGGAGGGGGATGGGCATACATGTACTCTATAAGCTCAATTGGGCATGCATAGACCATAGAGCATGATGTATTTATGTGTAGAGCATAAGAAAGCATTCATTATACATGAAGAGAGCATGCTCTATGCATGCATGGAGCATTCTTTATACATGTATAGAGCATGCTCTATGCTCTATGTTTTAGATAGTGAAAGAGAGCATGCTGTATGCTCTACACATGCATAGAGCTTTTCATACTCTATGCATACATAAAGAGAGCATGTTTTATGCATGCATAAAGCATGCTCTAAGTACGATCTCTCTCTAAGCCTAAATCCCAGCACCCAAGGGTGCAAAGAAAAACATACATAGCGAAAAGGGCTTACCTCCTTTGAGAAGAGCTAAAATGGCTCCAAAAAGGTGAGAGACCTACAATACAAGAAAATGTGGCAATCCTGAGAGAAATTCTAAGAAAAATATACTCTATACTCTATGCTCTATGCATACATGCTATATGATCTATGTATTCATGTATAAAGAGCTTATGTTGAGAGGTTGAGAAGATCTCTATGCATGCATAAAGAGTATGCATGATCTATTCATGCAGTATGTATGCTCTAAATAGAGCTTGTATACATAGACAACCATTATGCATAAAGCCTTAGAGCATGCATCCATAGAGAATGCATATGCTTTATGTATGGATAGAGCATGCAAGCTCTATGCATGCATAGATCATGCATAAAGAGATCATGTTTTATGCATGCATAGAGAATAATCTAAGCATGATCTCTCTAAGGCTAAAACCCAACACCCATGGGTGCAAACAAGAAAAACATAAATAGCAAAAGATCTTATCTTGAGTGGTTTGAGAAGAGCTAATGGCTCAGTAAGAAAATGTGGCTCGGGAGGTGCACCTCAGAAAATGTAAGTCTACCACGTGCGATCAGGTGGGGTTTTTTTAATCCAAAATATTGGGTAAATTTACAGAAATACAATTACAAGAGGGGTATTTTGATTGTACTTTGGAAAAAAACCCGTAAGTCTATAAAGAAAAAGGGGTAGTTTTATTAGCTCAAAATTCACAGATAAGGGGTTTTTTAAATACCCCTTGAACGCACGTCGTAGGAGGGGCTTCCATATAGTGCACCCCCCGAGAAATGTGGTAATCATGAGAGTAATGCTACGAAAATATACTCTTTGCTCTATGCTCTATGCATGCATGCATAAAGTGTTTACCCCAAGTGGTTGAGAAGAGATCTATGCATGTTGTTAATAAAGAGACTCCATTAGCATACTGAGTGAATGCTGTAAATAAATGCATGCATGTAAAACACAGAGCGACAAAGTGATTACCATTGGGACTTCATTTAATCATTGCTTGTTTGCTCTGTGTTGAATACTCAAGGGGCAAGCATGTAGCATACACAAGAGAAAGAAAGAAGCATTCAACTAATCATACATTAATCTACTTCAATGATGCTAAAACAGATTAAGAGAATGAAGTGGAGCTATACTCATTGGAGCTTGATGCTCATTAGAGTACAATAGAGAGAGAGTTAGAGAGTTGCCATAGCTTGAGAGCTCAAGAGCTTCACTCAATAGCTTTGAGAATGGCCAAAAACGTCCACTTTCTTTAGCTAACATCTCTTTTGTAGAGATGTTACTAACCCTAACCCTAGGCCTCTTTCACACATGGGCCGACAACCCCATAAGTGAGCCTTGCTTAATACACTTAGAACTCTCATTTAGACCCCACATTGGCCTAAAACGATTTACATTACACTTCTGCACAAAAATATGGAAAAATTATGTGCGTCTTTATGTTCCCATGGCTACAATCTCGCTCTCTCGCATTAATTGCTTCCAGCCTCCTTCCATAATCCGTGTTCCCATGAGTGTTCCTGTGGAACACCTCAAGCATGCTTTATGCATAAGCTTTAGCATAGCTTGCATAAGGCTTAGGGCTTGCAATGGGCTTAGGGCTTACATAAGCTTTTGTATGTATGCATTACTAATCTTTTCCTCACCAAGTTTGTTGGTTTTGTAGGTCCTCTAATCCTCTCTTTCGACATCACGAAAAAGAGGTAAGTGCTTTCATATCTTTCCTCTCTTTCCTCTATTATTATTGCACCCTTGTTGGTGCTAGGGATTTGTTTTGTAGGTTTGCGCATAAGCTTTATGTATAATGCTTTATGAATAATGCTCATGCATGCTTTATGCATAAGGCCTCATGCATAATATTTATGCGCATAAGGCCTCATGCATAGCTTTATGCATAAGGCCTCATGCATAAGCTTTATGCATAAGAGCTCATGCATAGTTTTATGCTTAAGGCTTCATGTTTAAGGCCTTATGCATAGTGCTTTATGCATAAGGCCTCATGCATAGCTTTATGCTTAAGGCCTCATGCTTAAGGCCTTATGCATAGTGCTTTATGCATAAGCCTTATGCTGCATAAGGTCATGCATAGTTTTATGCTTAAGGCCTTATGCATAGTGCTTTATGCATAAGCCTTATGCACAAGCTTTATGCTTAAGGCCTCATACATAGCTTTATGCATAAGGCCTCATGCATGCTTTATGCATAAGGCCTTATGCATAAAGCTTTATGCAAGGCTTGTGTAATGGCTTGCATAAAGCTTGCATAACGAATAGTGCTTTAAACATAATGCATAGTGTTTTAAGCTTATGCATAAAACTTTAAACATAATGCTTGCATAAGGCTTCTCTAGCTTGCATAATATTTTTTTAATATGCATAATATTTTTTTAATATTCTCTTTGTTTGTATAGATGTGGCATGGGTCCTTGTCCTCTTGTCCCACACAGACCCACAGGTTGAGGCTCTCATCGAGTCTCAACGACGGTTTGCTAGGGAGGTAGAGGCTGAGTTTGTATGTATAGTGTAACTTCATGTCTTTTCTTTGTATTCTCTCTATTTGAGTTGTATTATAATGTTTGTCTTGTGATGTAGCATGACATTGTGGGGGGTAGAGATCCTACCCCAGCAGAGACTGGCTACCATCGTCACCATAGTAGAGGAGATACATGGGATTACCTTCACCACCACGATGAAGGGATCATCTTCGACGAACAATACAATCGAGCAAGGAGAACACCAATGTAGGTAATACCTTTTATTTTTATTTACAAAACATGTTTCGACCTTTATAATACTTTCTATTTTTATTTATATATATCTTCACTTTATGTAGGTACAAGGTGAACAAGATGACTCGAAGAGTAATGAATCCTCCAAGTAGTCGCCCCGCTAGTTTTTCTTCATGTATAGTTTTGGTTTATGCAACTATGTTTCTTTTTCAACCCTCATGTGGCTACCATTATGTATGGACATCTTCTTGGATATAAGATAAATTTTTTCATTTTCTTTATGTATCTATGTTTTTATTCAAGCCTTATGTGGCTACGATCATGTATGGATAAATTTTTGGATATAAAATGTAATTTCTCATCTTCTTTATGTATGGATTTTTTCATTTTCTTTATGTATCTATGTTTTTATTCAAGCCTTATGTGGCTACGATCATGTATGGATAAATTTTTTGATATAAAATGTAATTTCTCATCTTCTTTAATCAATATTCGAAGTGTGTTCACAAATCTTTTTGTGCATATCTATCTTTAATTTAAGTTTTTATGTTAATACCTTTGCTGATCTTGATTCGTCTATGTACAAGTAAGCAAAACCTTAAACTAGAGAGTTGCTTATGCAGAAAATGCAGCTGCATGTGCAAAAAATACAGCTGTACATCTGCACAGGCAACTCTCTGGAAAAATTTTTAAATTCCAGAGTGTGTCTATAATGGAGGCTATAAGCGCGTCTATACTGATAGACGCACGTATAGATGCCTGTCGGTACACGCGATTTTAGACGCGCTTATAAACGAATCCGTAACATTTTAAACCACGTTGTCAAAACGCGTCTATGCGCCTACGGTCGCTTTTCCGTAACATTTTAAACTACGTTGTCAAAACGCGTCTATGCGCCTACGGTCGCTTTTCCTTATAGTGATGGTTTAGAATGTGTAGTATAATGTGTGAAAGACCTTAGTTTTGTCTGCCCAAAAGGCCTTAGTTTCCTATAATGATGGTTTAGAATGTGTAGTATAATGTGTGAAAGACCTTAGTTTCGTCTGCCCAAAAGGCCTTGCACTAGTAGTTAGAGACCACACATCTTATGTTGAAGGCTATGAGTTGGGGCCCTTTGAACACCAAGTTTAATATAAAGGGAGGAGTCATATGGTTTAAAATGTGTTTTATGGATGTGGATGTGCATTCTTCTCATGACAGATTTTGATGGCATCTAATTGGCACTTGCTCAGAATCATATCTCCATTGATGTGCTTGGCTGTCATCACATCTAAATATCTTCTCACAAGAGATTGGTGGGATAGAAACCAGTTAATAAACTGGGGTCTAATCATCATCCCCATCTCCCTCATCTTCTAAGGGTGGGCTAACAGGACGTGTGGGTGTGAAAACTAAAAAATAATCTAGTCCTCGCTCGGTGTGTTGAGCCTGAGGGTGGTTAATTGAGAGATTAATTGCAATCAAAAATCACGAGGATCCATGTACTATCTTGAGGAACTGTCATAGTATTAATCAAAAGTTGAGAGACCCAATACAGCATTTGAAAAAATGTGATAGGATTGCATACCTGTGTTAGTTGTGGCATTGCAAGAGATGGAGAGTCCATTCTTCAAATCAGCATTTGCGTTTAGCTGGCGCCATTGCATGCCACACTTGAAATGCTGCTTTGAGGAGAGCTTCCCCAAATGTTCACCTTGAACTGAAAATTTACACAAATCTGTTACCGTATGCAACGCTTCTGGGAGCTTCTACAGCTTTCTCAAAGCTTTACAAGACAAGACTTATCAACACAGAAGCCACTGAAAAGGCTTGCTTGAGGAGTAGTGTTGTTTTTTGTTTTTATTTTTTGAACCGGGGTCAGAAGCGATCATGCTCGTTTCTAAGACTCAAATTGATGAACTTTTTTGTCATTAGCTTCATCGTAGGAGTGGTGTTGCATTTACTGAGACGGTCTATGATGCTGTGCAATTATTGTTGTATACAGAAGGGTCCTTGCTATAGTAAACGCAGAAAGGTGGCAAATAGAGCAACTCACACGAAGTAGACTGATTGTTCGGTTGCGTGCCCCTTCTTCTTCCACGGAACATTTTGTCCGATGACCAATACATCTGGAGCAGCTAGTTTAGACTTTGCTCATAAGGACTCCACTTACCATATTGCAGATACGTTTGGTGTTGGTGAGTCTACTGTTCATAAGTATTGCCATATCATTGTATCCATATGTGCTACAACTTTGGGTAGCAAGTATATCTCCATGCCAGGCCCTTCTCAATACCATCCAGGATTTTGAAAGCATCACCTTGTTTCCAAATGTTTGTGGTGCAGTTGATGGAACACAAATCAAATTGGCTAGAAAGCCTAATTTGGAAGATATTCCAACACAATATTGGTGTTGTCACCATTTCCATTCTGTACTTCTTCAAGGCATTTGTGATGCCAAAAAAAACTTTGGGATGCGTGGTTTCTTCTATGATGGTGCACATTAGAAAGCCTCCTCAATTTACAAGCACCTTTGTCAACAACAAATATTGTCTGCACCAACAGCATGATTACAGAATTTGGAGTAAAACCTTACTTGCTAGGTGACTCTTGGTATGGTGCATCTCCACTGATCATCATCACTCCTTTGTCAATGACAAATATTGTCTGCACCAACAACTCGATTACAGAATTTGGAGGTACACCTTACTTGCTAGGTGACTCTTGGTATGGTGCATCTCCCCTGATCATCATCACTCCTTTTTCGACGATGAATGGACCGCCATAAGGGGATTGGCGATTGCTCAATAGGCATATATCCAAAGGACGAGTACGGATTGAACATGTGTTTGGGATGATGAAGAACAAGTGGTGCATATTACGTGACCTAAATGTGGAGCTACATCGTGTGTTTTTTTTGCGAGCGCTTTTTGGGAATCGTGCGAGCGGATTCCAAAAAGATTCCCTCCCTCCCTCCATGAAAAGAGAGAGGGGCGAAGATAGTTGGAGAGAGTAACATGACATAATTATTTGAGAGGGATTGCTTCAAATGGAAAACAAAACCAAGTGCATTTATGTACAACTTCCAAATATAGAAATGTGAAACCATCATCTTTACTACTATGGACCTTGCTTGTCCTACGAGGTGTAGGCACAAAGTTAGTGAGTGGTGTTCGTACCCTTCCACACTTCCTCTAGCAAGACACACTCAGACGATTCATCAATAAAACCATGGGCTCGCCATATCGCAATTAAGCTCACCACTTTGGCCCTAACTTTAGAAATACCATCATCATTACCAGGAAGTGAAAATGATGTGAGACCTTTCCATGCTTGTACACGGTTCTTTTGAAATTGCAGTTGTAAAGATCCTTGAAGTCCCACCACTACGTGGTGGGGTGGACATAACACATTTTACATTCTTTCTCTCCACATGGTATTCACCTTCCCATAATGAATATACCTCCTCATCTGTGAGGTTATTTCCTATAGTAATTGGCCATATCTTGGGTGGTGGATTGGGCTTTGTCTCTATGATGTTCCAGTGTCCACAATATAGTAATGAAGCACATGGTTAGGGCAGAACCGCATCCATTCTCTAATGAGACCATTAGGATGCTAGCCTTTAAAAGATGGTGCAGGCACACCCTTCAGATCCGGCTATGTGTTGCCTACACGTCTTATCCCCATGAGGCATTCTGCTGCATGTGACATGCATTGCTGCCCAATGCATGTCCTTCGGATTGCCCACATTGCTTCATTCACCTTACGCTCAATGACATTGCCCTCTGTGACTTCTGATGTTCTTTTTGGAGTACTGTTTGTATCATGCTTGTTAAAAATGATCTTCTATGGCCTCCTACCACACTTGCGGTCTCTTACATGTGTGTTGTACTCTAGTCGATGTGCGGCCTCATCATCAATATCAATGACCACAGCGGGCAGTCTCTTGTGGCGTGCACTTTCTTTGTCACACCAGTGAGAGGGGTAGGCGCCTTATACATCCATGGGTGTTCCTTCAGTTGCCTGATTAACTGTTTGGACCACTTGGGTGGCTAGGCTTGTAGAGCACTGTTCTTTTAGTTTCTCCAAGATTGTTCCTCTCCCTATGTGTTTGCCTTGAGAGTAAGAGACTCCCTTTCTGCTTTGCAAATTGCATTTGTCATATCGGTAGTACATGCATTGTAAAGAGAAATCTTGTGTTTATATCCTTCCCCTGCCAGCCAACTTCCATGCTTGCTTTCTGCTAGGTTTGTTCTTGGGGTATTTGGACCATCAATACTTCTCTCTATTATTGTCATGACTGAACCCCAATGTCCTATGTGTAAGATCCCTGTTCCCACTGAGCAACGGATTCGGGGTACTGGCAGCGGAAGTAGCGCTTCTCGCGCGGAACAGGGGTCCCACACTCGGGGCCTCGCCCACGGATATCCGGATAAGAGACTAATCCGTCGGTTGTTCCAAAACCGAACCCGGAAAAACTTTCTTAACCGGAAGCACGGGCGATTCCACCAGGATAACTTCTTACTCTAACGTAGTCAAGATCATTTCTGATCGAGATGATCCAATTACATCTATAAGATACTTAGTCAGTTCAAGGAAGAAACTAGCACTTGGATCATTGGGATCAACGCTTTTTTCCCCATTCAAGAGGCACAGCCGTTGATTCCTATCCATAGAACAGTTACTGTCCGGGATTTTTTTTTTTTCTATCGTAAAAACAAAAGTTTGAGTCTCGATTTACGGATCCATCAGTCCAGCCTAACCCCATCCAATCCCATGGGTTAGCCAACCGCCCAACCACTGTAGTGATGGGATCCAATTTGGAATTTGGTTAGGTTTTGTCCCGGGTACCAAGGAAAAGAGTTCCAAGGCCCCCTAGCCGGAAGTTCAAGCAAATATAAAACTAGCCACACCACTTACACACCCAATATGAAATTGCCTTTTTCTTAGCATCAGCTAACTTTAAAACAATTCTTTAATGAAACCATAGTACCACTGATCACAATCTTTCAATTTATCCGGTTGATTCATAATTTTCCATCATTCCTTCATCAGAGTATCTATGGCATCATTGGCAACTAGAACGCTCACCACCTGTCCACACAGAGGCCGTTTCCATAGTTCCTAGCCCATAATACTCGGCAATATAATCACTTATCAAGATGGACTCTCGTTGAAGATCAGCAAGATCAACCAACAGATCCATATAAAAGAGCCATGGACTCATCCGTTGTTGAGGACCAGTAAGGTCAGTCAACCAGATCCATGCCCGGTTTCACAAAACAACTCTTACTCCTTATTCCAATATCTTCCTCGACGCACGCGTGGGTATCCTAGGCGACCCAGAGCCCGAGCACCGTATGGTCAGCACCCTCTAGGATCCTTCGCAGGTGACCTAGCGCTTCACTCATAGGCCGCTTCCTTGGTCCCTCATCCACCGTACCGGAAGCTCACCATTTTAATCGAACCGAGGCTGGTCAAGACCTCGGTCGACCTTGCTACGCGAGACGTCCTCCATTGACTCTCCGTCAGCAGTTGCAACTTTATCAGTTAGGTCTCCACGACCTTAATCACAAGACGGTCAAAATGCTTCCCCAGCATTCTTGACATAAAACAGCCATTTACAAACAGCATTTACAAACAGTTTACAAATACAGTTTCTATATTAACTCTCATTTTTCCACATTATCCCTCATTACTTATTCCACATTCCATGTATATGTGTACTCATCCAATCACCTCCTTTTTCCATCTCTTCACTTCAGATTCCTTCACATCACATATCATATATTCATATCCATATCCACATCCATACATCCACATCCACATCCACATTCACATCCATACATCCACATCTACATGCTTATCTCCGTTTTCACATCCTCATTTATACATCCACATCCCATATCCACATTCATACATACACATCCATATCCACATCCACATCCACATCCACATTCACATCCATGCATCCACATCTACATGCTTACCTCCATTTTCACATCCTCATTTATACATCCACATCCCATATCCACATTCCACATTCACATCTATACATCCACATCTACATTCACATTCACATACATCCACATCCACATTCCCATACATCCACATCTTTACATCCACATTCCACATTCACATCTACATTCACATTCACATACATGCATCCACATCTACATGCTTACCTCCATTTTCACATCCTCATTTATACATCCACATCCCATATCCACATTCATACATACACATCCATACATCCACATCTATATCCACATACATACATACATCCACATCCACATTCCACATTCACATTCACATACATCCACATCCACATTCCCATACATCCACATCTATACATCCACATTCCACATTCACATGTACATTCACATTCACATACATCCACATCTACATTCACATTCACATACATCCACATCCCCATTCCCATTCACATCTATACATCCACATCTACATCCACATACATACATACATCTACATCCACATTCCACATTCACATCTATACATCCACATCTACATCCACATTTACATCTATGCATATACATCTTCATGCATATATCCATTTTCATGTTCATACATCCATACTCCCATCTCCATATCCACACATCCACATACATACATCCATTTTCACATTCCCATTTATATAACCCCATATACCTTCACATCTAATCTTTTACATCACATCCATTCTCGCCCTATCACAACCCATATACATCTTATCCTATCACATACACTTCTTACCTCATCCCCCCATACACATCTTAATTCATCTTATCACATCCTAACTTATTTCATAAGCATCTTATCACCTCTTATCACACCTCTTATCACATCCTATCACTTTCCATACGCATCTTATCAATTCTTATCACATCTCATACACCTCTTATCACATCTTATCACATTTCATATCTTTAAAAAAAAAAAAAAGAGAATTCTTTTATTTGATATAAGATTTCTCTACACATTTATTTGTATATAAATTCCATTTAAGGAGACTAACACTTTCGAAATTAAAATCAATCTTTCATGCATCTTCTTATGCATGATTTCAATTTGGTAGGGAATTATACTTTTAGAATAAAAGAATTTCTCTTATGCATCTAAGTTAAGCATAAAATCCATTTATGAGGAAAATCATACTTTTAGTATAAAAAGAATATCTTTTATGCATACCTATATGCATGAAATCCAATATGATAAAAGTAACACTTTTGATATAAAAATTTTTCCTTTATGCATACTTCTATGCATGAAAATTAAAAATGATAAAAGTAACACTTTTGATATAAAAATTTTCCTTTATGCATACTTCTATGCATGAAAATTAAAAATGATAAAAGTAACACTTTTGATATAAAAATTTTCTTTTATGCATACTTTTATGTATGAAATAAAAATGATAAAAGTAACACTTTTGATATAAAAATTTATCCATTATGCATACTTCTATGCATGAAAATAAAAATGGTAAAAATAACACTTTTGATATAAAAATTTATCCTTTATGCATAATATTAAAATTTAATTTCTCCATGATTATAATGAAATTCTTTCAATTAATCTAGGATGATGATTCCTAGAATATGGTAGGAAGTCCTCTTTTGATGCTTTGAATGAAAATTTTTTTATGCATAATTTTTATAAAAATTTTGCCATAGCTCCGCTGCTATGACTGATAAATCTCAATTTTTCTAAGGGATAAAGCTTATCATTAAGGAAATAATTAAAATGATTCTCTAATTGGATCCTTAATCCATAATGGATTGAATCATCAATATACATAAACTAAAAGCATAAGAAAAAGCCATTAATTTGGCCTCAAGCATAGCTTAATCTTGGGTTAAGGAAAAGCTTTATGAAAAGCTTGATTTGGATTGAGAATGGGTCATGAGTATGACCATTTCTTGAGTGAGAGAGAGAATTTACATAAGAATCATTAGAATTTAAACATAAATGAAAATTAACTTCAATAGCATTTATTAAATTATGTAACTCTTCACTACTATTCAAACTTCAATAACATTTAAAAAAAAACCATACCAATTAAACTTCTCAAGCTTGAGAGGGGTTGAGAAGAGAGAAACATTGAGAAATTGTAGAAAGATGAATATTTACTAATTACCTTACAACTTGCTTGATTCTTTGTTCACGGTAGAGGCCCCCAACCAATCAATTGGTTAAGTATGTTGATGGAGCCACTAATATGGATTGAAGAAAGAGGGAAGCTCCAAAAACTAGTGAATTATTAAATGAATTCACAGTTCTTGGCTTAGGTGGAGTAGAGTAACGATGCATAAACACTATATATTTTTCAACAAGGGGGAGGCTTCTATTTATAGGAAAAATTGAGCTCCTAACCAAACAAACTGATTCTAGAATTTTCTAAATCAGTTTGGTCAATATTTGACCATTTTTAGGTCAGTTAAGCTAACTTTTTGGAACTAGACTTGAATGAGGAGAGAGGAGAGATGAAATATCTCAATTTTTATGAGTTTAAAACTCATTCAAGCATGTGAAATATGCACCTCCTTTAAAGAACTCCTCTTCCTTACATATGTGTCATAATGGAATCGTTTTAATATTGCTCATAGTTTTTTTACTAATAATCCTTGTACATTTTCAACTCTTCATCTTATGTGAAATATGCACCTCCTTTAAAGAATTCCCCTTCCTTACATATGTCATATTTTTAATATTGCTCATAGTTTTTTACTAATAATCCTTGTACATTTTCAACTCTTCATCTTATGTGAAATATGCACCTCCTTTAAAGAATTCCCCTTCCTTACATATGTCATATTTTTAATATTGCTCATAGTTTTTTACTAATAATCCTTGTACATTTTCAACTCTTCACCTCATGTGAGCATTTACTCATTTTTGGGTATTTTCTTTTTTACAAGTTGGATTTATCTCCTCCCTACACATGGATTGATGCTATTGGTCCATAGGAACCTTAATTGGACCATAGTCTAAAGATTTCTGAAAATCTAGACCCTTAGACTAAGGTTCTTTATACCTATTTCCAATTAATTCCAATTGCACATTGGAAAATTCTTTTTGAATTTCTGTTTCACGGGAACTCATCTGAATTATAAGAGATATTTTTCTATCCAAAAATATTCAAAATCTGAATATTCTCTCTCTAGAATAATTTTTCTCTCTCTAGGCTAAAATAGTTAGCAACAGGGTCTTTATATTTCTGAAGAGGGTTGATTACAGGGGAAGATACTAGACATCAAAAAGGGGGTTGGGGGAGGAATCTTACATTCTACCCCACTTAAAAAACGCGAGATGTCCTCATCTCGCAACTTGTGATAATTTCGCAAGATTGAGGAATATGAGACTTAGAAAAAAAAATTTAATCAAGATTAACCACCAAGATAAGTCTTAAAGAGAGCAAGATTCAAAATACGAACAAGATTTAAACTTTATTCATTCTCGGAACTTATACAGTAAAGATAGAGGAACTCTTTACACTTCCATAAGCCCGTCCATCATATGGTCACAAAAGCAGTCCTCACAAGCTGCACAAGTATAAGGTAACTCATCTATGGGAATGATTCTGTGGGTTATTGCTGCGCCTATCTCAGTGGTATGAGGTGTTCTAACAAAAGGACCTCTGAGAGGCAAGCCAAAAACGGGGTAAAGGCATATCTTCTCATGAGGAAGAAAACACGCCAGTAAGAAGACCCGCTCAGAAAACCCAGGATGTCTTGATCTCATGATGCAGTAGTATCGGGAACCCAAACCCAAAGCTTCAATAACCATGGCCAAGCAGACATTGTTACGAAAGTGCTGCTGACCCCAGGGTGTTACCCTAGTTATGTTTTGATAGGTCCGCCATTTGGTTTGCGCTACAGAAGTTCCCAAGTGAGGAAAAAGTGAGCGCTCATACTGCTCTATAAAATCCTTCTTCACAGATTCACTTGCGTCTTGAAGGTGAGGAATCATTATGGATAAAACTAGTTCTTGTTGCCAAGCCATGAAGGAGATTAAGAAAGAAAGGAGATCGATGGAAGTAAGATTACTGTGAGCGACAAGTAAAAGTTACGACTTATATAAAGGAAGGAGCTAGCGTAACTTAGAAGCCAAACGGTAACTTGCCACTGAAGTTTTACCGTCTTTCCATGATTTGGGTTTGACACATTTTTCTATAGAAGGCATTAAGAATTTTGAGATGAAGAGATAAAAGAAGCTTGTAGGCTAAGTCACCTACTTTCATTGAATTCAGATATAAGGCTCACAATATCTGGGGGATAACTTCTTAAACTCCCCAATAGATAAAGAACTTCTTTTGGGCCGTACTCGAATGAAAACCAAAACCTTGGTATCCAAAACACCGATTTTCACTTCTGAACTCATTGTTCTGAATCCTTAAAACAGCGTGACTCCTGAGAAGTATTCTAGGGAAAGGGTCTTCCTTTTTTTAAACAGAATCTTTCTTTTATTTTTGAGAGGGAATAATTTTAAGATCAAAAAGGGAGATTCTTACTCCTGTATGCCTCGAAGGCTGGGGAGGAATCTTACATTCTATCCCACTTAAAAAAGTGTGAGATGTCCTCATCTCGCCAAGTAGAGGACAACTCTTTTTCTTAAGATCCAATTTATTCTAGGGTTTCTTATATTCTGGTCAACCCAACAGAATACGGGGATAAATATCCCTTATATAGAACTCATCATTAAATAAATTTATTTCAGATCATATCATTCATATCTTTAACACGATAATGGTCCATCAGATCGAAATTTTTTCTTTCTGAACATTCCTCCACGGGAATTTCAGTCAAGCAAGTTTTCAATTTGTCATCCCTTAACTTGATATACCGAGTCAAGTGTTAACAGTAGTACTTTGACAGCACAATCCACTAATCTCGTAGTGATTTGTTGAAATCATTATCATCATTTATCATTACAGGGACTCGTCCCATTCATCCTCATTGCGGTTTTGCTCAAGTTATTATATTTCAACTAAATTTCAAAAATCATCATTTTTCAATCAGAATCCCAATCAATTCATCAGTTCCCAAACAGAATTAAAAATCATATCAACCACATTCAAATTCATCATCTGGATAGCATTAACGCTTATAATTTCAAGTCTTAGATTTACTCGTATATACTGTCAGTAAAGAGCTGCAGTTATACTCTCGGTATATACGGATAGTCACGGCCCTTGTAATTATAAGGTAAATACCATCATGTCTAAGCCTCAAGCAAGTCAAGGATTCTATATAATTGCGGTACTTCCATCTGAAGACCCAATTACCAAATTACGAATTTCAATTTGAATATCAAATTGTATGAATTATATCACACAATTACAACCTTTTTGTGTTTCTTGATAAATTTCTGACCTATTTGTCTTCTCAATTGATCTTTATTAACCAAATGCTCTGATACCAACTGTAAGATCCCTGTTCCCACTGAGCAACGGATTCGGGGTACTGGCAGCGGAAGTAGCGCTTCTCGCGCGGAACAGGGGTCCCACACTCGGGGCCTCGCCCACGGATATCCGGATAAGAGACTAATCCGTCGGTTGTTCCAAAACCGAACCCGGAAAAACTTTCTTAACCGGAAGCACGGGCGATTCCACCAGGATAACTTCTTACTCTAACGTAGTCAAGATCATTTCTGATCGAGATGATCCAATTACATCTATAAGATACTTAGTCAGTTCAAGGAAGAAACTAGCACTTGGATCATTGGGATCAACGCTTTTTTCCCCATTCAAGAGGCACAGCCGTTGATTCCTATCCATAGAACAGTTACTGTCCGGGATTTTTTTTTTTTTCTATCGTAAAAACAAAAGTTTGAGTCTCGATTTACGGATCCATCAGTCCAGCCTAACCCCATCCAATCCCATGGGTTAGCCAACCGCCCAACCACTGTAGTGATGGGATCCAATTTGGAATTTGGTTAGGTTTTGTCCCGGGTACCAAGGAAAAGAGTTCCAAGGCCCCCTAGCCGGAAGTTCAAGCAAATATAAAACTAGCCACACCACTTACACACCCAATATGAAATTGCCTTTTTCTTAGCATCAGCTAACTTTAAAACAATTCTTTAATGAAACCATAGTACCACTGATCACAATCTTCCAATTTATCCGGTTGATTCATAATTTTCCATCATTCCTTCATCAGAGTATCTATGGCATCATTGGCAACTAGAACGCTCACCACCTGTCCACACAGAGGCCGTTTCCATAGTTCCTAGCCCATAATACTCGGCAATATAATCACTTATCAAGATGGACTCTCGTTGAAGATCAGCAAGATCAACCAACAGATCCATATAAAAGAGCCATGGACTCATCCGTTGTTGAGGACCAGTAAGGTCAGTCAACCAGATCCATGCCCGGTTTCACAAAACAACTCTTACTCCTTATTCCAATATCTTCCTCGACGCACGCGTGGGTATCCTAGGCGACCCAGAGCCCGAGCACCGTATGGTCAGCACCCTCTAGGATCCTTCGCAGGTGACCTAGCGCTTCACTCATAGGCCGCTTCCTTGGTCCCTCATCCACCGTACCGGAAGCTCACCATTTTAATCGAACCGAGGCTGGTCAAGACCTCGGTCGACCTTGCTACGCGAGACGTCCTCCATTGACTCTCCGTCAGCAGTTGCAACTTTATCAGTTAGGTCTCCACGACCTTAATCACAAGACGGTCAAAATGCTTCCCCAGCATTCTTGACATAAAACAGCCATTTACAAACAGCATTTACAAACAGTTTACAAATACAGTTTCTATATTAACTCTCATTTTTCCACATTATCCCTCATTACTTATTCCACATTCCATGTATATGTGTACTCATCCAATCACCTCCTTTTTCCATCTCTTCACTTCAGATTCCTTCACATCACATATCATATATTCATATCCATATCCACATCCATACATCCACATCCACATCCACATTCACATCCATACATCCACATCTACATGCTTATCTCCGTTTTCACATCCTCATTTATACATCCACATCCCATATCCACATTCATACATACACATCCATATCCACATCCACATCCACATCCACATTCACATCCATGCATCCACATCTACATGCTTACCTCCATTTTCACATCCTCATTTATACATCCACATCCCATATCCACATTCCACATTCACATCTATACATCCACATCTACATTCACATTCACATACATCCACATCCACATTCCCATACATCCACATCTTTACATCCACATTCCACATTCACATCTACATTCACATTCACATACATGCATCCACATCTACATGCTTACCTCCATTTTCACATCCTCATTTATACATCCACATCCCATATCCACATTCATACATACACATCCATACATCCACATCTACATCCACATACATACATACATCCACATCCACATTCCACATTCACATTCACATACATCCACATCCACATTCCCATACATCCACATCTATACATCCACATTCCACATTCACATGTACATTCACATTCACATACATCCACATCTACATTCACATTCACATACATCCACATCCCCATTCCCATTCACATCTATACATCCACATCTACATCCACATACATACATACATCTACATCCACATTCCACATTCACATCTATACATCCACATCTACATCCACATTTACATCTATGCATATACATCTTCATGCATATATCCATTTTCATGTTCATACATCCATACTCCCATCTCCATATCCACACATCCACATACATACATCCATTTTCACATTCCCATTTATATAACCCCATATACCTTCACATCTAATCTTTTACATCACATCCATTCTCGCCCTATCACAACCCATATACATCTTATCCTATCACATACACTTCTTACCTCATCCCCCCATACACATCTTAATTCATCTTATCACATCCTAACTTATTTCATAAGCATCTTATCACCTCTTATCACACCTCTTATCACATCCTATCACTTTCCATACGCATCTTATCAATTCTTATCACATCTCATACACCTCTTATCACATCTTATCACATTTCATATCTTTAAAAAAAAAAAGAGAGAATTCTTTTATTTGATATAAGATTTCTCTACACATTTATTTGTATATAAATTCCATTTAAGGAGACTAACACTTTCGAAATTAAAATCAATCTTTCATGCATCTTCTTATGCATGATTTCAATTTGGTAGGGAATTATACTTTTAGAATAAAAGAATTTCTCTTATGCATCTAAGTTAAGCATAAAATCCATTTATGAGGAAAATCATACTTTTAGTATAAAAAGAATATCTTTTATGCATACCTATATGCATGAAATCCAATATGATAAAAGTAACACTTTTGATATAAAAATTTTTCCTTTATGCATACTTCTATGCATGAAAATTAAAAATGATAAAAGTAACACTTTTGATATAAAAATTTTCCTTTATGCATACTTCTATGCATGAAAATTAAAAATGATAAAAGTAACACTTTTGATATAAAAATTTTCTTTTATGCATACTTTTATGTATGAAATAAAAATGATAAAAGTAACACTTTTGATATAAAAATTTATCCATTATGCATACTTCTATGCATGAAAATAAAAATGGTAAAAATAACACTTTTGATATAAAAATTTATCCTTTATGCATAATATTAAAATTTAATTTCTCCATGATTATAATGAAATTCTTTCAATTAATCTAGGATGATGATTCCTAGAATATGGTAGGAAGTCCTCTTTTTATGCTTTGAATGAAAATTTTTTTATGCATAATTTTTATAAAAATTTTGCCATAGCTCCGCTGCTATGACTGATAAATCTCAATTTTTCTAAGGGATAAAGCTTATCATTAAGGAAATAATTAAAATGATTCTCTAATTGGATCCTTAATCCATAATGGATTGAATCATCAATATACATAAACTAAAAGCATAAGAAAAAGCCATTAATTTGGCCTCAAGCATAGCTTAATCTTGGGTTAAGGAAAAGCTTTATGAAAAGCTTGATTTGGATTGAGAATGGGTCATGAGTATGACCATTTCTTGAGTGAGAGAGAGAATTTACATAAGAATCATTAGAATTTAAACATAAATGAAAATTAACTTCAATAGCATTTATTAAATTATGTAACTCTTCACTACTATTCAAACTTCAATAACATTTAAAAAAAAACCATACCAATTAAACTTCTCAAGCTTGAGAGGGGTTGAGAAGAGAGAAACATTGAGAAATTATAGAAAGATGAATATTCACTAATTACCTTACAACTTGCTTGATTCTTTGTTCACGGTAGAGGCCCCCAACCAATCAATTGGTTAAGTATGTTGATGGAGCCACTAATATGGATTGAAGAAAGAGGGAAGCTCCAAAAACTAGTGAATTATTAAATGAATTCACAGTTCTTGGCTTAGGTGGAGTAGAGTAACGATGCATAAACACTATATATTTTTCAACAAGGGGGAGGCTTCTATTTATAGGAAAAATTGAGCTCCTAACCAAACAAACTGATTCTAGAATTTTCTAAATCAGTTTGGTCAATATTTGACCATTTTTAGGTCAGTTAAGCTAACTTTTTGGAACTAGACTTGAATGAGGAGAGAGGAGAGATGAAATATCTCAATTTTTATGAGTTTAAAACTCATTCAAGCATGTGAAATATGCACCTCCTTTAAAGAACTCCTCTTCCTTACATATGTGTCATAATGGAATCGTTTTAATATTGCTCATAGTTTTTTTACTAATAATCCTTGTACATTTTCAACTCTTCATCTTATGTGAAATATGCACCTCCTTTAAAGAATTCCCCTTCCTTACATATGTCATATTTTTAATATTGCTCATAGTTTTTTACTAATAATCCTTGTACATTTTCAACTCTTCATCTTATGTGAAATATGCACCTCCTTTAAAGAATTCCCCTTCCTTACATATGTCATATTTTTAATATTGCTCATAGTTTTTTACTAATAATCCTTGTACATTTTCAACTCTTCACCTCATGTGAGCATTTACTCATTTTTGGGTATTTTCTTTTTTACAAGTTGGATTTATCTCCTCCCTACACATGGATTGATGCTATTGGTCCATAGGAACCTTAATTGGACCATAGTCTAAAGATTTCTGAAAATCTAGACCCTTAGACTAAGGTTCTTTATACCTATTTCCAATTAATTCCAATTGCACATTGGAAAATTCTTTTTGAATTTCTGTTTCAGGGGAACTCATCTGAATTATAAGAGATATTTTTCTATCCAAAAATATTCAAAATCTGAATATTCTCTCTCTAGAATAATTTTTCTCTCTCTAGGCTAAAATAGTTAGCAACAGGGTCTTTATATTTCTGAAGAGGGTTGATTACAGGGGAAGATACTAGACATCAAAAAGGGGGTTGGGGGAGGAATCTTACACTATGTGCACCTCCCACTAGCTCAACCAAGAGCCCATTGCTAACATATTCTTATTCGAGTTAATTTGCTGACATATTCTTATCCATCTCACATGACCATTGTGCCACCATTGACGTATCGATCAAGCCTCCACTAATGCAGCTTTATCGGTAGGAGCCATGCACCACTTCTCGCACATTGCTTTGTGCTCTCCTTGAGATGTAACACACACATATTTTTTTGTGTGCGCAGCTATGCTCTACTCTGCTTTGTCATCTCCGGTCTCCCATGCTAGAATAGTAGCCTGGTCCCTTGTATTCCTCTCCTTTCCTCTTTTGATTCTCCATAGGCCTCTCTTCATGAGGATGAGCTTGATGTGGGTTTGCCAAGTGGGGAAATTAGGCCCCTTGAAGCAAAAGGTAGTGTCATGTGAGGTCATTAGGGTTGAGAGAGTTGAGAAACACACTTGATAGCAAGTATTGAAAGAGGGTTTGAGTCAAACTTGAGTCACCTTGAAATTGAAGCTCTTAGTGAATGAGAGATTTGACCTAGAAGATTGAAGCTCTTAGGGAATGAGAGATTTTAACTAGAAGCTTGTGAAAGGCTTGGAAGAGGCTTGGGTTTGATGTCAAGAAACTTGTTGGGCCTTGCAAGAGAGGTCAAGACCAACATTGAGGTAGAATTAAGTGATAATGCTTAGATAGAACACTTGATTAGCCAAAAAAAGATAGGATTAGTCACATTTAATCACTAAGTAGAGTTAGAAGAGCTTGTGCTTATGGTTGAGACAAAACCCAGTCCTAATGGTAGCAAGCTTTGTTCTCCTAGCTAAGGTGAGTATTGACCAACCCCTCTTAGGGCAAGCAAGGACACATGTGGGCGTATTTGCAACTAAGAGAAATTAGGCAATGACAGATTGTAGAGGCAGCACAGACTGTACTACTATGTGGGAGTAGAAACTGACCCGGTTTATGGAAAATGATAATGGCACAATGTATACAACCAAATCCACTCTCTAACACCTATTTCAACACTGGGAAAAATTACAAAGCCGAAACATGGACTTTGTTTTTCTCATTTTTCAAGCTTTAGTTTAGGGGTTTCAGTAAGTTCATCTCCCACCCCACACCCCACATGACCTATTGCATATCCTCTCTCTCTCTCTCTCTCTCTCTCTCCTATGTCCCTACACTCTCCTACACCATCATCTTGGTTGCTTTCATGATTTCTTACAGATTCATAGTATTCTAATCTATTTTTTTGGACTTTTTTGTAGGTTGCATATCTTCATCCCCCACATGACCTATTGGTTGTCCTCTCTCTCTCTCTCTCTCTCTCTCTCTCTCTCTCTCTCTCTCTCTCTCTCTCTCTCTTTATGTCCAACATCTTTGCACTCTCCCACACCACCATCTTTCTTGCTTTCATGTTTTCTTACGCCTGCATATACTGTTCTAATCATTTTTTGGGGTTTTTTTTAACACCAATGTTTTTTGCGACAGTGTCTGTGACATAAGTTTCGACGTTAATTTAGATGATTATTCCGACGTTTTTATACCAACACTTTTTCTGACGCGCATAGAGACGATTGTGGATTTTACAAGCAATTGTTTTACGTTAGAAATGTTGAAATGTAGAGAGAAAGAGACGAGACAAGAGACACATCATGTATGCTCCCAAAGACTGATTCATATTGAGGACAAGATACATATATATAGGTGAGACCAAGTTAGGTAGAGTGAGCCATATATAGAGCTCCAACACCCCCACTCAAACAAGGGTCTCTAGCTATGGATGAGAAAACCCTTGGGGAGTACAAGGGAAATACCCAAGCCCCTATACAAAAGTGAAAATATGAACCAGAAGTAATGATGTGAAAGTGCATTGTGCATCTATGTACAAATATACAAAAAGACCAAGAGGTCATAGTGTGCAATTGTGAAATGTGCAAAGTGCATGGTGTCTAGAAGATTACAACGATATATGTACAAAGCTACCATAAGAGTAAAGAGCCTAATCTAGAAAGAGTGAGCCCGAGGCAACTCCAAGCTTTGAGAGCAAGAGAATGAAGCGTGACTCATTGAGACCTTTGGTAAGAATATCTGCAATCATCTGGTCACTTGGACAATGTTCAATCATGATAGTGCCTTTGCGTACTTCGTATCGAACATAATGGTAATGCACAGCAATATGTTTTGACTTGTTATGTTGGACATAGTCTTTTGCAAGACTAATAGCACTATGATTATCACACCGCAAGGGTGTACTAGAAAGAGGAGAATGGCCAATATCTGTCAACACTTGTCGAAGCCAAATGAGTTCACGAGCTGCAAGTGATGCCGCAACATATTCAGATTCGGTTGTAGAAACTGCAACACAACGTTGTTTCTTGCTGGTCCAAGAAATAAGACAACCATTAATGAAGAAACAATTGCCACTAGTAGATCGCATAGTAATGTGAGCTGGCCCAATCTGCATCTGTGTAACCCAAAAGAGAAAGAGATGGAATGGAGTCGGATGTGAATTGTCGTTGATAAACCAAACCATAATCTGCAGTGCCTTTCAAGTATTTCAACACGCACTTTGCTGAAGACCAATGCTTAAGAGAAGGACATGCAAGGTGTTGCCCGAGATAGTTCACAATAAACAAAATGTCAGGATGAGTGTTCAAACCAACAACTTGAAGACATCCAACCAAATTAGCATATGGTTGATTTGTAACAAGCTAGCCACCACCATCAGAAGTGTTTTTCATGGAACTCGCAAGACAAGAATGTGCAGATTCCAAACCAAACTTCTTAATAGTATCTTCAATAAACTTTGACTGTCGAAGTAATAAAATACCTTTTCTGCGATCCCTTTGAATTTGAATGCCAAGACACGAGTGAAGCTCTCCAAGATCCACCATATCAAATGCCGAAGATAACAACTACTTACTTTGGTGTAGAAATCCCAAATCATTGGAAACAAGGATGGTATCATCCACATAAAGGGCAAGGATTACAAAACTACCATTTTGGTATTTGGTAAATAAGTTGGGATCAGAAAAGCAAGACAGAAAGCCATGGGAGGTAAGAAAAAGATCAAACTTGATGTACCAGGCCCGTGAAGCTTGTTTAAGACCATATAAAGCCCTATGAAGACGAGCAACAAGATCTTCCTTACCTGCAATAACAAATCCTTCTGGCTGTTCCATGTAAATTTCTTCATTCAAATCTCCATTCAAGAAAGCTGTGCGCACATCCATCTGATGAATTTCTAAGTCAAATTGAACAGCAAATGCCAATAAAACCCGAATACTAGTAATGCGAACAACTGGTCAAAAGGTTTCATGATAATCAACGCCAGCAACTTGAGAATAACCTTTGGCAACTAAATGTGCCTTGAATTTGTCAAAGGATCCATTTGCTTTAAATTTTGTCTTATATACCCACTTACACTTTAATGGCAGTACGGCCAGGAGGCAGCTCAGTGAGTATCCATGTACCTTTAGAGATAAGAGAATCGTACTCTGCTTCCATAGCCTCTTGCCATTGATCCTTTTGTGGAGAACATATAGCATCACTGTACGTGGCAGGATCTTTAGAAGTAGAGAAAACATTAGCCTCAAAATCTTCATCATAAACATGACAAGAACCATGCTCAAAATCAATAGGCAGATCAATAAAAATGTCAACATCATCAATGACAGCATTCGGAATCAATGGTTGTGAAGAGGAAAGTTTCTCTTTAGATGGTTGTGAAGAGGAAAGTTTCTCTATAGAAGAAGATTCATCATCACACAAGAATGGAAAAGCTTGAAGCAAAGATTTAGTATCATCAGAATCATCCATGGACCATGTACCGCCCATAAGCTGTTCATTGAAAATAGCATCACGATTCACAAGCACTTTCTTGGAGGACGGGTCATAGAATTTGTAGTCTTTGGAAGTGTCAGAATACCCAATAAAAATAACTTTAAGCCCAGGAGCATCAAGCTTTGCTCGTGTTTCTTTAGGAACATGAATATAAGCAATACATCCAAAGGTTCGAAAATGAGATACAGAAGGAATTTCACCTGTCCATGCTGTGATGGGTATCTTACCAGAAGGAGCAATAGTAGGAATATGATTCTAAACAAAGACTACTGTCAAGAGAGCTTCACTCCAGAAAACACGAGATAACCCAGAATGAATCAGCATACATCGTATAGCATTCATAATAGTGCGATTCTTACGTTCAGCAACACCGTTCTGTTGAGGTGAATATGGAACAGTATGTTCATGATGAATACCATGGTCCGTACAATAACTCTCAAACTCACGAGACACATATTCTCCACCATTATCGCTACGAAGTTTCTTGAGGCAACGACCAGTTTGAAGTTCGGTAGCCTTGTGAAATTGCTTAAAAATAGATAACGCCTCAGATTTTTGTCGAAGCAAGAAAACAACTGTATACCGTGAGTAATCATCAATAAACATAATGAAATAATGATGTTGTGTTCTCGATGGAGGCAAAGGTCCACAAATGTCAGTATGAACAAGATCCAACAAATCATGAGAATGAACTGAATTTGAGAGAGGAAAGGGTTTACGATTGTGTTTGCCAAGAGCACAAAACTCACAGATTCCCATATGAGGATGAGCTTTAAGATCCATGCCACACGTACAAGACCTTGACAATGAAGATCAAGAAGCTTTGAGAAATCAGCATGAACAAAGCGATGATGCCATATCTTGCAATCATGATCACCTAGAGCAGTGACAACATTTGCTACAGCATCATTAAGAGAGAGCTCAAACAAATTGCCATTACGAGAAGCAGTTGCAATAATCTATCCATCTTTCTCAATGCGGCATTTGGTGTGGTCGAATCCAACAAACAAACCAAGATCAACAAGTCTTGCAACTGAAAGAAGATTACGTTGAAGTTCTGGGACATATAAAACCCCTCATAAAACTCGAGTTGAAGAAGATAAGGTGCCAAGATATAAGTCTCCAATGCCCTTGACTTGGCAAGTTGTATCATCAGCAAGATAAACAACACGCTTAACAGGTAAAGAATGATAGTTATGTAGCCACTTAGATTCATATGTCATATTTCCTGTAGCACCAGAATCAATAATGAAAAGTGAACCATCACGTACATGAAGTATTCTGTCTGGGGGAACTGAACATGAAACACAACTTGTTTCAGGCACAACATTATCATGATGCTTGGCTGCATATGCTCGATTTCGATCTACATCAAATCGACGCTTAAAGCACATGGAAGAGGGATGATCAGATTTTCCACAATAATCACAAGAAGAAGAATCTCTAGATAAACGTGGTTGTTTTGTGGTAATGTTGTGTTCTTCATCATATTGACGTGCCCAATAGTCATCTTCAGTATGACCATTCCTATTGCAGTAAGAACAATGCTGGTTAGGAAATTTGAGACGAGAGAAACTACCACCACGACGACCACCTCTGCGGGCGGTTTCCTCGTTGAAAAGGACGCCTTCGCACATAAAAGGCCCGTTCCAACTATTGTGACTCAGGCTCCTCTTGTTGTGAAAACATAGCTGCATCATGACCAACGCTACGTCGTTGTGGACGTTGAGAATACTCAATCAAAGATATGCAAGTTTGGTCAAAATCAAGACCGTCCTTGTTAGAAAGAATGGTAACAATGTTGTCATAAGACGGATCCTTTATCGTATCAAGAAGAATTGTAATAAGTTGCTTTCGTGGAACAAGATCACCCGCAGAGTAGCAAGTTGATTAATAATAGATTTGAAAGAATCAATATCCCCATCATAGCAGTACCAACTTCATACTGAAACCAAACCTCTCAAATAAAGTGTTTCTGTAACAGACTTTTTCTAAAAATTTGCTATAAGATACTCCCATACGTCATGGGGAGTAGGAAAATCATACACATCAAGCATGAGAGAATCACTAAGATCAGAAAGAATGTACCGACGA
The DNA here is from genome assembly GCF_041138505.1 of Cibotium barometz. Classification (NCBI taxonomy): domain Eukaryota; kingdom Viridiplantae; phylum Streptophyta; class Polypodiopsida; order Cyatheales; family Cibotiaceae; genus Cibotium; species Cibotium barometz. The sequence continues at coordinate 24,159,394 of NC_141102.1, read as the reverse complement.
GCTGCTTTATCACACCTCTGCCAATCCATATAAGCAAGATGCCATGCATCAAAAATAGGGCCTTCCGTGATAAGAACGTTGTCAGAATCCGGAATAGTAGGCTGAGACGGACATAGAGAATCGCCAATAACAACATCTGAGAGCTCATCGCCTTCAAGAATTAACAACATCTTTGCTTTCCAATCGGGAAAGCCTTGGCCTTGAAAAGAAGGAATAGAATGTTGGCCTGAAGGAAAACCATTGACAAGAACAGTCATAGCCATATCTATCTGCGAGAAGACGTATAAGATAAAATCAAAAAATCTGCACACCATAGACAAGGACGAGCGCAAGAGATAAGAGACGTCAATAAGAAAAGAGTCCTCAAAATAGAGAGACGTGGGACGCAAGATTCATTGATATACACTTGATGAAAAAGCTAGATTGGTCGTTTTGCTAAAAATAGCAAAATAATAAGAGACGCTTGACGAAAAAGCTAGATTTGGTGGTTTACTAAAGACGCTTGATGAAGATGAAACCTGTGTGCTCACAAAGACGCTTGATGAAGACGAAACCTGTGTGCTCACACAAAGAATCTGTTTGCTTATTCAAAGAACCTGTTTTGCTGTTACAGATGCAGTTTGCCTGAACTGTCATAACTTTTGACTTACAACTCCGTTTGACAAACTTTTTTGATAGGATTCTCACCAGCACAATACAATCTACGCACCTGTTTTGGTTTTAAGGAAGCGATTAAGAAACAACTCTAATTACAACAAGTTAAGATATAAAATCATGTAGACAACACATAATCAAAGAACAATCTTGTAAGACATCAAATTATAATCATGAATTTAACAAGAAGACATAGATGCTTCCCTTAAAGATGCTCTGATACCATGTTGAAATGTAGAGAGAAAGAGACGAGACAAGAGACACATCATGTACGCTCCCAAAGATTGATTCATAATATTGAGGACAAGATACATATATATAGGTGAGACCAAGTTAGGTAGAGTGAGCCATATATAGAGCTCCAACAAGAAAAAACGTCGGTATTTAATTATCTTATAGTAGTGTACAAATACTCTCTATAATTGATGGTGGCTAATTACAAAAAACTCTTGAGTTGGAAGAGAAATCCATGGAAAAGGATGCTTTGGTGTCTGATAGTGATTGTGTTATCTATATATCACCTTGTATTCTCGAGGTGTAGTTTTCCATGCTACTTGAGGTGGATGTATCGGTGATGTTAGCTTTCCGTACTTAACATGTGAAAACTTCTTTTGTTCTTAAATCTTACTAACATCCTTATGCTTGGAGTGACCTTAGTTTTTCCAAGGAGGATGACTTGCACACAATTTCTAATCCCGTTATTATAGATCCGCTCATTGGTGGTCAAGATTACCATGATGGTATGAAGTTTGGGCATGGACTTGCTAATGTGATTCTTGATGTTCCTGATGTTATGTTTTGTGATGATGCTATGTCACATGGATATGTGGATGAGCCTCATTAGGATGTGTATGGTGTATGGATATGCAGATTGCCAAGCCCATTGTCATGGTAGCACCCACATGGATTTTGTGGGAGATCGCTTTGCTAGCATTATTGCAAAAAGATGCAAGTCATGTGATTCATATGTGGTTGAGTCTACTTCATCCATTGATGGATTTTTAGATATGGTTGATGATATCCGGGTTTCTTCTCATGTTTATGATGATGCTTTTACACATGATGCGGTGATGCATGGTGATGTGGTATGATGATTTCATCCAGATTCTTGATGAGGAGCTAGCTTTGGCTATTATTGATGTAGCTATGCATGATCTCTTGGAGAATATTTTCTAGGTTCTCGATGTTCGTGATCCAGATTTGGAGGCTCTATCCTTTGAGTCTAGTATGCATGATTGTGGTGAACACATTGATGAGATCTTATTTGATGGTTCTCTAAGTTCTCATGATATTAATTTTCATGGGATCATGTTGATGGTTTTCTTATGGATCGTGCATTGTGCATGGATGATGCGCTTCTTTGTGATGATTTTCTTCGTGATGATGATGATGTGGTGATTATGGAGTTTTTGCTTTCTCTAGAGCAACATGATGATGCTACTTCTATTGATGATGATGCTACTCCTATTGATGATGATGGGCATGATGATATGATTCTCATTCTTGGTGATCATATGCATGATGTACATGAGAGGGATGTTCAAAATATAAGTTCCCTGTGTGCTCACAAAGACGCTTGACGAAGACGAAACCTGTGTGCTCACAAAGACGCTTGACAAAGACGAAACCTGTGTGCTCACAAAGACGCTTGACCAAGATGAAACTTGTGTGCTCACACAAAGAATCTGTTTGCTTATTCAAAGAACCTATTTTGCTGTTACAGATGCAGTTTGCCTGAACTGTCATAACCATAGATCACACCACAACAACGTTTCTCTCACTATGACAATCGGAGGGTAGGGGAGCCAACTCGGCCTCCCATAAATGCACCTCCTGAAATGCGGGTAACAGGATCTATGGAAAGGGTTGGTGAGGTAGGTAATAGGGGACCCACACCAATTTGGGATGCATGTGGACCACTTACCAAAGAGAGGAACATTTCCCACTGAGAGTGAGAGGCCGTAGGCCCGATGATGAGTATTCAAGACGAGTAAGGCCATCAACTCTTCAGAAACTGGTAAAGAAGTATGAAGGGTCGGGAGATCCATATGACCATGTAGTAGCATTTAGGCAAGCAGTTCAAGCTGCAAGTGACTGACAAGCATACGCAAATTGAAGGATTTGGGCTCACTCTTGAGGGAAAGGCTCTTGCTTGGTTTCAGGCACTAGAGGCTTCAGACAAATCTTCTTTACGAGTTTTGGAAGAAAGATTCATTGTTGCTTTTTCCTTGATGGGGATTCAGCATGACATAGTAGCAAACATCTACTCTTTCAAGCAAGGCGAGACTGAGAGTGTTAGAGACTGTGTAAATAGGATGAAGCAGTACATTAATCGTTGCCCAGAAGATGAGAAGAAAGATTCATTGTTGCTTTTTCCTTGATGGGGATTCAGCATGACACAGTAGCAAACATCTACTCTTTCAAGCAAGGCGAGACTGAGAGTGTTAGAGACTGAGAGTGTTAGAGACTGTGTAAATAGGATGAAGCAGTACATTAATCGTTGCCCAGAAGATGAGAAGCCCACCCAAAGTTGATTAATTTCTCTCTTCTTAAAAGGACTCAAAAATTCAACACTGCATACACATCTTTATGCAAAGAAGCATACAAATTTCAATGGGTGAGTGTTGCCATGATGCTATGGATTTCACTGATAACTTCAAATTCCAAGATGGTACTGGCCCTGAGGTGCAACCTAGAGATCAGTGGGGTGATGACCAAAGTTCAGGATCTAGCGCACTAGTAAATCCAGACCACATAGCTAACCTAGTACTAAGGAGATTGGGACAAACCTATCGCCCACCCGTGCAGCCACAACAACAGCAGCAGCGAATGAGGAGTGTACTACCTACAGGTCCTCATCTTTGTGGAGCATGTGGCGGTAACCATAAAACTGAAGAATGTATTACCTTTTCTCCTCTAGTCACAAACCAACCCACAAAGAAGTGGTGCCAAGCCTATGCTTGGAATTATACCCACACCACACAGGAATGTACTCGCATTGCAAGAATGAGACAGGAGTGTGAGCAGCAAAGGGGTGCAGTGGCTCCACAAATGCATCAACAATATACTAATTTTGAACGTAAGCCACCAATGGCACAAGAGCAAGCACGACCTGTACTTGGAGCTCAACCTCCTGCTCCTGGGACTGCTCTTGTGAGGTTCGTTGAGTACGACAATTCAAATATGTGTAGAGACTTGGTAAACCCAAGCTATTTGGAGGAGGAATATGCATCATATTCATCCAAGGAAAATCTCTTTGAAGGTCCCGCATATCCAAGCCAAGCACTAGAGAGCCTCAATCGGGGGAACAAAATTCTTTGATGTTGTTAGGCAGCTACCAACCTAGGACTTCAGGCCCCTCAGGTCAATGGCAATAAAGGAAAGTAGAAGCCAAACTAATGGGCCCCTGTTATGAGTGCGGAGAATCCCATTGGGCTCGTGATTATCTACATCGCCCAAGGCAAGCAACTTGATCCAATACAACAGTACCACAGTTTTCCCACCAATTGAAAGATATTGTCTAGGGTGTTGTGTAGAACACTTTCCAAAGCATTGTTTGCTGAAACCACATTAGGAAGGCACCTCTCAAAACCCAACCAAAGGTCTCACTCAACTTTGTAGAGACAGTTCCATCGCCACCTTCATCAGAGAATGAGGATGTCGTGCCACTTAGAGTCATGACTAGATCACAGACACGAAATGCCAAAATGCAAACTGATGAGACACCTCGAACTAGGGATGCAAAGGCAAATCTAGTGGACAAGACCCTACATTCCAATAGAAAAAGGACCACTAGGAGCAAAAAGAACCGCAACAAGCAAACTGAGAGTGCATCCACTAGTTCTCAAGAGGTCTCTAAACAAAACATGAAGGATCAAGCTTTTGCATCCCAAGAAGTGCATGAGGAGCATCAACCTCAACCTGGGCCTAGCGCTAAACAAGATGAGGCTACCACAACCAAGGATAGTTCAGGGGGTTCTGTTTTTGTGGGGGATAAGGTGAACGAGACTCTAGATGCCATCATTGATGCTCATAAAAGTCGCATTGCAGCTTTATCTGAGCTACCCAAGAAACTTCAAGAATACCCAAACCCTCGTGAGGAGAAGATCAATCTAGCCATACATCAGCAACTCATTAGGGAAGCTCAATCAATACTTGAGGGCCCACCTCCACCTATCCCTCGAGGTCCAACCTCTCTTAAGCCAACATTAGAAACCATACCAGAAGTGTCATCAAGTTGGAAAATGAAAAGTGAGCTGATCTCACAAGCTCATAGCGAAAAGTCTGCACCAATTGACACCCCATTGAAAGAAGGCATTCTGCCACCACTTAGTCTTGCCTTCCCATGCAATGATGAAGTTATCCAATAAACACACATTTTTCCGCTTTTGGATCCAGCTTAGTTCTCAACTCATCTGGCACATGCACATATGCAATGCATCCCAAAGACTTTCAGATGAGACAAATCTGGTTTTCTGCCAGTAAACCTCTCCTCTGGAGTTACATCATGTATGGCTGCAGTTGGAGTCCTGTTCATGATGTATACTGCTGTAGAAACAGCCTCAGCCCAATAGCTATGCGGCATATTTTTCTCTTCCATCAATGCCCGCGCAATTTCAGCAATGTGCCTGTTTTTCCGCTCAGCAACTCCATTTGGCTGCGGAGTGTATCTGCATGTAAACGGTCTCCGAATACCATTCTTCTTCAAAAATTCAGAGAACTCATTGGAGAAGTATTCTCCCCCTCCATCTGACCTTAGGCACTTGACATATTTCCCTGTTTACTTTTCAACCAAAACTCTGAAATTCTGAAAGTGAGTGAACACCTCACTCTTCTCTTTCATGAAATATACCCACACTTTCCTTGTGTGGTCATCAATGAAAGTCACATAATACCTGCAGCCTCCCATAGATATGGTCTTCGTAGGACCCCATACATCTGAATGCACAACATCTAGTGCATTTCTGCTCACATATCTGTTACGTGGAAACACATGCTTTGTTTGCTTCCCAAATTGGCATGCTTCACATATTTTCTGCATACCTTCCACTTTAAATTTTGGCAGCCCTGTCACAATTCCTTTTGTCTGCATAGACTTGAATCTCTGCACATTTACATGTCCAATTCTTTTATGCCATATGTCTGTGTCTGCAACAACTCGTGAACCATTTGCAAACATCGCAGCACTCATTTCAGGCATCTCTACATTCAATGTAAACATTCTGCCCACTCTGTTGCCTTTTGCAACCAATCTGCACTTGTCTTTAAAATCTTCAACATAACATCCATCAGGGTTAAACCGAACCTACAAACCCTGCTCAATCATCTGGCCAACTGAAACCAGATTCTTTGTTATGTTCGGTACATGAAGTACATCTGCAAGGTACTTCACTTTGCCATCCTGCATAGACAATGGCACATCTCCAACATGGGCAATTGGATGTGCAGTGTCATCCCTTGTTTCCACAAAACATCTCACCAACCATGCCAGTGGTGTAAGTGTGGGGCCTATCCCCCAGGCGGGTCATCAGTGTCCACCGCCTCACTAGACGAGCTCGATATCTCAACAGTTTGGCCCTTTGACAATCGTCACAACGTTTTACATATTCTTCGGCATCCATTTGTAAGGTTGGCCACCAAATCCCAGACCACCTAATCAACTTAGCTGTGGTATTGCCCGATAAGTGTCCACCCCAAACACCTGCACATGTGCATGAGTCAAGATTTTCAAGTAGTCAGTTTCACATACACACATGCGCAAGTTGCCATCCTTGCCCCTCTTGTAGAGTTGGCCCTCTATCAGCATATAGTTGGCCGCTTCAACTTCAATAGCACGCTTTTGTCGATGTTTAGGAATTGTTCGATCAGTATGACCATGCTGAAGATAGTCCACAATATACTTACTCCAACGTGGTGTTGTTGAAATTTGGAATAATGTGACATTATGAATTGGTTGTTGAATTTGACATGAAGCACAGTTACGAACAAATTTTTCAGCATCCGCATGCATGGTAGGCCACCATTGCCCATCCTGAGTTATACGCCGCACACAAGTAGTAGCTGATGCATGGATTCCACCAATACCCTCATGTGCCCATTCCAAGATCTCCTCATATTGGTCAGGGTTAGGTATAAGCCCCGCAACACTCCATCATTACCCTGACAATATAATCTCCCTGAGATTAACTTGAATGGTCGCCATAGGACCACATTAGGACCTGCTAGTTGTATCTGCCCACTTGTCAAAATTTCTAAGATGGGCTCAGACCATTTAGGAGCTGTCTCTACAAGGAAAAGTGTTGAATCTAACATATCATCATCCACACCCACAGGAGCTTCTCCAGAGGTGATTCGAGACAAATGATCTGCCCTTAGATGAGTTGTTCCTTTTCGGACTGCCACTTCAAAATCAAACTCAAGAAGGATGACAAACCACCTCACAATCCTTCCAGTTGCACAAGGCTTATTCACCAAATATAGTAGTGCTTGATGGTCCACAAAAAATATAAATTTGTTTGCCAAAAGGTAATGGCGAAACTTTTTCACTGCATATATCATGGACAAACCTTCTCTTTCTATTGTGGTATAATTCTTCTCAGCATTGTTCAACTGTCGACTAGCATATGAGATTGGGAAATCCTTATTATGTTCTCCCGATTGAGCCAAAATACATCCAATTGCAAAGTTTGAAGTATCAATATGGACATGAAAGATTTGGTTCCAATCTGGTGCCCGTAAGATGGGTGCAGACAGTAATGCTTGCTTCAACTTTCCAAAGGATTCCTCACACTCGTCAGTCCAATTAAACTTTACAAGAAGAGCATATAATGGTCTGGCTAGGATAGCATACATGTAGATGAATCGACGATAATAGCCACAATGTCCCATGAATATTTGTACCCCTTTAGGGTTGATAGGCCAAGGTAATGAGACAATGACATCAATTTTATCCATATCTGTTGAAATCCCATTGCGAGAAACAATATGGCCCAAAATTTTCCCTTGTCTTACCATGAATTTGCACTTGTCCGGATTCAAGCATATACGATAAACTTGACACTTTTGAAACACAAGTCTGAGGTGTTCTATATGATCATCACGCTCTTATGAGTGAACACATAAATCATCCATGAAGATCTCAAGAAATAGCCTAAGGTACTCCTTGAATACATGACTCATTAACCGCTGGAAGGTTGCAGGTGTAATTGTTAGACCAAATGGCATAACACGATAGGCAAAGATGCCATCTTCAGCAGTAGCAAAGGCTATCTTGTGGTGATCCTTTGGATCAATTGACACTTGATTTGTAACCGGAGAATCCATCTAAGATACTATATGCCTTTTTCCCTGCAACTCGTTCCAAAACATGATCCGTGATTGGAAGTGGGTAATGATCACGTACAGTAGCTGCATTTACCTTCTTGAGGTTTACACACACTCAAAGTTTTCCATTTTTCTTGGGCACCACTACAATAGGGGAGACCCATTCAGTGTGTTCAATCTCATAGATAAATTCTGCCTCCAAGAGCTTGTCTATTTCTTCTTTTATCTTTCGTGCAAAATTCTCATTGTAAGTATAAGGACGTTGCTTGGAAGGCTTTGCATCCTTTCGCAATGGAATTGTATGCTAACATATGCTTGGATCAACTCCTTTGAGATCTTTATAACTCCAAGCAAAAACATCGTGATACTCCTTTATTGTTTGAATTATTAACTTCTCCTCATTTAAGGACAAGTCTGTGGAAATCCACACATAGCGAGACTCTTTTCTTGGCTCAGCGATATCAATTTTTTTTGCATCTTCTGGACCATCATATGAAACCCCAGGCATGCTTGGCTTTTGTCGCATGGGCTGTTGATGAGAAGAACAATCTTCTGATCTTGAAGAGTGTACTGTGTGAAGTTGGGGGGAACATTGAGACCTTGTTCTTGTCCACTTGAGTCCTCATGAATTGAAGACCATGCAGTTTTGAGCTCTCTTTTGCAATCTTGCATCAGAGTTTTTTGTTCAACCGTTATCTTTGCACTTCCGACACTCTCTTTTGAATCGGTTTGAGACTTGAGTTTTTGTTTTGGTTTCTTTATTTTTTTACGATTTTTGCTAACAGTTTTTAGCTTTTCTCTTGGTTGGAATCCATCTGATCGTTTTACTTGGTCTTTGATACTATCTTGTGCTTGGACATAGTATAGATATCCATTCTTTCCTGAGAAGTGAGGTGGTGGTCGAGAGTGGTCATTCTTAAACTCCTTGTTTTCTTTTTGTATTCTCTCGCGTCGTTCCCCCTCATCTTGTTTACGGATTCTCTTATGGCTCTTACAACATTTGGCTTCGGGTCGGCTTCGAGGGATCTCTACTTGAACCTCCCTTCCTCTCAAGAGTAGCCGTGCCTTTCCTAACTCTTCCTTAGGGATTATCACATCATCATCACAATCAGAGTCCCATCCATCTTCCTTATCAGCATCATTAGCAGATTCGCTTGTTAAATCCTCCACTGAGACTTCCTCTACATGCAGTGCTGTTGTGGATGCATCCCCATAGTACAAATCATCTAGAAGGTCACATGGTTGTACCATTCGTATAGGAATAATGTCATATCCATCTGAGTCACAAAATTGAATTGGCTTAGGTAAAGCACATGTCGATAATGTTGCAAGGACATGACTCCATTCTAGGGGATCAATTAAGTGCTCAGGGGAAGGGTTGTGGAATGTATGCCTCATCTGATACACTTCGATTACCCTTAAGTCTCTCAGTGTTGAAATCCTTACATGAGGCTCCACACATCCACAGATCTTCTCGCCCATCTCTGACAATCGAACTCTTGAGCCCTCAGATGAAGCAGAATCAAACTCATCTATTGGAGACCGCGTTACATCACGATATGAGTGATTCTTTAGGTTGACCCTTGTGATAATAGAATCATGTCGGAGGTGCAAATAATTGTATCCCCAATCTTGAATCATTTGAAATTGTCGCATGAATGGTCTACCCAATATCACTTCATAGTTTGGATGCTTTCCAAAATCCACTACTGCAAATGTGTGCTCATATTCAATCCCACATGTGGTGACCAATATGTTCTCTAGCAGCCCAATGGGATGTTCTAAGCTTACATCTGCTAGCTGTAAGCGCATCCTTGGTTTGTCCCACTTTTCCCAAATGGACCTTGTCACAATGTCCACTCCTGCACCACTATCAAGTATTGCAGTTGAAGCTACTTTTCGCACTTCTAATGGGAGGGTAGCATTTCCCTGATCGTCCTCACAAAATTTTCCTACTTTGTTAATAAGAACTGGCATAACATGCTTTGTCTCAGGGTGTATAGTACATTGATGGTGACCCTTTTGTAGCAATACCTGCTGTGACAAACATGTGGCAATATCATTCCACAACTCTAGTCGAAGCTTTATCAAATCAAGCAAAGGTATGGTACAAGCCACTGGTGCTAACAAAATAGCTTGCACGATATCCATATCCATCTCCTTTGTCAACCTTCTATGCATGGAGGGTATCCTCAAGGTTTGAGGACAATTCTCATATTCTCCCAAATAAGATGGTAAGGTTTTCATTGTATGCTTACTTCTAGGAGAAACAATTATCTGAACTTCCTCCTGGATGCTTGGGCGTCTTAAGTTGTTTGTGCCCCCGGTAAAATCCACTTCAGAGAATGGAGATTGTGAGATCCCTGTTCCCACCGAGCAACGGATTCAGGATACTGGCAGCGGAAGTAACACATCATGTGCGGGTAGGGGTCTCACACTCGGGGCCTCGCCCACGGATATCCGGACAAGAGACTAATCCGTCGGTTTATCCAAAACCGAAACCGGAAAAACTTCCTTTACCCGGAAAGCATGGGCAATTCCACCAGGATAACTCTTTACTCTAACGTAGTCAAGATCATTACGGATCAACTGATCTGACTGCATCTTTAATGGTACTTGGTCAAATCAAGGAAGAAACTTGCACTTGGATCATTGGGATCAACGCTTTTTTCCCCATCAAGAGGCACAGCCGTTGATTCCTATCCATAGAACAATTTCTATCCGGGATTTACTTCATCTATCGTAATAATAGAAATTAAATCTCGATTTACGGATCCATCAGTCCAGCCTAACCCCATCCGATCCCATGGGTTAGCCAACCGCCCAACCACTGTAGTGATGGGATCCAATTTGGAATTTGGTTAGGTTTTGTCCCGGGTACCAAGGAAAAGAGTTCCAAGGCCCCCTAGCCGGAAATTCATGCAAACATAAAACTAGCCACACCACTTACACACCCAATATGAAAATTGCCTTTTTCTTAGCATCAGTTAACTTTAAAACAATCCTTTAATGAAACCATAGTACCACTGATCACAATCTTCCAATTTATCCAGTTGATTCATAATTTTCCATCATTCCTTCATCAGAGTATCTATGGCATCATTGGCAACTAGAACGCTCACCACCTGTCCACACAGGGGCCGTTTCAATAGTTCCTAGCCCATAATACTCAACAATATAATCACTTATCAAGATGGACTCTCGTTGAAGATCAGCAAGATCAACCAACAGATCCATATAAAAGAGCCATGGACTCATCCGTTGAGGACCAGCAAGGTCAGTCAACCAGATCCATGCCCGGTTCCAGAAAACAACTCTTACTCCTTGTTCCAATATCTTCCTCGACGCACGCGTGGGTATCCTGGGCGACCCAGAGCCCGAGCACCGTATGGTCAGCACCCTCTAGGATCCTTCGCAGGTGACCTAGCGCTTCACTCATAGGCCGCTTCCTTGGTCCCTCATCCACCGTACCGGAAGCTCACCATTTTAATCGAACCGAGGCTGGTCAAGACCTCGGCCGACCTTGCTACGCGAGACGTCCTCCATTGACTCTCCGTCAGCAGTTGCAACTTTATCAGTTAGGTCTCCACGACCTTAATCACAAGACGGTCAAAATGCTTTCCCAGCATTCTTGACATAAAACAGCCATTTACAAACAGCATTTACAAACAGTTTACAAATACAATTTCTATATTAACTCTCATTTTTCCACATTATCCCTCATACAATCCACATTACTTATTCCACATTTCATTTATATGTGTACTTATCCAATCATATCATTTTCCATCTCTTCACTTCAGATTCCTTCACATCACATATCATATATTCACATCCATATCCACATCCATACATCCACATCCACATCCACATTCACATCCATACATCCACATCTACATGCTTAACTCCATTTTCACATCCTCATTTATACATCCACATCCCATATCCACATTCATACATACACATCCATATCCACATCCATATCCGCATTCATACATATACATTCATATCCACATCCACATGCATACATTCATTATCACGTCCTCATTCATACATCCACATCCACATACATATATACACACATCCACATCCACATCCACATGCATACATATATCCACATCCACATTCCCATTCACATATATACATCCATATCTACATGCACATTCACATCCATACATCCACATCTATATGCTCATTCACATCCATACATCCACATTCATGCATCCACATCTACATGCATACATATATCCACATCCACATCCACATTCCCATTCACATATATACATCCATATCTACATGCATATTCACATCCATACATCCACATCTATATGCTCATTCACATCCATACATCCACATTCATGCATCCACATCTACATGCATACATCCATACATCCACATCCACATTTACATCCATGCATCCACATCTACATGCTTAACTCCATTTTCACATCCTCATTTATACATCCACATCCCATATCCACATTCATACATACGCATCCATATCCACATCCACATGCATACATATATCCACATCCACATTCCCATTCACATATATACATCCATATCTACATGCACATTCACATCCATACATCCACATCTATATGCTCATTCACATCCATACATCCACATTCATGCATCCACATCTACATGCATACATCCATACATACACATCCACATTTACATCCATGCATCCACATCTACATCCTCATTCACATCCATACATCCACATCTACAAGCTTATCTCCATTTTCACATCCTCATTTATACATCCACATCCCATATCCACATTCATACATACGCATCCATATCCACATCCACATGCATACATATATCCACATCCACATTCCCATTCACATATATACATCCATATCTACATGCACATTCACATCCATACATCCACATCTATATGCTCATTCACATCCATACATCCACATTCATGCATCCACATCTACATGCATACATCTATACATACACATCCACATTTACATCCATGCATCCACATCTACATGCTTAACTCCATTTTCACATCCTCATTTATACATCCACATCCCATATCCACATTCATACATACGCATCCATATCCACATCCACATGCATACATATATCCACATCCACATTCCCATTCACATATATACATCCATATCTACATGCACATTCACATCCATACATCCACATCTATATGCTCATTCACATCCATACATCCACATTCATGCATCCACATCTACATGCATACATCCATACATACACATCCACATTTACATCCATGCATCCACATCTACATCCTCATTCACATCCATACATCCACATCTACAAGCTTATCTCCATTTTCACATCCTCATTTATACATCCACATCCCATATCCACATTCATACATACGCATCCATATCCACATCCACATGCATACATATATCCACATCCACATTCCCATTCACATATATACATCCATATCTACATGCACATTCATATCCATACATCCACATCTATATGCTCATTCACATCCATACATCCACATTCATGCATCCACATCTACATGCATACATCTATACATACACATCCACATTTACATCCATGCATCCACATCTACATCCTCATTCACATCCATACATCCACATTCATACATCCATATATCCACATTCATACATCCACATCCACATTCACATCCATACATCCACATTCATACATCCACATCCACATCCACATTCACATCCATACATCCACATCTACAAGCTTATCTCCATTTTCACATCCTCATTTATACATCCACATCCCATATCCACATTCATACATACACATCCATATCCACATCCACATGCATCTTATCATATTTTATCACTTCCCATATCTTTTATGCATACCTCTATGCATGAAATTCAATTATGCTAAAAGTAACACTTTTATAATAAAATATTCAACTTTTATGCATACCTCTATGCATGAAATCCAATATGATAAAAGTAACACTTTTGATATAAAAAAATTATCCTTTATGCATACTTCTATGCATGAAAATTAAAAAAGATAAAAGTAACACTTTTGATATAAAAAAAATTATCCTTTATGCATGATATTAAAATTCAATTTCTCCATGATTATAATGAAATTTTTTCAATTAATCTAGGATGATAATTCCTAGAATATGGTAGGAAGTCCTCTTTTTATGCTTTGAATGAAATTATTTTATGCATAATTTTTATAAAAATTTTGCCATAGCTCCGCTGCTATGACTGATAAATCTCAATTTTTTCTAAGGGATAAAGCTTATCATTAAGGAAATAATTAAAATGATCTCTAATTGGATCATTAATCTATAATGGATTGAATCATCAATATGCATAAACTAAAAGCATAGAAAAATCCATTAATTTGGCCTCAAGCATAGCTTAATCTTGGATTAAGGAAAAGCTTTATGAAAAGCTTGATTTGGATTGAGAACGGGTCATGAGTATGACCATTTCTTGAGTGAGAGAGAGAATTTACATAAAAATCATTAGAATTTAAACATAAATGAAAATTAACTTCAATAGCATTATGTAACTCTTCACTACTATTCAAACTTCAATAGCATTTAAAAAAAACCATACCAATTAAACTTCTCAAGCTTGAGAGGGGTTGAGAAGAGAGAAACATTGAGAAATTATAGAAAGATCAATATTCACTAATTACCTTACAACTTGCTTGATTCTTTGTTCACGGTAGAGGCCCCCAACCAATCAATTGGTTAAGTATGTTGATGGAGCCACTAATGGGGATTGAAGAAAGAGGGGAGCTCCAAAAACTAGTGAATTATTAAATGAATTCACAGTTCTTGGCTTAGGTGGAGTAGAGTAACGATGCATAAACACTATATTTTTTTTCAACAAGAGGGAGGCTTCTATTTATAGGAAAAATTGAGCTCCTAACCAAACAAACTGATTCTAGAATTTTCTAAATCGGTTTGGTCAATATTTGACCATTTTTAGGTCAGTTAAGCTAACTTTTTGGAACTAGACTTGAATGAGGAGAGAGGAGAGATGAAATATCTCAATTTTTATGAGTTTAAAACTCATTCAAGCATGTGAAATATGCACCTCCTTTAAAGAACTCCCCTTCCTTACATATGTGTCATAATGGAATCATTTTAATATTGCTCATAGTTTTTTACTAATAAACCTTGTACATTTTCAACTCTTCATCTTATGTGAAATATGCACCTCCTTTAAAGAACTCCCCTTCCTTACATATGTGTCATAATGGAATCATTTTAATATTGCTCATAGTTTTTTACTAATAAACCTTGTACATTTTCAACTCTTCATCTTATGTGAAATATGCACCTCCTTTAAAGAACTCCCCTTCCTTACATATGTGTCATAATGGAATCATTTTAATATTGCTCATAGTTTCTTACTAATAAACCTTGTACATTTTCAACTCTTCATCTTATGTGAGCATTTACTCATTTTTGGATACCCAAAATATCTCATATTTTTAATATTGCTCATAGTTTTTTACTAATAAACCTTGTACATTTTCAACTCTTCATCTTATGTGAGCATTTACTCATTTTTGGATACCCAAAATATCTCATATTTTTAATAGTGCTCATAGTTTTTTACTAATAAACCTTGTACATTTTCAACTCTTCATCTTATGTGAGCATTTACTTATTTTTGGGTATCTTCTTTTAAAAATTGGATTTATCTCCTCCCTACACATGGATTGATGCTATTGGCCCATAGGAACCTTAATTGGACCATAATCCAAAAATTTCTGAAAATCTAGACCCTTAGGCTAAGGTCCTTTATACCCATTTCCAATTAATTCCAATTGCACATTGGAAAGTTCTTTTTGAATTTCTGTTTCAGGGGAACTTATTTTAATAAGATGAGTTATTTTTCTATCCAAAAATATTCATAATCTGAATATTCTCTCTCTAGAATATTTTCTCTCTCTAGGTTAAAACAGTTAGAAACAAGGTCTTTATATTTATGAAGAGGGATTGATTATAGGGGAAGATACTAGACATCAAAAGGGGGGTTGGGGGAGGAATCTTACATTCTACCCCACTTAAAAAATGCGAGATGTCCTCATCTCGCAAACTGGGATAATTTCGCAAGATGCACGAATATGAGACTTAGAGAAAAAATTTAATCAAGGTTAACCACCAAGAAAAGTCTTAAAGAGAGCAAGATTCAAAATAAGAACAAGATTTAAACTTTATTCATTCTCGGAACTTATACAGTAAGGATAGAAGAACTCTTTATACTTCCATAAGCCCGTCCAACATATGGTCACAAAAGCAGTCCTCACAAGCTGCACAAGTATAAGGTAACTCATCTATGGGAATGATTCTGCTGGTTATTGCCGCACCTATCTCAGTGGTATGAGGCGATCTAACAAAAGGACCTCTGAGAGGCAAGCCAAAAACGGGATAAAGACATATCTTCTCATGAGGAAGAAAACACGCCAGTAAGAAGACCCGCTCAGAAAACCCAAGATGCCTTGATCTCATGACGCAGTAGTATCGGGGACCCAATCCCAAAGCTTCAATTGCCATGGCCAAGCGGACATTATTACGAAAATGTTGCTGACCCCAGGGTGTTACCCTAGTTATGTCTTGATAGGTCCGCCATTTGGTTTGCACTACAGAAGTTCCCAAGTGAGGTAAAAGTGAGCGCTCATACTGCTCTATAAAATCCTTCTTCACAGACTCACTTGCGTCTTGAAGGTGAGGAATCATTATGGATAAAACTAGTTCTTGTTGCCAAGCCATAAAGGAGATTAAGAAGAAAGGAGATCGATGGGAATAAGATTACTGTAAACGACAAGTAAGAGTTACGACTTATATAAAGGAAGGAGCTAGCATAACTTAGAAGCCAACGGTAACTTGCCACTGAAGTTTTACCGTCTTTCTATGATTTGGGTTTGGCACATTTTTCTATAGAACGCATTAAGAACTTTGAGATGAGGAGATAAAAGAAGTTCGTAAGCTAAATCACCTACTTTCTTTGGTCCACAATAGCTGGGAGATAACTTCTTATACTTTCCAAGAGATAAAGAACTTCTTTTGGGTCGTACTCGAATGAAGACCAAAACCTTGACATCCAAAACATCGATTCTCACTTCTGAACTCATCGTTCTGAATCCTTAAAACAGGCGGGCTCTTGAGAAGTATTCAGGGAAAAGGTTCTTCCTTTTTTAAACAGAATCTTTCTTTTATTTTAGAGAGAGAATAATTATAAGATCAGAAAGGAAGATTCTTACTCCTGTATACCTCGAAGGCTGGGGGAGAATCTTGAAAAGTGCGAGATGTCCTCATCTCGCAAGGTAGAGGACAACTCTTTTTCTTAAGATCCAATTTATTCTAGGGTTCCTTATATTCTGGTCAACCCAACAGAATACGGGGATAAATATCCCTTATATAGAACTCATCATTAAATAAATTCATTTCAGATCATATCATTCATATCTTTAACACGATAATGGTCCATCAGATTAAAAATTTTTCTTTCTGAACATTCCTCCCACGGGAATTTCAGTCAAGCAAGTTTTCAATTTGTCATCCCTTAACTTGATATACCGAGTCAAGTGTTAACAGTAGCACTTTGACAGCACAATCCACTAATCTCATAGTGATTTGCTGAAATCATTATCATCATTTATCATTACAGGGACTCGTCCCATTCATCCTCATTGCGGTTTTGCTCAGGTTATTATATTTCAACTAAATTTCAAAAATCATCATTTTTCAATCAGAATCCCAATCAATTCATCAGTTCCCAAACAGAATTAAAAATCATATCAACCACATTCAAATTCATCATCTGGATAGCATTAATGCTTATAATTTCAAGTCTTAGATTTACTCATGTATACTGTCAGTAAAGAGCTGCAGTTATACTCTCGGTATATACGGATAGTCACGGCCCTTGGAATTATAAGGTAAATACCATCATGTCTAGGGCTCAAGCAAGTCAAGGATTCTATATAATTGCGGTACTTCCATCTGAAGACCCAATCACCAATTTACGAATTTCAGTTTGAATATCAAATTGTATGAATTATATCACACAATTACAACTTTTTTGTGTTTCTTGATAAATTTCTGACCTATTTGTCTTCTCAGTTGATCTTTATTAACCAAATTCGCTCTGATACCAACTGTGAGATCCCTGTTCCCCCACCGAGCAACGGATTCAGGATACTGGCAGCGGAAGTAACACATCATGTGCGGGTAGGGGTCTCACACTCGGGGCCTCGCCCACGGATATCCGGACAAGAGACTAATCCGTCGGTTTATCCAAAACTGAAACCGGAAAAACTTCCTTTACCCGGAAAGCATGGGCAATTCCACCAGGATACCTCTCTACTCTAACGTAGTCAAGATCATTACGGATCAACTGATCTGACTGCACCTTTAACGGTACTTGGTCAAATCAAGGAAGAAACTTGCACTTGGATCATTGGGATCAACGCTTTTTTCCCCATCAAGAGGCACAGCCGTTGATTCCTATCCATAGAACAATTTCTATCCGGGATTTACTTCATCTATTGTAATAATAGAAATTAAATCTCGATTTACGGATCCATCAGTCCAGCCTAACCCCATCCAATCCCATGGGTTAGCCAACCGCCCAACCACTGTAGTGATGGGATCCAATTTGGAATTTGGTTAGGTTTTGTCCCGGGTACCAAGGAAAAGAGTTCCAAGGCCCCCTAGCCGGAAATTCATGCAAACATAAAACTAGCCACACCACTTACACACCCAATATGAAAATTGCCTTTTTCTTAGCATCAGTTAACTTTAAAACAATCCTTTAATGAAACCATAGTACCACTGATCACAATCTTCCAATTTATCCAGTTGATTCATAATTTTCCATCATTCCTTCATCAGAGTATCTATGGCATCATTGGCAACTAGAACGCTCACCACCTGTCCACACAGGGGCCGTTTCAATAGTTCCTAGCCCATAATACTCAACAATATAATCACTTATCAAGATGGACTCTCGTTGAAGATCAGCAAGATCAACCAACAGATCCATATAAAAGAGCCATGGACTCATCCGCCGTTGAGGACCAGCAAGGTCAGTCAACCAGATCCATGCCCGGTTCCAGAAAACAACTCTTACTCCTTGTTCCAATATCTTCCTCGACGCACGCGTGGGTATCCTGGGCGACCCAGAGCCCGAGCACCGTATGGTCAGCACCCTCTAGGATCCTTCGCAAGTGACCTAGCGCTTCACTCATAGGCCGCTTCCTTGGTCCCTCATCCACCGTACCGGAAGCTCACCATTTTAATCGAACCGAGGCTGGTCAAGACCTCGGCCGACCTTGCTACGCGAGACGTCCTCCATTGACTCTCCGTCAGCAGTTGCAACTTTATCAGTTAGGTCTCCACGACCTTAATCACAAGACGGTCAAAATGCTTTCCCAGCATTCTTGACATAAAACAGCCATTTACAAACAGCATTTACAAGCAGTTTACAAATACAATTTCTATATTAACTCTCATTTTTCCACATTATCCCTCATACAATCCACATTACTTATTCCACATTTCATTTATATGTGTACTTATCCAATCATATCATTTTCCATCTCTTCACTTCAGATTCCTTCACATCACATATCATATATTCACATCCATATCCACATCCATACATCCACATCCACATCCACATTCACATCCATACATCCACATCTACATGCTTAACTCCATTTTCACATCCTCATTTATACATCCACATCCCATATCCACATTCATACATACACATCCATATCCACATCCATATCCGCATTCATACATATACATTCATATCCACATCCACATGCATACATTCATTATCACGTCCTCATTCATACATCCACATCCACATACATATATACACACATCCACATCCACATCCACATGCATACATATATCCACATCCACATTCCCATTCACATATATACATCCATATCTACATGCACATTCACATCCATACATCCACATCTATATGCTCATTCACATCCATACATCCACATTCATGCATCCACATCTACATGCATACATATATCCACATCCACATCCACATTCCCATTCACATATATACATCCATATCTACATGCATATTCACATCCATACATCCACATCTATATGCTCATTCACATCCATACATCCACATTCATGCATCCACATCTACATGCATACATCCATACATCCACATCCACATTTACATCCATGCATCCACATCTACATGCTTAACTCCATTTTCACATCCTCATTTATACATCCACATCCCATATCCACATTCATACATACGCATCCATATCCACATCCACATGCATACATATATCCACATCCACATTCCCATTCACATATATACATCCATATCTACATGCACATTCACATCCATACATCCACATCTATATGCTCATTCACATCCATACATCCACATTCATGCATCCACATCTACATGCATACATCCATACATACACATCCACATTTACATCCATGCATCCACATCTACATCCTCATTCACATCCATACATCCACATCTACAAGCTTATCTCCATTTTCACATCCTCATTTATACATCCACATCCCATATCCACATTCATACATACGCATCCATATCCACATCCACATGCATACATATATCCACATCCACATTCCCATTCACATATATACATCCATATCTACATGCACATTCACATCCATACATCCACATCTATATGCTCATTCACATCCATACATCCACATTCATGCATCCACATCTACATGCATACATCTATACATACACATCCACATTTACATCCATGCATCCACATCTACATGCTTAACTCCATTTTCACATCCTCATTTATACATCCACATCCCATATCCACATTCATACATACGCATCCATATCCACATCCACATGCATACATATATCCACATCCACATTCCCATTCACATATATACATCCATATCTACATGCACATTCACATCCATACATCCACATCTATATGCTCATTCACATCCATACATCCACATTCATGCATCCACATCTACATGCATACATCCATACATACACATCCACATTTACATCCATGCATCCACATCTACATCCTCATTCACATCCATACATCCACATCTACAAGCTTATCTCCATTTTCACATCCTCATTTATACATCCACATCCCATATCCACATTCATACATACGCATCCATATCCACATCCACATGCATACATATATCCACATCCACATTCCCATTCACATATATACATCCATATCTACATGCACATTCACATCCATACATCCACATCTATATGCTCATTCACATCCATACATCCACATTCATGCATCCACATCTACATGCATACATCTATACATACACATCCACATTTACATCCATGCATCCACATCTACATCCTCATTCACATCCATACATCCACATTCATACATCCATATATCCACATTCATACATCCACATCCACATCCACATCCACATTCACATCCATACATCCACATTCATACATCCACATCCACATCCACATTCACATCCATACATCCACATCTACAAGCTTATCTCCATTTTCACATCCTCATTTATACATCCACATCCCATATCCACATTCATACATACACATCCATATCCACATCCACATGCATCTTATCATATTTTATCACTTCCCATATCTTTTATGCATACCTCTATGCATGAAATTCAATTATGCTAAAAGTAACACTTTTATAATAAAATATTCAACTTTTATGCATACCTCTATGCATGAAATCCAATATGATAAAAGTAACACTTTTGATATAAAAAAATTATCCTTTATGCATACTTCTATGCATGAAAATTAAAAAAGATAAAAGTAACACTTTTGATATAAAAAAAATTATCCTTTATGCATGATATTAAAATTCAATTTCTCCATGATTATAATGAAATTTTTTCAATTAATCTAGGATGATAATTCCTAGAATATGGTAGGAAGTCCTCTTTTTATGCTTTGAATGAAATTATTTTATGCATAATTTTTATAAAAATTTTGCCATAGCTCCGCTGCTATGACTGATAAATCTCAATTTTTTCTAAGGGATAAAGCTTATCATTAAGGAAATAATTAAAATGATCTCTAATTGGATCATTAATCTATAATGGATTGAA
The DNA here is from genome assembly GCF_041138505.1 of Cibotium barometz. Lineage (NCBI taxonomy): Eukaryota > Viridiplantae > Streptophyta > Polypodiopsida > Cyatheales > Cibotiaceae > Cibotium > Cibotium barometz. Next base: position 24,137,292 of record NC_141102.1, on the reverse strand, counting down.
TCATCAATATGCATAAACTAAAAGCATAGAAAAATCCATTAATTTGGCCTCAAGCATAGCTTAATCTTGGATTAAGGAAAAGCTTTATGAAAAGCTTGATTTGGATTGAGAACGGGTCATGAGTATGACCATTTCTTGAGTGAGAGAGAGAATTTACATAAAAATCATTAGAATTTAAACATAAATGAAAATTAACTTCAATAGCATTATGTAACTCTTCACTACTATTCAAACTTCAATAGCATTTAAAAAAAACCATACCAATTAAACTTCTCAAGCTTGAGAGGGGTTGAGAAGAGAGAAACATTGAGAAATTATAGAAAGATCAATATTCACTAATTACCTTACAACTTGCTTGATTCTTTGTTCACGGTAGAGGCCCCCAACCAATCAATTGGTTAAGTATGTTGATGGAGCCACTAATGGGGATTGAAGAAAGAGGGGAGCTCCAAAAACTAGTGAATTATTAAATGAATTCACAGTTCTTGGCTTAGGTGGAGTAGAGTAACGATGCATAAACACTATATTTTTTTTCAACAAGAGGGAGGCTTCTATTTATAGGAAAAATTGAGCTCCTAACCAAACAAACTGATTCTAGAATTTTCTAAATCGGTTTGGTCAATATTTGACCATTTTTAGGTCAGTTAAGCTAACTTTTTGGAACTAGACTTGAATGAGGAGAGAGGAGAGATGAAATATCTCAATTTTTATGAGTTTAAAACTCATTCAAGCATGTGAAATATGCACCTCCTTTAAAGAACTCCCCTTCCTTACATATGTGTCATAATGGAATCATTTTAATATTGCTCATAGTTTTTTACTAATAAACCTTGTACATTTTCAACTCTTCATCTTATGTGAAATATGCACCTCCTTTAAAGAACTCCCCTTCCTTACATATGTGTCATAATGGAATCATTTTAATATTGCTCATAGTTTTTTACTAATAAACCTTGTACATTTTCAACTCTTCATCTTATGTGAAATATGCACCTCCTTTAAAGAACTCCCCTTCCTTACATATGTGTCATAATGGAATCATTTTAATATTGCTCATAGTTTCTTACTAATAAACCTTGTACATTTTCAACTCTTCATCTTATGTGAGCATTTACTCATTTTTGGATACCCAAAATATCTCATATTTTTAATATTGCTCATAGTTTTTTACTAATAAACCTTGTACATTTTCAACTCTTCATCTTATGTGAGCATTTACTCATTTTTGGATACCCAAAATATCTCATATTTTTAATAGTGCTCATAGTTTTTTACTAATAAACCTTGTACATTTTCAACTCTTCATCTTATGTGAGCATTTACTCATTTTTGGGTATCTTCTTTTAAAAATTGGATTTATCTCCTCCCTACACATGGATTGATGCTATTGGCCCATAGGAACCTTAATTGGACCATAATCCAAAAATTTCTGAAAATCTAGACCCTTAGGCTAAGGTCCTTTATACCCATTTCCAATTAATTCCAATTGCACATTGGAAAGTTCTTTTTGAATTTCTGTTTCAGGGGAACTTATTTTAATAAGATGAGTTATTTTTCTATCCAAAAATATTCATAATCTGAATATTCTCTCTCTAGAATATTTTCTCTCTCTAGGTTAAAACAGTTAGAAACAAGGTCTTTATATTTATGAAGAGGGATTGATTATAGGGGAAGATACTAGACATCAAAAGGGGGGTTGGGGGAGGAATCTTACAGAGATGAACTAATAGAGGACATATTCTCATCACTTTCTCATGAACTGCTGCCCACATCTCATTTGCCATGTCCTCGTTAGAGCAAAAGGGATACAGGTGTTATAACCCTGCTACACGTGAGTTGAGGGTAAGCAGGGATGTTGTCTTTGATGAGATGAGCAGCTGGTATGCTGCTGAAAAAGAAGCTGTTGTGGGGCTGATGTGAGTGGAAGTGTGGTTGCACAGAATGCAGGTCAGCAATCACAGTCTTTGAGTGGACCAGGAGAGTCCTCATCTAGTCGGTCTATTGATAGACCATGGAGTGGCAGGCTACGTCATAATACCACTCCTGCAAATGTGATTAGTACATCACGTAAAGGAAAAGAGAAAGTGGTTGAGCCCCTTGGTATGCCTGACATTTTTGCAGGGCATTCTCATGTTGATGGAGAGTCTAGTGGCTCAGATATGAGCCTTGATGAGGAGCTTGGGATCCCAGCTATGAGAACACCTGCTGGTGTAAAGAAGGCTATGGAAGCCATGAATGAAAAGCTACGAATATCTGGGAGAGTGAAGAACCCTGTGCAGAGGTTTACTTATGATGGTTATGTGGCACATCACTATGCATATATGGCAAAGGTTGTGCAGGTTGTTGAGTTCACATGCATTGATGAGGCTGTTGGAAATGTGTGTTGGGAGAAAGCTATGGATGAGGAGATGGATGCACTATATGGAAATTAAACTTGGGATTTAGTGCAATTGCCTAAAGGCAAGAAAGCCATTGGATGCAAGTGGGTGTACAAAGTTAAACATAACAGTGATGGAAGCATAAACAGGTACAAGGCTAGATTGGTAGCCAAAGGATATGCGCAGACATATGGGATTGATTATGAGGAAACTTTCAGCCCAGTTGCCAAGATGGCAATGGTGAGAGTTGTGATAGCAGTGGCTGCGTCAAAGCAATGGTCTTTACATCAGATGGATGTAAAGAATGCATTCTTGCATGGGGATTTGCAAGAAGAGGTGTATATGTTGCAGCCACCTGGTTATGAGGATGTGAGTCACCCCGAGCATGTTTGCAGGTTAAATAAAGCCTTGTATGGCTTAAAGCAAGCACCAAGAGCATGGTCTGACAAGATTTCTGAATATCTTGTCACTATTGGCTTTCATGTAGCCAATGCAGATTTCTCGCTGTATGTGAGACATGGTGATAGAGGAGTTGTGCTTGTTGTCATCTATGTAGATGACTTGATCATTACAGGGGACCATGATGCAGAGATCTTTGATGTAAAGATCTTGCTTAGACAGAAGTTCGAGATGAAGGATCTGGGGGAGCTCAGATATTTCTTGGGCATTGAGGTGATTAGGTCACCACATGGTATTGGATTACTGCAGAGACAGTATGGCTTGGACATGTTGTCCAAGTATGGTATGACAGGCTATAAGCCTATTTCTGTGCCATTAGATCAGAATGGCAAGTTGAGTGCAGATTCAGGAGAGATCTTAGAGGATCCTACTATGTACAGGCGCATAGTAGGAAGTTTGATCTACATGACGATCACCAGACCAGATTTGAGCTATGCTGTTGGGTTGGTGAGTCAGTTTATGCAGGTTCCACGGAAACCGCATTTGGATGCAGTGAGACGCATACTGAGGTATGTGAAGTCTACTTTGCATTGTGGACTATTCTATGAGACTGGGACAGAGGTATGTGAAGTCTACTTTGCATTTTGGACTATTCTATGAGACTGGGACAGAGATATGTGTACATGGGTACACAGATGCTGATTGGGCTGGTAGTATCTCAGATAGAAGATCTACCAGTGGATTCATGTTTTCTTTGGGGAGTGCTGCTGTGACTTGGAGCAGCAAGAAGCAGCCTACGGTTGCTCTATCGAGTACAGAGGCCGAGTACAAAGGAGCTGCTATGGCAGCATGTGAGGTAGCTTGGTTGAGAAAGCTACTTGCAGATTTGGGTCTATCAGTGGATAGACACGTTGTGTCATTTTTTGTGACAACATTAGCAGTATACAATTGGCCAGGAACCCAGTCTTTCATGCTCGTACGAAGCACATAGAGGTCCACTACCACTTTGTCAGAGAGAAGTTTTTGGCAGGAGACCTTGACCTTGTTTATGTCAGCACAGAGGATCAGGTAGCTGACATCTTCACCAAAGCATTGGGTACAGAGAAGCTCCGCAGATTCAGGGCTTCGCTTGGTGTACATGAGATGGAGTTGAGCTCAAGGGGGAGTGTTGAGATATCGAGCTCGTCTAGTGAGGCGGTGGACACTGATGACCCGCCTGGGGGATAGGCCCCACACTTACACCACTGGCATGGTTGGTGAGATCTTGGGTGATATGCGGCCAGTGGGATGACAGGCTATGTGACAGCCATTCTAGAGACTAGCATAGTTATAGCACCAGCTCATTTAGTCGGGTTCACACTATAGAGGACCCGTGTATGTATTTGGTTGAGTACCTTTCATATTGTGTGTACTCTTATCTTGTATATGGTGTGTTGAGTGTTGAGTAGAGAAGAAGAAGATTTTCAGCCTCTCACCTTGTGTGTTCTCTATTAGGGTTTTGTGAGTGTGTGTATGTGCTTGCAAGAGCTCAAGCTCTCTTCCCCCCTGCATCTTTTCACAAACCTCCCATCACAAATGACAATATGCCATTGCGGCCTATGTTAAGCACACGTGCTTTTGCCAAATGGGGTATTGATTTTGTCGGTCCCATTAAACCTCCAGCTCGTCACACGCATGCCGAATATATTATAGTCGCAACTGACTATTTGACCAAATGGGTGGAAGCAAAGGCTACAGTCAAAACTGATGCCAGAACCACAGCCAAGTTCTTGTATGAGTACGTTGTTAGGTGTTTTTTGGTAATATTTTCTTGGCATATGTACACACTCATGCATGGCATTTACAAATAAAGAATGTCCATCTCCAAGGGCCAAAGGGGGTATAAGGCCACATGTGAACGGATCTAACAAAAATGTGCAATGTGTACAGTTAGTTATTGGTTTACCTGGATAAATAATAAATGGAAGAAGTGAGAGATAAGAATCAGTTTCACAAGACAGATTTTGGCACTATCATGTATGGACAAGGTTGTTGACAAATAATGTGAGCATGCAAAGCATTATTTTTAAAAAAACTGGATAGGGACCCGTTGAAGGAGGTCAGCTACAGTACCAGTCCTTGGCATTTTATGGGAAACAAAGGTGTGTGTGGTGCAAAGTCTTCCTTGAATGAAAGAGTCACCTTGGGATTTAATGCAAGGTTTGCTTAAAATAGAAGGTGGCCTTGGATGGTTTCAAAAGTTCCTCAACTAGCCTCAAAATTCAAAAAGGCGCCGTGTGGAGGTGGGGGAGCTCTCTGACAGGCCTTGGAGTATTGAGCATATTAAAATATACTTTGGTTGAATGGGCAGCGCCCGCTGGTGTATAAGAAGGAGAGGAGCAGCCCATGGATGTGGGGAGAGAGGTAGGATTCGCAGCCTTAATGAAAAAGAGCGCAGCCCTTTGCATGAGGAAGCTGCGAGGCTCTCAGTGTTTTCAAGAGTGTGGGGAGAGTTGTGTTTTTCTGTAGCTCTCAGAGAGAGGCTCAGCTAATGTGTACAAGGGGGGGTAGTACTTGCAGCTCCAATGCTCTGTGCGCAGCCTATGGGCGTGGAAGAGCGCTGCTTCGTTTTTTTATAGAGTGTGAGGGAAAGCGTAGCTCTAAGGTCTTCATAGAGCTGCGCTGCACTCTCTATTATGTGTATAAGGCTCCCAGTATTTTCAAAGTGTGAGTAGGTGTGCTACGTAGCAGTATTTGCAAGAGCTGCGCAGAGAAGTTGAGCTGCGCAGCCCATGTAGGAGAGATGGTTTGTGTCTGTAGCTCTCAGAGAGAAGGTAGCTAATGTGTATTGAGGGAGTACTCGAAGCTCAAATAAAAAAGCGTGCAGCCCATGAGCGTGGAATCCACGGGCTCTGCAGCGCTAGGATTGTAAGAGCGTGGGGAGAGTTCACTACTCTAAAGCATTAGAGAACCTATGCAGCTTATGTGTATAGAAAATCTAAAATTTTAATGTTCTTTGAGAGTGCAGCCATGTGGGTAAGGGGAGAAGTGTAGCTTTTGTGAGAAGGCACCGTCTTCAAGGTGTGAAAACCCGGGTGTTTTTTTTCCTCGTATGTGAGAAGCTGCTCTCTTTGTGTTTAAGAGAGAAAGGAGATAAGCTCGCTTCCTTTGAAGAGAAGTACCCTCAGAACAGCTTACGGCACTTCAGTTTGGGAGGGGAGGAGAAGCTGCAACACTACTTGTATGAATGAAGAGAAGGTGCCACGCCTTGAGAGTGCGGCTCTCGGTCATGATGACGGCCCATGCAATGTAAGTGACGGCTGCCCAGCTTTTTTGTCCTCATTTTTGTGAAATAACTCCTATATATATGAGGAATCACCAGTTTGTGGCATTGGAAAACCCATGTATATGATAACCAAATCTCTGATTTTGTGGAAAGCTCATGTGTATGAGGAAAATAGCTCTCTGGTTTTGCTTGAGAGAATATGCATGCATGGTGGTATGCTTCTTCAACAGACAGACCGAAGACCAGAAAGTGATTGTGCCTCCTATTCACACACTGCTGGGCCAGGTTGGGAGAATTAAAGTTCCTTACTGATGTTGTCTTTTCTTGGGAAACTGAAGTATTGCAGAAAGCTCATACTTGATGGAATGTAACCTTGTTATGTCAAGTGGTTCTCTCATCATTTCTCTGTGGTGTTCATTTTGTTTATGGCTGTGAGCCTATTTCATAATAAGGGTGCACCCCTATATGCATATGTATCAATTGAGTAAAGGGTGGCAGATGTTGATGTGCCCATCTCCCCTTGCATGTCTTGATCAAATGTATGTAGGCTTCCCCCAGTTGCTTGAAAAAAATTGAATGAGGGTAGAGACAAAGTCTCATGCTTGAAATGTAAATGTTGTGTCAGCTCATTGAGAAGTTGACTGGTGCCCCTTTCTTTTGATGTTGGTGTGTATTCCAAACTGTGGAAAGGCATTGCTATAGAGGTGTTCCGTGTTTCTCCGCCTCCCTTCACAGTTTTTGGTGCCCCCACTGAGGAACATTCCAAGAGCCTGCAGTTTACAAGACCGAAAACATGTGCATGTGATTAATCTCAGTGAATGACTGCTATGCCAGGACAGTTGTGTGACAGATGCCTTCTAAAATTGTGCTATATTACCTTGATTTGACAGTCAATTGAAGTATGGTTTGCAGGCTGAAATTCTTGATATTGGTGCTATTTCACATTTGATTTGTTGCCTAAAAGTTCTGGTAGAATTGGGTAATCAGCCAGTCGTGCCTCTTGGGAGTTGGTGGATGGCCACTCTCAATGGATAATCACAATGGACCTCAATTTACTCCCTTCCATTTTACCCAAAGAATTCAGATAAATGTTCATGTGGACAGAAAAATTTTCTTTCAACAGCAGGTGGCATATATGTTTGGGCCAGAGAGACTGAGGGAAATATTGGAGTCTCCTTTGCCGGTGGTAATTCCAATGATTAACTATGCAAATTTGTTTGATGTGCATGTGTTCATCCTCTTCTAAACCTGAAATGTTTTGAAGTTTTCTTCTGAGGATTGAGTTAGTAGAAGGTTTTGCTTTCGCATCTGTGTCAAAAAGGTTTTTTTGGGTAACAATGGCTTTCCCTTATCCAGAGTTTCATGGAAAAAATGATGAGAGTGTGGAAGAATTCTTAGAAAACATGGAAGTTGCGTGCATAAGCAACCATATCCAGATACCCGCTCAAATGTTACGCCTTTTGCAAATCTGTTTGAAGGGTGATGCACGGAGCTGGTGTAAGGGCTATGAGGAGGAGTTGCAGAGGGCTGATCCACCTATGCCATTGACTTGGGATAATGTCCGACAAGCTTTAACAGCACAGTTTGTGAAGGTGAGAGATCCAGACAAAGTTTGGCATGAAATACAGGAATTGAGACAGAGAAAAGCAGAGCCCATTGAGGATTACATCAAGAAGTTTTCCATATTATGGGAGAGCTTGTGCCAAGCCTTACAGCCACAAGTGCCCCCACCAGATATGATGAAAAAGGATCGGTTCTTGGTTGGCCTCAAGGAAAACCTGCGTTGGAGGGTAGAATTGAAGAAGCCAAGAACATACGAGGATGCATTGGAGGTGGCAAGGAACAAAGAGTGGAAGTTGAATAGGCTAACCCAATTGGGAGTGAGCTCACTACCTATGGTGTCAGAGATGAAGCAAATGGATTCCATGCAAAGTCGGGTTCCAGAGGAGGTGCATCCAGCAGATGCGGGTTCAATAACTACTCAAGTTGCGCCAGCAATGGTCACTACTGCAGCACAAGATGATGAACTGAGGCAGGACTTGAGGCAAGTGGTTGATTTGATGAAGAATCTTAGTTTAAATATGTTAAGCAATGTGGGAAATAATCGAGGTCGTGTGAGACTTGCAAATCAGCCAGGAAGTGAAGGACAACCAAAGAATGGTTTTGGTGGACAGAATAACGGCAGGGGTTGGAGGCAATTGCCCACATGCTATAACTGTGGAGAGCTTGGCCACATCAGTCCACAATGTGATAAACCACCAAGAATGGGTGGAGATATGTATCCATTGCCTGCACAGTTGCCAAACCGGTCAAATGATTATGGCATAGAGATTAAGGGTGAGGCAGGACCTAGTGGACTGACCAAGGAGGACAAGGGAAAGACAAAAGTGTTAAGTGTGGTCACCTTGGAGAAGGCAGCAATGTTGGAAGATACATTAGTAATGCCTATTGGAAAGAGAACTACAGAGGATAAAGAAGGAAGAAATGAAGCAGGTCCCAGTAAAAAAAAAGGGAAGAGTCATGAGGGTGAAGATGTGAAAGCTAAAAGGAAAAGGAGAGCCCGCCGAAAGTTTCACGTCTCAGATTTTCCACTAGGGGAAGGGCAGGATAGCTATGATTTGAAACAGGACCTGAACAGTAGGAAGGCAGACGTGACCTTTGGACAACTAGTGGAAATGATACCGAAGCTGAAGCTAGCTCTTTATGACCAGCAAGGTAAGCTGGTTTGTAAAAAGGGATTCAAAGTTGATGCTCATACTAACAATGAAGCAGAATATTCTACATTGGAAGCAGGGCTAAACATTTGCATTAAGCATGGTGTAAAGAGACTATGCATAAGAGGTGATTCTCTACTGGTGGTAAAGCAAATACTAGGAGTATGGAAGAGCAAAAACCTTGCATTAAGGAACAAGTGTCTCAAAATCAAGAGCTTGTTGAAGGAGTTTGAAGCATGGGGCATTCGGCATGTGGAGCGTTCTCTTAATACAGAAGCACATGAAGCAGCACAGGGAATGATTGGTGAGCTATATGTGCTAAAAGCAGATCTGCCACTTTATCGGGGTCGTGAAAGTCTGACACTGGAAGAAGAGTTTTTGTTGACAGGAGTCATTCCCCAGGACATTGAGAAGGCAAAGAAATATGGGTTTGTACGCAGAGCTTGCAAATACAAGCTCATTGGTGACACCTTATACATGCAAGGGGCTGACTTGGTATTAAGGCGTGTACCATGGAAGGAAGAGCTGTACAGAGTGCTTGAGGAGAATCATGAAGGAGCATGCGGTGGCCACTTTGCATTTAAAATCACATTGCACAAAATCTTACAGGAAGGTTACATATGGCCAAGTATACAAAAAGATGTGCATCACTGGTGTAGCTCATGCAAGAGGTGCCAGGCATTTGGAAAACGAGTTTTAAAACCAGAGTTGCGCAAAACAATCTTGGCCTTTGACATTTTTGAGAAGTGGGGAATTGATGCAGTAGGACCTTTACCCATTACCAGCAGGGGGAAGAGTTATATTTTGACAGCTGTGGATTATCTTTCCAGGTGGGCAGAAGCTAGAGCAGTGAAGCAAATTACGGCAAGAGATGTTGCAAAGTTTGTTTATGAAGACATCTGCTGTAAATTTGGGGTGCCCTTGGAGCTTCTTTCAGATCAAGGGCCCGGTTTTAGAGCTGACTTGCTTGAATACTTGTGTGCCAAAATGCGGATTAAGCATAATTTTACTACTCCTTACTACCCGCAGTGCAACGGTTTGAATGAAAGATTCAATGGTGAACTTATACACATTCTTGCAAAGGTGACAGAACATCAGGGCAAGAATTGGGATCTGGAGCTGTTCAGTGCTTTATGGGCTTATCGTACATCGGTAAAGACAAGCACAGGTTTTACACCTTTTCACTTAGTGTATGGCAAAGAAGCTTTATTACCGGTGGAAATTGAGTTGCCTGCAGTAAAAATGTTAGAAAAGCTGCTAGGGCCATCTAGCAACACATTTAAAGAGAGACTCTTACAGTTACAAGAGGTTCAGCTGGACAGGATGAGTGCCTTGGAACATTATGAGAAAATGCAAAGTAGGGCATTGACAAAGATAAATGAGAAGATTAAGAAGAAGGGTATTGAGGAAGGTGATTTGGTGCTACGCTATAACAGTAAGCTGGATAAAACCTTTCAAAAGAAGTTCCAAGTAAAATGGGAGGGGCCCTTCAGAGTAATGAATTGCTTTGCTAATGGCACATATCAATTGGCTGACCTTGATGGAACCCCACATGTATCAAGGGTGAATGGTTTACGTCTCAAGTTATATCATGCACGACTGATGATGGTAGACAAGGATGAAAGAATTGAAGAAGTGAAAAGCAGTGTCTTTGATAACATGGTGATATCAGATGCATTGAGCCTCACGACACTGTTTTCTGCTGACCATGAATGATCTAGCAGGCTAGGGGATGGGCAAACTATGTTAGGTGTTTTTTGGTAATATTTTCTTGGCATATGTACACACTCATGCATGGCATTTACAAATAAAGAATGTCCATCTCCAAGGGCCAAAGGGGGTATAAGGCCACATGTGACCGGATCTAACAAAAATGTGCAATGTGTACAGTTAGTTATTGGTTTACCTGGATAAATAATAAATGGAAGAAGTGAGAGATAAGAATCAGTTTCACAAGACAGATTTTGGCACTATCATGTATGGACAAGGTTGTTGACAAATAATGTGAGCATGCAAAGCATTATTTTTAAAAAAACTGGATAGGGACCCGTTGAAGGAGGTCAGCTACAGTACCAGTCCTTGGCATTTTATGGGAAACAAAGGTGTGTGTGGTGCAAAGTCTTCCTTGAATGAAAGAGTCACCTTGGGATTTAATGCAAGGTTTGCTTAAAATAGAAGGTGGCCTTGGATGGTTTCAAAAGTTCCTCAACTAGCCTCAAAATTCAAAAAGGCGCCGTGTGGAGGTGGGGGAGCTCTCTGACAGGCCTTGGAGTATTGAGCATATTAAAATATACTTTGGTTGAATGGGCAGCACCCGCTGGTGTATAAGAAGGAGAGGAGCAGCCCATGGATGTGGGGAGAGAGGTAGGATTCGCAGCCTTAATGAAAAAGAGCGCAGCCCTTTGCATGAGGAAGCTGCGAGGCTCTCAGTGTTTTCAAGAGTGTGGGGAGAGTTGTGTTTTTCTGCAGCTCTCAGAGAGAGGCTCAGCTAATGTGTACAAGGGGGGGTAGTACTTGCAGCTCCAATGCTCTGTGCGCAGCCTATGGGCGTGGAAGAGCGCTGCTTCGTTTTTTTATAGAGTGTGAGGGAAAGCGTAGCTCTAAGGTCTTCATAGAGCTGCGCTGCACTCTCTATTATGTGTATAAGGCTCCCAGTATTTTCAAAGTGTGAGTAGGTGTGCTACGTAGCAGTATTCGCAAGAGCTGCGCAGAGAAGTTGAGCTGCGCAGCCCATGTAGGAGAGATGGTTTGTGTCTGTAGCTCTCAGAGAGAAGGTAGCTAATGTGTATTGAGGGAGTACTCGCAGCTCAAATAAAAAAGCGTGCAGCCCATGAGCGTGGAATCCACGGGCTCTGCAGCGCTAGGATTGTAAGAGCGTGGGGAGAGTTCACTACTCTAAAGCATTAGAGAACCTATGCAGCTTATGTGTATAGAAAATCTAAAATTTTAATGTTCTTTGAGAGTGCAGCCATGTGGGTAAGGGGAGAAGTGTAGCTTTTGTGAGAAGGCACCGTCTTCAAGGTGTGAAAACCCGGGTGTTTTTTTTCCTCGTATGTGAGAAGCTGCTCTCTTTGTGTTTAAGAGAGAAAGGAGATAAGCTCGCTTCCTTTGAAGAGAAGTACCCTCAGAACAGCTTACGGCACTTCAGTTTGGGAGGGGAGGAGAAGCTGCAACCAGGGATTTCATATTCACGTGATCACAGCCTTTTTTCTTGTGATCACAGCTATTGTTCACAAATCTCAATGTTCACAAAATTCACAGTTCTCAAATCCTAGAGGGTGGGATGACCTGGTAACCCACAATTGGCCCGCCGGGCTACAAGTCTGGACCGCCGGGCCCGCCGGGCGCGCAGAAGCCCGCCGGGCCCGACTCCCGGCCCGGCGGGCCATATTGTGGTATAAAAGAGTGGTCCAGGGGGTCACTGTTCACAGAATCTTCCTTGTACTTGGTGTCAGTGGTGCTAGTGTGATCTATTTGAGGTAATTTTTAAGTTGAAAGTGTTGGTGTCATTTAATTTTTTGCATATGCTTAAGTTTAAGGTTGTTTGTGATGCATGTGCATGTGTCGTTAAATGTTAAGAGGCCCGCTGCAGATGGCCGAGCGATTGGCTAGGTCTGCTGATGTGCACTCTTAATATTTAACTTATGTAGAAGTTTTCGTTGTGGCACGGTATCTGCAAATGGTCGGTTTACTGACTAGGTTTGCAGTTACCAAGTTACAATGCGGCTTTGTTTTTGTTAAATGCTTTGAGAGCCCGCTGCAGATGGCCGGTTTACTGGCTAGGTCTGCTGATGTGCGCTCGTAGCATTTGACATGTGTGATGCTTTGCTACTTAGTACGGTATCTGCAGATGGTCGGTTTACTGACTAGGTCTGCTGACACCAAGCTATGTGGTGAAGTTTGTTTTTGTTATTTGGTTTGATAGTCATCTGCAGATGGTCGGTATACTGACTAGGTCTGCTGACGATGTGTCAAAGCATTTAACTTGTGCCATAGTTTTCATCTTAATGCGATATCTGCAGATGGTCGGTATACTGACTAGGTCTGCTGACGTCAAGTTAAGTCGTAAACTTGTGTTTTGTGTTTGTTTTTGACGATGACTGTGATTATTTAGTTTGCATGACATGAGTCATAAGTGTGTTGGATGTAGAAATCTCTTAGTTAGCTTACAAATAGCATTTTTTGTGGTTATAAATGTTGCAACTATTTGTCAATTATATTGTGCAGATTGATGGCGACGCTTACTCCTGAAATCAAGAAATCAATTCGTATCAAACTCGTTACCCTCATTAGTTGCTTGTCACCTAATCACATCGAGGGTATTGTGTCTGATAGGAATCGATTTGAGCAAATATTAGGTGAGGTTGTCCGCGCAGTGAAAAATATCCATGAGGGTGCTGATGGAGCAGCCATCAAGCATTTTGTTACTAGCATTGTGGGCAACATGCCTAGATGCGCTGTTGACCTAGGTGACGACAGACCAGCGGAAACAAATGAATCCAAGCTGGAGCACTTCCACACAAAATGGAAGGTAGAGAAAGAGAGGTCCAAGCGTGCAAAGGCCATAGACACCCAAGCTATCCTGAGCAAGAGAGCTCGCAAAGAGCTGGACCGGCCTGCTGATGAACAAGAAGATTTATCATCTGGTGCACGTGAGGTCTCTAAAGGCACCCACTTGCAGCGCACAATGCATAATACTAACTGCAGCATGACAATTGGGTTGCCTGCAGAGGCCATCATCACAGAAAAGAAGATGGGCTCTGGATCGTACGGCGTTGTACATAAATGCCATATTCAAGGTGTCTCCTGGTTTCCAGAAGGCATTTCTTATTGTGCAAAGCAATTCCTTGGTAGCCGAAGGGCTCAATTGAAGTCTTTTGCTCAGGAGGCTTCAATCGACCTAACCCACAGGGGCATAGTGCGCGCCATTGGGCACACAAGGAAGGAGCCATGGATACTGCTCTTCCCCCTCTTTAATGGGGGAAGTCTTGGAGATATAATGGAGTGTGTTCCGCCTCCTAAGGGGACCCTCAGTTCCATGCTTGCTGCAGACAAAGGCAACAGATACAAGAAAAAACAAGTGGCTCCTCATGAAATGGAGCGATACAAGTCTTTGATTTTTCATGCTCCCGAGCTTATCTGTGCCCTTGTGAATACCATGGCCTTTGCACATGTTGAAGGGATCATCCACAATGATTGCCACCCCTGGAATATAATGATAGATTTCACCAAAGAAGGGGTGCCACGGGTAGGCATCATTGACTGGGGTCTTGCATTGAGGGATGGGATTGAGTTCAAACCCACAAATATCGCCAACAAAGCAGAGCACGATCAACGCCCCTGGAGAGCCCCTGAGCTCGCAGATGTAAGGTCCCCTTGTCCATGGAGCAAGGCATCAGATGTCTTCTGCTTGGCTTGGGTGATTGAAAAGTTTACATTATTTTGTGCTGAGTTTGCAGAAATGACCAAAGTGCCGTGGGTGGGTAAAACTGCCATCCACACAAATTTGATTAAGGAATGGACGGCTGCCTATATGACGCCATCAAAGGAAGATAGGAAGACCATGGCAGATTTTGAGGAGCAATTGAAGAATTTGGAAGTGTCACCTGCTGCATGCTTACGTCCACTATCTGAGATGACACCACACTTATTATAAAGCCTCTTGTAAATGATATGTTTTGGTTGGCTATCTATTCCATGACCTGCCTTTAATCGACTGACACTATTTTGGTCCCAATTGTTAAATATTGTTTTGATCCCAATTCTCTCTCTCTCTCTCTCTCTCTCTCTCTCTCTCTCTCTCTCTCTCTCTATGAGTATTTGAAAATAACAAGTTTGCAGTAAATAAACATTGATTTTATAAACTTATACCTAACATCTGAAAATAACTTTAAAGCTATTCCTAAATTAACATTGATTCTATAAACTTAAAGTGTACATACTTTTTCTCAGATGGCTGATAATAATGAAGCCGCAAAGAAGGCATTTGAACGCTTAAAGCAAATCTCGAGCAGTGGCACTGTGAATGATGCGGCACGTATTGCCGGACGCACCTCCAAATGGGCACCGGCCCATGGATTACAGTATGCCCAAGTAAACAAGAATGTGTCCAAAGAGATGGTCAAGAGCATCTGGCCTAACGTCTCCAATGATGCCATAAAAAAAGGGCGCTTGAAGCTGACACAATGTAGTGTTCCTTTAATTATCGAGCATGCGGAGCGCATTTTTGTGGATGTCATGGCCCAACCCATGCATCACGGTGACTGTCCCTTCTGGTTTGCTAAAATGCTATATGCACAATTTGTGCAGAATTCAGTTGTAGACTTTAGCTCTCGACCTCCTCATCTACATGTGGAAGACATTCGGAGTGAGTCAATCACTATGCCTCGAGATGAGTTGCAACTGGCCATTCTTGGAGCCTCAATGGAAGTTCATCACACGGTTGATGAGCTTCAAACTCAAATCAACCAAATTAGAGGCACCCAAGGCCCTCAACAGACGGAAGCAGCACCAGAGCGCGGGCAAGCACCTGAAAGTTCAAGCGCTAGAGATATACTAAGAGAGAACAAGCTCTTGAAGAGACGCATAACGCAAATGGAGGAGCAAGGCCATGCAAACTCTCCTATGACGGCATTTGAACACCCGAATAGTTTGGAGCAACCACCTCTACATGGGCACGAAAGTGGCGGACCATGCCCTATTTGTTATAGTTTCTTTCACTCATGGTCTGGCCACTACACTGTCCCATGTGGGCACATGTACCACTTGACCTGTCTTTTGCAACACATGGTCAACAGTACTACGTGTGCTTTGTGCGGCAAAGAATTTCACAAAAATTTGTATATATGTTTTAAATTGGGTGCCGACCATGATCGGTTGACCAATGCACGACACATGGACGAGTTAGAGCCGCATTTAAACTTATCTCTCTCTTAAATGCAACCCTGGAATTTAACAAGATTCGGCAACTTTGTTCAAAAGATTTCCAATGCTCTCTCTCTCTCTCTCTCTCTCTCTCTCTCTCTCTCTCTCTCTCGCACACACACAAACACATGCACACAGATTACTTTGGAGTGTGTCAAAACTAACATGATTTCGTATTCTAAGTTTAACATGACATGACTAAAAACCATACTCTCTAAATTGACACTAACATGTTTGATATCCAGTTGTTGCAAGACGGATTACATTGGAGTGTGTCAAAACTAACATGATTTCGTATTCTAAGTTTAACATGACATGACTAAAAACCATTCTCTCTAAAATGTTCACCAACATGTTTGATATCCAGTTGTTGCAAGACGGTTTACATTGGAGTGTGTCAAAACTAACATGATTTCGTATTCTAAGTTTAATTTGACATGACTAAAAACCATACTCTCTAAATTGATCACCAACATGTTTGATATCCAGTTGTTGCAAGACGGATTACATTGGAGTGTGTCAAAACTAACATGATTTCGTATTCTAAGTTTAACATGACAAGACTAAAAACCATTCTCTCTAAAATGTTCACCAACATGTTTGATATCCAGTTGTTGCAAGACAGATTACATTGGAGTGTGTCAAAACTAACATGATTTCGTATTCAAAGTTTAACATGACAAGACTAAAAACCATTCTCTCTAAATTGATCACCAACATGTTTGATATCCAGTTGTTGCAAGACGGATTACATTGGAGTGTGTCAAAACTAACATGATTTCGTATTCTAAGTTTAACATGACAAGACTAAAAACCATTCTCTCTAAAATGTTCACCAACATGTTTGATATCCAGTTGTTGCAAGACGGATTACATTGGAGTGTGTCAACTAACATGATTACATCAAACGTGACGAGCGTCTGCGGGTGGCTTTACTAACACCAAAATCGGGTTGCAAGTTTTCTTCTATCTCTTCAATAAAGCACAAGTTATCGCTCGTATGTGGGACATTAGGCTCTACATCTCCATTCTCTTCTGCATCATACTCATACTGAGTAATGTCATATGTCCACTTAGGCATCTCTTCGTTGTAATCATCTGACTCAATTGACTTCACCAATTTATCATTACAATACATATACACCAACTTCTCAGCTCTATCACTCAATAAACGATTTCTGCTAATAGAATGCACATACTTGTAACTGCTCCAATTACGTTCAGAACTAGAATTTGAAGCACATTGCGCAAGCACTCTCACAGCTAAGCGTCGCAAAGTTGGAACACTTCCCCCATTCAACATCCACCATTTCCAAGCAGGCTGTTCCTTAGCAAGCTTTTGCACAAACTCCAAGGCAAATCTACCTTCTTTCAATTTATACTTGGTTAGCTCAATTACCGCTGTTGCTTGCTCATCTGAACCTTCATAAAATCGCTCCACAACATCATAGAAATCATCGATTACCTCCTCATCTAGGGCATTCACGTCCATATGCCAGTATTCTGGGTCAAGACAATATGCAACACTATGCAATGGACTATGTGCTCCTACCCACCGAGCGCTTACATACTTCGCCAAGATATTTCTCCTTGCTCTGGTGAATGGAGGACTCCAATGCTTGACAACAGTTTTAGTGGGCTCCTCTGGGTTTGCGAGGCTTTCTTGAATGGACCACCACGCCATCCAAACCTTCCCGATATTTGGCAATCTAGAATCCAACTGGCGCAAAGCAAGCATAACTGGCATCATAACATGATAACAATCTGCTGCTTCCTCCCATAAACTACGATCCGATATCAAAGATCGCATGTACCTCACCTTTTCTTTAACCTTTTCGGACTGGTCAACCTCCCACTCAGAGAAGCCAGCACACACAAAGGTTTCCATCACTGCATTCCTATTTCTTAGGAGAGATTGAAGCATATAAAAATTAGTGCAAAATCTGGTTTCACAAGGCAACTTTAGCATAGTTTCCATGCGTTGACGATACATATCTAAAACACGTTGCCGTTTGAGCACAAATTTGACAATCTTACTTGCACTATCGATAATCTCCTTGAACCACTCTGTATCAGCATTTTTGTACCAATCTTGTAACACCAAGTTAAGGCTATGAGTGTTACAACCAAATGTATAGATATTGGAAAATCGAGATTCCAACATATGACCTGCTGCTCGACAATTAGCTGCATTATCCATAATCACTTGAAGTACATTTTCAGACCCAACTTGGTCGATAGCATCACCAATGATATCGGCGATAAATTGACCAGATTTAACTTCCCCGGAGGTATCAACAGCTTTGATAAAGCATTCCCCACGAGGACATACCAACATTACATTTATCAATGGACGTCTTTGGGCATTCGACCAACCATCACTGACAATTGTGCATCCAGACTGATTTGTGGTGTCAATTATGAGTCTTTGAACGCTTTCCCGTGTGTTGTCATAGCACTTGTCAAGTAATTGATTTCGCATGTGGTGATAAGTTGGTGGACAAAACCCAGGTCCATATTCTCCAATCTTCTTCCAAGCCATCTTCCATGAATCTTTCGTGACCATAGACAATGAAGAACCAGTAAAGAAGATCGCTTTCGCTAATGCAAGTTGAGCATCCTCTAAAGCAGTGGCATGAAAGCTGTCAACTAGATTAGTTTGTTTGGTACGAAACATACCCACCTGAAACTCAGGAGATGCATCCATCGGTATTGAGACATCTGGACCTTGGGTGTCATTTTGGCAAGTAGTATGTGTTGGAGTCACTCCTTGGTTGGAGATCCCTCCACTTGATGCTGCCAAATTCGGCGATTGGTGATTTCTTGCACAGAGATTGGGCCTCTTGTTTTGTGATACTTGTTTACTTATCAAAGCTCTAAGGCGCTTTGCAGCATCATCAGCTCCTGCACCCTTGCATTTACCTCCGGGATTTTTTGTGTTAGTGCCAAGCAAATGCTCCCTTATTCTGGGAGCACCCCCAGATTTTACCAAGCCACAAAAATTACACTTCCATTCGACAAATCTAGAAAGATTGGAAGCAAATTGCCATTCAGGTCCCGGTGATTTTCCTCCGCTCCTCCTCTTGCCACTTTGAGACGCAACATTCAAAGTTTGTGCTGTCATATCTCGTTGCAAGGAAACTCCACTAGTTTCTAATGGTCTGTTGCTTCGTTGGGTTGATATGCCGCAATTAGAAGCAACCATTGTAACACCTAAACAACAATCATGCAAGATTTGAGATCCAAAATAGCCTGAGTAAAACCAAAATATGCAATTATAAAGTCTAAAACCCACTTCTTGCCAATGCAACCGAACGTTTGGTGAGATGCATTTGAGGCAATCCATCCCTAAATAGAGATGATGTCCCGAACATCTCACCACCTATATCCTCCTCTAGAGAAGCTCCTACCCAAACCAAATGGCACTCGAGTAGACCACCCAAGAGGAGGTAATTGCTAGTCGACCTAAAGAAATCAAACGTTTGGTGAGATGCATTTGAGGCAATCCATCCCTAAATAGAGATGATGTCCCGAACATCTCACCACCTATATCCTCCTCTAGAGAAGCTTCTACCCAGACCAAATGGCACTCGAGTAGACCACCCAAGAGGAGGTATTGCTAGTCGACCTAAAGAAACCAAACGTTTGGTGAGATGCATTTGAGGCAATCCATCCCTAGATAGAGATGATGTCCCGAACATCTCACCACCTATACCCTCCTCTAGGGAAGCTCCTACCCAGACCAATTGGCACTCGAGTAGACCACCCAAGAGGAGACATTGCTAGTCCACGTAACAAATACGATAAACCATTTACAGTCAAAATCTTATAAAATACAAAATATTATTAACAAGCTTCAAACAAAAATCCAGAATATTTATACTCACCTCTTGTGTCTTTTAGCCTGAGGTGAGCCACCCAAGTACGTTGGTAAAGTACATTTGGAAGTGAGGGGAAACCCTTTATATAGGTCTCTCCAAAACGGCGAAATTTTTGGCGCAAAAAAAGGCCCGCCGGGCTAGATAAGCAGCCCGCCGGGCTAAATAGTGGCCCGCCGGGCCAAGCTAGTAGCCCGTCGGGAAAACCGGGATAGCAGGTTTCTCCCGGTTGTGTGAATATCTATGATATTAACAAGTGTGTGAGAGTGTTATTAACTAGTGTTATTACCACTTCGCGGTTAACGTGATCACGTGAATGAAATCCCTGGCTGCAACACTACTTGTATGAATGAAGAGAAGGTGCCACGCCTTGAGAGTGGGGCTCTTGGTCATGATGACGGCCCATGCAATGTAAGTGACGGCTGCCCAGCTTTTTTGTCCTCATTTTTGTGAAATAACTCCTATATATATGAGGAATCACCAGTTTGTGGCATTGGAAAACCCATGTATATGATAACCAAATCTCTGATTTTGTGGAAAGCTCATGTGTATGAGGAAAATGGCTCTCTGGTTTTGCTTGAGAGAATATGCATGCATGGTGGTATGCTTCTTCAACAGACAGACCGAAGACCAGAAAGTGATTGTGCCTCCTATTCACACACTGCTGGCCAGGTTGGGAGAATTAAAGTTCCTTACTGATGTTGTCTTTTCTTGGGAAACTGAAGTATTGCAGAAAGCTCATACTTGATGGAATGTAACCTTGTTATGTCAAGTGGTTCTCTCATCATTTCTCTGTGGTGTTCATTTTGTTTATGGCTGTGAGCCTATTTCATAATAAGGGTGCACCCCTATATGCATATGTATCAATTGAGTAAAGGGTGGCAGATGTTGATGTGCCCATCTCCCCTTGCATGTCTTGATCAAATGTATGTAGGCTTCCCCCAGTTGCTTGAAAAAAATTGAATGAGGGTAGAGACAAAGTCTCATGCTTGAAATGTAAATGTTGTGTCAGCTCATTGAGAAGTTGACTGGTGCCCCTTTCTTTTGATGTTGGTGTGTATTCCAAACTGTGGAAAGGCATTGCTATAGAGGTGTTCCGTGTTTCTCCGCCTCCCTTCACAACGTGTTTACATGCTATGGCTTACCTATTGAAATAGTTAGTGATCAGGGTGTGCACTTTGTGAATGAGGTCATAGAGTTTTTACTTCAAGAATTTATGGTAATTCACAAGCATTCTGCACCCTATCATCCACAGACCAGTGGTCAAGCTGAGAGTACTAACAAGATTCTCTGCACAGCACTCACAAAGATTGTTGAGGGACATAGGACTGATGGGGAGCAAAAGTTGCACTCAGTTCTTTGGGCATATAGAACAGCCTATAAAACATCTGTGGTGTGGGCACAACCCCATTTGAGCTTGCTTTTGGGCTAGATGCAATTCTTCCCATTGAATTTGTTGTACCTACTCTACGAGCTGCTAAACAATTGGACTGGGCTGGTCATGAGCTTTCTCAACGCATTGATGAATTGGAAAATCTTGATGAGACCCGCTTATTGGCGGTAATGGGGATGTATGCTGAGAAGAGGAGACAAAAGCAATGGTATGATAGAAATGTAACAACTAGCCGATTCAAAAAAGGGGACCTTGTGCTCTTGTACACACTTAAGAAGCATAAGCGAAATCTCAAGAAACATGGCCTAGGACCGTTTGTGATTAATGAGCTTACTCCTAGTGGTGCAGTGCGTTTAGAGACACTAGAAGGTGAGCTAACTCTATTAATGGAAGTCGTCTCAAGAAATACAATGAACCACTAAGTGAAGCCATGCTTCAACAAATGCATGCTGCCCACACACAGAAAGAAGCACATGACCTACTTAAACGTCAGGCTCAAGAAGAAGCTAAATCTAGAGTTGCAAAAGCCAAGGAGCGTCGCAAGGCTTTTGTGTTGACCTTACAGTTGGCTACTGATAATATGTCGATCCTTTCAATATTCACGTGTGTCTTCATCTTCATAAGACTACCTACTTTGTCTCTGCCTTAATTGACTCCAGTGCAGATTATAATGTTCTCTCATTTGACACATGGGTAGCCTTGGGACAACCAACACTTGTGCACATTCCTATTGACTTACGGAGCTTCTCAGGTGAAGATAACCCTATAGAGGGAAAATGTGTCATTATGATGTCCATTCAGGATCACCAAATGTCAGTTCCCTTTTATGTGGCTAGTAAGTCCAAGGCAGTGGTAGAGGCAGTTCTTGGTCGATCGTGGTTACGTGCTACCAATTGTTGTAATATTTCTACCTTACACAACCCACTTTCAAAATCTGCTCTTGAAGCTCCAAGACAAATGATGTGGATAGTCGATGCGTCCTCAAATGAGGGCCATGGCTGGCATGTTCCAACTACTCTAGTCAACTGCTCAAAGAAGGCCAGGCAAGAAGGAGTTGTCAATTTGGCTACCCAAAGATGCGTACAAACTTGTACCATCTAGCCTAGTTGCTAAACCTCTTAAAAAGCATATCTTTTCTAAGCCTAAGCCTCAGGTTGTTACTCATTGGGTCCCAAAGCATGTTCTTAAAGCACAAGGCTATTATGAGGGTGCAACAACACTTTGGCTTCCCAAATGCCATGTTTGCTAGAGCCAAAAGAGTGTATCAATAAGATTCCAAAAGCCACTCTTGGTTTTTTATATCAGTGGGAGCAAAGGAAATCAACACAACCTCTTCAAGATAGGATAGGTGGTAGAAATATCACCTACAAATCTACTTGTGTTGACCTTCCCCAAACATGTATTGAATCACCAGTTGTCCCAACTTCTCCTTGTTACACACTTCCACCATCAACTTGTGTACCTAAGACAAATCTAACTTTACATGAGTCTTCTTTGAGCATAGATTCTAGCACTTCACTGCATAAATCCTCTTATCTTGCTCAAATTCCTCGACAATTGCTATCCTTCCCACCTCTTAAGAAGGACATACCAAAAACCAAAGGTAAGGCATTAACACTACAATTGAAGCTCTTTGGTAGATCAGTGAATAGTCTCACTTTTTTGGTTCCTTCTGCCTTTACAA
Source organism: Cibotium barometz (assembly GCF_041138505.1). Classification (NCBI taxonomy): domain Eukaryota; kingdom Viridiplantae; phylum Streptophyta; class Polypodiopsida; order Cyatheales; family Cibotiaceae; genus Cibotium; species Cibotium barometz. The sequence continues at coordinate 24,114,657 of NC_141102.1, read as the reverse complement.
GATTGTGTTCTTTTTGAGATGATCTTATCTACATTGTTTTTGATAGGGATTGTAATGATGGATATGAGTGTATAAAGTTTGAAGTTTCTAAATTTCATTGTTCTACGCCCAGATACCTCCTGATACCTCCTAACTGATACCTCCTAATGGATACTTGGCGAGATACATGTCCACCATGCATTGACCCTGATAGTACTCAACCTGAACATCGCGGGGGTTATAGTGCTCCTCCTTTTCAAACTCATTCTAGGCACTTTAATGCTCCCTTAGATGTAAATTGTTGTGGGCATCACTTTGTCACTTTATTCTATCAACAGCATCATCCATTTCAACATTGTCAAGACTGTGCACGACTCGTATTAGGAGAAGCTTCACACATTTGTTGGCTATGCCGCTCTTAATTTTGACGATATGGCACAGGATTAATGAAACAAATTGTGGGTATTACACCCCAACGCCATAACCTTCTTGATGTGAGAGTACCAGACTGAGGAGCAAATCAACGTAGATTACCTGAGGAGGTTCAAGTACAACAATGGAGGGATACATGCATAAATGACTTGCAACCACCTATCTTGCAAGCCCTCCTTCCCCAAGTGGTTCACCCCGTGGTTTACCCCAAGTGGTTGAGAAGAGATCTATGCATGCATAAAGTGTTTACCCCAAGTGGTTGAGAAGAGATCTATGCATGTTGTTAATAAAGAGACTCCATTAGCATACTGAGTGAATGCTTTAAATAAATGCATGCATGTAAAACACAGAGCGACAAAGCGATTACCATTGGGACTTCATTTAATCATTGCTTATTTGGTCTGTGTTGAATACTCAAGGGGTCGCTATATATAAACCCTCTATATCACATGCATTCAAGGCCTAATTTAAAAACCCCTTATCGATAAATTTTTCATGAGTAAAACACAACCTTTTCCTATTCAATCTATAAATACCCCCTTTAAATGGTACCCTTCTATAAGAAAGGGATTAAAAAAACCCTTTTTATTGAACCCACGTGATAGGCTTACATATTTATGAGTGACCCCCTCGGGGGGTCGAATACAAAATAATATAGTTAAAACTCCTCCATGCATATAGGATATGAAAAGGTATGAGAATGTATGAATAGGTGCGCCCCCATAAGGTCTAAGCACCATATAAATGTAAAAATAAGGCATGAGGTGTCTATTCCCTAACACTTGGCACACCCACTGGGTCGGGGATGCAAGTCCGAAGAAGTTGAACCCACAAAATATGATACGTGTATGCTAGAAATGAAATCCTATGAGGTAAATGCAATACCATGCTATATCATACAATATGAAAATGAAGAACCATGCATGAATAACAATGTCCACACTCTATGAGCATGGAGTGGACCATAAAAATCTACATGAAGCATGATCATTTGCATCATAGGCCAAGGTATGGCGATATAGAACCATCACCAGTAGCCGGATCATAAGAACAAGTTGATAACAATCCTTCAACACAGCTGGGACATGTGCCCCTGGCATACCATCAAGAAAATATATCGATGAAGCACATGGTGAAAAATCATCATTATAAAACCATGCCAAATAGGATCACAACAACTGCATCAAGAAAGCATGAATGTTTGGATCATCCTTGAAAGCGAATATCATCAAATCGAAATGATTCACCATAGGTACTAGAGCAAGAGTATGTTTCTCCAACTAGAACATCATCTAGAGAATCATCACAAACTTAGATACATCATCATCATAATAGATATCATAATCAAATTAAGAAGCATTATAATTATCATGACTATGATCCATATCATGAAATGTGTCACCAATCAAAGTGATATCATCACTAGAATAAGAGGAATCTACTGCATCCTCCCTATGCACTGCACACAAGGAGGGCCTTCAAGAAATACATCCCCCATATTAACATCAAAGAATATAAACACACAGAACCATAAATGTATGATATTTGCATGCCAATAGCATAGGAAAATCCATTCTATCCCACCATAACATATAATCCACCATAAGCACATGCATGAGCATTCATCACATGAAAGAGCATATGAAGAACTGCATACAAAAGGAACTATCATAAGGGAACTTATATCTAGAACATCCCCCTCATGTACATCATGCATATGATCACCAAGAATGAGAATCATATCATCATGCCCATCATCGTTAATAGGAGTAGCATCATCATGTTGCTCTAGAGAAAGCAAAAACTCCATAATCACCACATCATCATCATCACGAAGAAAATCATCACAAAGAAGCGCATCATCCATGCACAATGCACGATCCAGAAGAAAACCATCAACATGATCCCATGAAAATCAATATCATGAGAACTTAGAGAACCATCAAATAAGATCTCATCAATGTGTTCACCACAATCATGCATACTAGACTCAAATGATAGAGCCTCCAAATCTGGATCACGAACATCGAGAACCTGAAAAATATTCTCCAAGAGATCATGCATAGCTACATCAATACTAGCCAAAGCTAGCTCCTCATCAAGAATCTAGATGAAATCATCATACCACATCACCATGCATCACCGCATCATGTGTAAAAGCATCATCATAAACATGAGAAGAAACCCGGATATCATCAACCATATCTAAAAATCCATCAATGGATGAAGTAGACTCAACCACATATGAATCACATGACTTGCATCTTTTTGCAATAATGCTAGCAAAGCGATCTCCCACAAAATCCATGTGGGTGCTACCATGACAATGGGCTTGGCAATCTGCATATCCATAGACCATACACATCCTAATGAGGCTCATCCACATATCCATGTGACATAGCATCATCACAAAACATAACATCAGGAACATCAAGAATCACATTAGCAAGTCCATGCCCAAACTTCATACCATCATGGTAATCTTGACCACCAATGAGTAGATCTATAATAACGGGATTAGAAATTGTGTGCAAGTCATCCTCCTTGGAAAAACCAAGGCCACTCCAAGCATAAGGATGTCAGTAAGATTTAAGGACAAAAGAAGTTTTCACATGTTAAGTACGGAAAGCTAACATCACCGATACATCCACCTCAAGTAGCATGGAAAACTACACCTCGAGAATACAAGGTGATATATAGATAACACAATCACTATCAGAAATCAAAGCATTCTTTTCCATGGATTTCTCTTCCAACTCAAGAGTTTTTTGTTATTAGACCATCAATTATAGAGAGTATTTGTACACTACTATAAGATAATTAAATACCGACGTTTTTTCTTGTTGGAGCTCTATATATGGCTCACTCTACCTAACTTGGTCTCACCTATATATATGTATCTTATCCTCAATATTATGAATCAGTATTTGGGAGCATACATGATGTGTCTCTTGTCTTGTCTCTTTCTCTCTACATTTCAACATGGTATCAGAGCATCTATAAGGGAAGCATCTTGTTAAATTCATGATTATAATTTGATGTCTTCCAAGATTGTTCTTTGATTATGTGTTGTCTACATGATTTTATAGCTTAACTTGTTGTAATTAGAGTTGTTTCTTAATCGCATTCTTAAAACCAAAACAGATGCGTAGATTGTATTGTGCTGGTGAATCCTATCAAAAAAGTTTGTCAAACGGAGTTGTAAGTCAAAAGTTATGACAGTTCAGGCAAACTGCATCTGTAACAGCAAAACAAGTTCTTTGAATAAGCAAACAGATTCTTTGTGTGAGTGAGCACACAGGTTTCGTCTTCGTCAAGCATCTTTGTGAGCACACAGGTTTCGTCTTCGTCAAGCGTCTTTAGCAAACCGCCAAATCTAGCTTTTTCGTCAAGCATCTCTTATTATTTTGCTATTTTTAGCAAAACGACCAATCTAGCTTTTTCATCAAGCCTCTATCAATGAATCTTGCATCCCACGTCTCTCTATTTTGAGGACTTTTTTCTTATTGACGTCTCTTATCTCTTGCGGTCATCCTTGTCTATGGTGTGCAGATTTTGTGATTTTATCTTATACGTCTTCTCGCAGATAGATATGGCTATGAATGTTCTCGTCAATGGTTTTCCTTCAGGTCAACATTCTATTCCTTCTTTTCAAGGCCAAGGGTTTCCCGGTTGGAAAGCAAAGATGTTGTTAATTCTTGAAGGCGATGAGCTCTCAGATGTTGTTATTGGCGATTCTTTATATCCGTCTCAGCCTACTATTCTGGATTCTGACAACGTTCTTATTATCACGGAAGGCCCTGTTTTTGATGCATGACATCTTGCTTATATGGATTGGCAGAGGTGTGATAAAGCAGCTCGTCGGTACATTCTTTCTGCTCTTAGTGATTCTCTCATGCTTGATGTGTATGATTTTCCTACTTCCCATGACGTATGGGAGTATCTTATAGCAAATTTTCAGAAAAAGTCTACTGCAATAGGAATGGTCATACTGAAGATGACTGTTGGGCACGTCAATATGATGAAGAACACAACATTACCACAAAACGACCACGTTTATCTAGAGATTCTTCTTCTTGTGATTATTGTGGAAAATCTGATCATCCCTCTTCCATGTGCTTTAAGCGTCGATTTGATGTAGATCGAAATCGAGCATATGCAGCCAAGCATCATGATAATGTTAGGCCTGAAAGAAGTTGTGATTTATGTTCAGTTCCCCCAGACAGAATACTTCATGTACGTGATGGTTCACTTTTCATTATTGATTCTAGTGCTACAGGAAATATGACATATGAATCTAAGTGGCTACATAACTATCATTCTTTACCTTTTAAGTGGCTACATATGAATCTAAGTGGCTACATAACTATCATTCTTTACCTTTTAACACCATATTGGGGAATATGGGAATTTCCCACAAGTTTGGGACACGTGGTCAAAAGTTTGGATTAACCATAACTTGAACACCACTAATCCAAAATGAGCGCTTTATAGCTCTTTAGATTCCATTTTTCAAGCGCTTTTCAATGATAGGTCATATGATAGGGTTTTGAAAAACTTACAAACATGTTATCCATGTCCCCTTTTTTAAGTATTCAAAAATGGGAATTGGGAAATTCCCAAATTCACTAATATGGTGTTTTTTAAGTGGCTACATAACTATCATTCTTTACCTTTTAAGCGTGTTGTTTATCTTGCTGATGATACAACTTGCCAAGTCAAGGGCATTGGAGATTTATATCTTGGCACCTTATCTTCTTCAACTCGAGTTTTACGAGGGGTTTTACATGTCCCAAAACTTCAACGTAATCTTCTTTCAGTTGCAAGACTTGTTGATCTTGGTTTGTTTGTTGGATTCGACCACACCAAATGCCGCATTGAGAAAGATGGACAGATTATTGCAACTGCTTCTCGTAATGGCAATTTGTTTGAGCTCTCTCTTAATGATGCTGTAGCAAATGTTGTCACTGCTCTAGGTGATCATGATTGCAAGATATGGCTTCATCGCTTTGTTCATGCTGATTTCTCAAAGCTTCTTGATCTTCATTGTCAAGGTCTTGTACGTGTGGCATGGATCTTAAAGCTCATCCTCATATGGGAATCTGTGAGTTTTGTGCTCTTGGCAAACACAATCGTAAACCCTTTCCTCTCTCGAATTCAGTTCATTCTCATGATTTGTTGGATCTTGTTCATACTGACATTTGTGGACCTTTGCCTCCATCGAGAACACAACATCATTATTTCATTACGTTTATTGATGATTACTCACGGTATACAGTTGTTTTCTTGCTTCGATAAAAATCTGAGGCGTTATCTGTTTTTAAGTAATTTCACAAGGCTGTCGAACTTCAAACTGGTCGTCACCTCAAGAAACTTCATAGCGATAATGGTGGAGAATATGTGTCTCGTGAGTTTGAGAGTTATTGTACGGACCATGGTATTAATCATGAACATACTATTCCATATTCACCTCAATAGAACGGTGTTGCTGAACGTAAGAATCGCACTATTATCAATGCTATACGATGTATGCTGATTCATTCTGGGTTATCTCGTGTTTTCTGGAGTGAAGCTCTCTTGACAGTAGTCTTTGTTCAGAATCATCTTCCTACTACTGCTCCTTCTGGTAAGATACCCATCACAGCATGGACAGGTGAAATTCCTTCTGTATCTCATTTTCGAGCCTTTGGATGTATTGCTTATATTCATGTTCCTAAAGAAACACGAGCAAAGCTTGATGCTCCTAGGCCTAAAGTTATTTTTATTGGGTATTCTGACACTTCCAAAGGCTACAAATTCTATGACCCGTCCTCCAAGAAAGTGCTTGTGAATCGTGATGCTATTTTCAATGAACAACTTATGGGCGGTACATGGTCCATGGATGATTCTGATGATACTAAATCTTTGCTTCAAGCTTTTCCATTCTTGTGTGATGATGAATCTTCTTCTATAGAGAAACTTTCCTCTTCACAACCATCTAAAGAGCAACTTTCCTCTTCACAACCATTGATTCCGAATGCTATCATTGATGATGTTGACATTTTTATTGATCTGCCTATTGATTTTGAGCATGGTTCTTGTCATGTTTATGATGAAGATTTTGAGGCTAATGTTTTCTCTACTTCTGAAGATCCTGCCACGTACAGTGATGCTATATGTTCTCCATAAAAGGATCAATGGCAAGAGGCTATGGAAGCAGAGTATGATTCTCTTATCTCTAAAGGTACATGGATACTCACTGAGCTGCCTCCTGGCCATACTGTCATTAAGAGTAAGTGGGTATATAAGACAAAATTTAAAGCGATGGATCCTTTGACAAATTCAAGGCACGTTTAGTTGCCAAAGGTTATTCTCAAGTTGCTGGCGTTGATTATCATGAAACCTTTTCACCAGTTGTTTGCATTACTAGTATTCGGGTTTTATTGACATTTGTTGTTCAATTTGACTTAGAAATTCATTAGATGGACGTGCGCACAGCTTTCTTGAATGGAGATTTGAATGAAAAAATTTACATGGAACAGCCAGAAGGATTTGTTATTGCAGGTAAGGAAGATCTTGTTGCTCGTCTTCATAGGGCTTTATATGGTCTTAAACAAGCTTCACGGGTTTGGTACATCAAGTTTGATCTTTTTCTTACCTCCCGTGGCTTTCTCTCTTGCTCTTCTGATCCCAACTTATTCACCAAACACCAAAATGGTAGTTTTGTAATCCTTGCCCTTTATGTGGATGATACAATCCTTGTTTCCAGCCAATGATTTGGGATTTCTACACCAAAGTAAGCAGTTGTTATCTTCGGCATTTGATATGGTGGATCTTGGAGAGATTCATTCGTGTCTTGGCATTCAGATTCAAAGGGATCGCAGAAAAGGTATTTTATTACTTCGACAGTCAAAGTTTATTGAAGATACTATTAAGAAGTTTGGTTTGGAATCTGCACATTCAGCAACTACTCCTTGTCCTGCGAGTTCCATGAAAAACACTTCTGATGGTGGGGGCCAGCTTGTTACAAATCAACCATATGCTAATTTGGTTGGATGTCTTCAAGTTGTTGGTTTGAACACTCGTTCTGACATTTTGTTTATTGCTAACTATCTCGGGCCACACCTTGCATGTCCTTCTCTTAAGCATTGGTCTTTAGCAAAGCGCGTGTTGAAATACTTGAAAGGCACTGCAGATTATGGTTTGGTTTATCAACGACAATTCACATCCAACTCCATTCCATCTCTTTCTCTTTTGGGTTACACAGATGCAGATTGGGCCAGCTCACATTTATCTATGCGATCTACTAGTGGCAATTGTTTCTTTATTAATGGGTGTCTTATTTCTTGGACCAGCAAGAAACAACATTGTGTTGCAGTTTCTACAACGGAATCTAAATATGTTGCGGCATCACTTGCAGCTCGTGAACTCATTTGGCTTCGACAAGTGTTGACAGATATTGGCCATTCTCCTCTTTCTAGTACACCCTTGCGGTGTGATAATCAGAGTGCTATTAGTCTTGCAAAAGACTATGTCCAACATAACAAGTCAAAACATATTACTGTGCATTACCATTATGTTTGATACGAAGTATGCAAAGGCACTATCATGATTGAACATTGTCCAAGTGACCAGATGATTGCAGATATTCTTACCAAAGGTCTCAATGAGTCACGCTTCATTCTCTTGCTCTCAGAGCTTGGAGTTGCCTCGGGCTCACTCTTTCTAGATTAGGCTCTTTACTCTTATGGTAGCTTTGAACATATATCGTTGTAATCTTCTAGACACCATGCACTTTGCACATTTCACAATTGCACACTATGACCTCTTGGTCTTTTTGTATATTTGTACATAGATGCACAATGCACTTTCACATCATTACTTCTGGTTCATATTTTCACATTTGTATAGGGGCTTGGGTTTTTCCCTTGTACTCCCCGATGGTTTTTTCATCCATAGCTAGAGACCCTTGTTTGAGTGGGGGTGTTGGAGCTCTATATATGGCTCACTCTACCTAACTTGGTCTCACCTATATATATGTATCTTGTCCTCAATATGAATCAGTCTTTGGGAGCGTACATGATGTGTCTCTTGTCTCGTCTCTTTCTCTCTACATTTCAACATTTCTGACGTAAAACAATTGCTTGTAAAATCCACAATCATCTATATGCGCGTCAGAAAAAGTGTTAGTATAAAAACGTCGGAATAATCATCTAAATTAACGTCAAAACTTATGTCACAGACACTGTCGCAAAAAATGTTGGTGTTAATGTCGAAAATAATAATTTCTGACATGACTCTTTGGATGTCTATTTCGACGGCTATTCTGACATATATACCGATGCAAGGAATGAAGATTCCGACAGATGCAGACAATATATGATGCTCATACTGACACTTTTTCAATGGATGCAAGTATTTTTTTAAGACATAATGGTGCATCTACGTATAGTTTTGTACCTAGATGCACCATTATGCCAAATATCTAAAGATTTTATTGCATTCAACTAAAATTTTAAACAAACAAAGATAAATTGATGTACAAAATTAAGTTTCATTACTTGATATCAAACCACAGTGATACATTGATACAAATTGCATGATATCAATACTTATACAATGAATGTTGTATACAAAAAAGTTGCTGCATTTGCGAGCAAAGTATACATGCCCAAAAGGGTTGCAAACAAGATCTATACAATTCCAAAACTATGCAAGCTAAAGTGGTGTCCAATCTGCAAGCTAGCCTCAATGGGGTGGCTTAGGTGTACTACTCTCTGCAAAAACAATGCAATACCCCACGAATTAGCATATACAAACTCACCAAAACCTCAAATTGGCATATGGTATGAAGCACTTACTGAAACCACAGTTGTCCAATCTACATTTTTGCCATCTTGCTCAATACACTCAAGCAAGGCATAAGTGCCATACTTGAATGCATAATGCTCCTCCAACTCAATAGCGTAGCATCGAGCATGGATACTTACAAATACTCGTAAAATGAGTCCCATCCACCTCTCCCGATGTGCGAGCTCCCCACGCTCTCTAGTTGCTTTGCCACTGCTTCCTTTTATTGCGCGTATCGTGGGTTTTTAGCGTGCTTCCTCAGCTCCTCATCCCATCTCTCTTGGTCAATGAACCAAGGCTTTTCTCCCCCTATTTTCACCGTTTGGATGACATAGACCTCTTGTGTTTCATACAATCTCTCATGAGATCATAGATCCACTTGTTAGGTACTTCCTGGCTACTACCTAGGGCAGGCTTGAACTCATTCTCGGTCTGATTATAAATTCTTGTTTTCTTCTCCAATGGGAGGTGGAGGAGTTTGGTCAAAGTTACATAGGCAAATACTATGCCACATGGCTCCCTCACATGACTTCACATCTCGTGACCAACATCAGCAAGAATGACCTTCCCTTCCCATAATGTGTAAAGATACTGATCTGCATTGGGGAGAGGGCTACTACCAAAATGTTGAAGAGAGGCCTATGGAGAATCAAAAGAGAAAGGAGAGGAATACAAGGGACCAGGCTACTATTCTAGCATGGGAGACCGGAGATGACAAAGCAGAGTAGAGCATAGCTGCGCACACAAAAAATATGTGTGTGTTACATCTCAAGGAGAGCACAAAGCAATGTGGAAAGGAGAGGAATACAAGGGACCAGGCTACTATTCTAGCATGGGAGACCGGAGATGACAAAGCAGAGTAGAGCATAGTTGCCCACACAAAAAAATATGTGTGTGTTACATCTCAAGGAGAGCACAAAGCAATGTGCGAGAAGTGGTGCATGGCTCCTACCGATAAAGCTGCATTAGTGGAGACTTGATTGATACGTCAATGGTGGCACAATGGTCATGTGAGATGGATAAGACTATGTCAGCAAATTAACTCGAATAAGAATATGTTAGCAATGGGCTCTTCGTTGAGCTAGTGGGAGGTGCACATAGGACATTGGGGTTTAGTCATGACAATAATAGAGAGAAGTATTGATGGTCCAAATACCCCAAGAACAAACCTAGCAAAAAGCAAGCATGGAAGTTGGCTGGCAGGGGTGAAAAGATGCAGGGGGGAAGAGAGCTTGAGCTCTTGCAAGCACACACACACACTCACAAAACCCTAATAGAGAACACACAAGGTGAGAGGCTGAAAATCTTCTTTTTCTTCACTCAACACTCAACACACCATATACAAGATAAGAGTACACACAATATGAAAGGTACTCAACCAAATACATACACGGGTTCTCTATAGTGTGAACCTGACTAAATGAGCTGGTGCTATAACTATGCTAGTATCTAGAATGGCTGTCACACAGCCTGTCATCCACTGGCTGCATATCTCCCATGATCTCACCAACCATGCCAGTGGTGTAGGTGTGGGGCCTATCCCCCAGCAGGTGGGTCATCAGTGGCCACCGCCTCACTAGACGAGCTCGATATCTCAACACTCCCCCTCGAGCTCAACTCCATCTCATGTACACCACAAGCGAGGCCCTGAATCTGCGGAGCTTCTCTGTACCCAATGCTTTGGTGAAGATGTCAGCTACCTGATCCTCTGTGCTGACATAAACAAGGTCAAGGTCTCCTGCTAAGACCTTCTCTCTGACAAAGTGGTAGTGGACCTCTATGTGCTTCGTACGACCATGAAAGACTGGGTTCCTGGCCAACTATATACTGCTAATGTTGTCACAGAAAATGACAACTTGTCTATCCACTGATAGACCCAAATCTGCAAGTAGCTTTCTCAACCAAGCTACCTCACATGCTGCCATAGCAGCTCCTCTGTACTCGGCCTCTGTACTGGATAGAGCAACCGTAGGCTGCTTCTTGCTGCTCCAAGTCACAACAGCACTCCCCAAAGAAAACATGAATCCACTGGTAGATCTTCTATCTGAGATACTACCAGCCCAATCAGCATCTGTGTACCCATGTACACATTCTCTGTCCCAGTCTCATAGAATAGTCCACAATGCAAAGTAGACTTCACATACCTCAGTATGCGTCTCACTGCATCCAAATGCGGTTTCCGTGGAACCTGCATAAACTGACTCACCAACCCAACAGCATAGCTCAAATCTGGTCTGGTGATCGTCATGTAGATCAAGCTTCCTACTATGCGCCTGTACATAGTAGGATCCTCCAAGATCTCTCCTGAATCTGCACTCAACTTGCCATTCTGATCCAATGGCACAGAAATAGGCTTAGAGCCTGTCATACCATACTTGGACAACATGTCCAAGCCATACTGTCTCTGCAGTAATCCAATACCATGTGGTGACCTAATCACCTCAATGCCCAAGAAATATCTGAGCTCCCCCAGATCCTTCATCTCGAACTTCTGTCTAAGCAAGATCTTTACATCAAAGATCTCTGCATCATGATCCCCCGTAATGATCAAGTCATCTACATAGATGACAACAAGCACAACTCCTCTATCACCATGTCTCACATACAATGAGAAATCTGCATTGGCTACATTAAAGCCAATAGTGACAAGATATTCAGAAATCTTGTCAGACCATGCTCTTGGTGCCTGCTTTAAGCCATACAAGGCTTTCTTCAACCTGCAAACATGCTCGGGGTGACCCACATCCTCATAACCAGGTGGCTGCAACATATACACCTCTTCTTGCAAATCCCCATGCAAGAATGCATTCTTTACATCCATCTGATGTAAAGACCATTGCTTTGACGCATCCCCCACTGCTATCACAACTCTCACCGTCGCCATCTTGGCAACTGGGCTGAAAATTTCCTCATAATCAATCCCATATGTCTGTGTATATCCTTTGGCTACCAATCTAGCCTTGTACCTGTTTATGCTTCCATCACTGTTATGTTTAACTTTGTACACCCACTTGCATCCAATGGCTTTCTTGCCTTCAGGCAATTGCACTAAATCCCAAGTTTCATTTCCATATAGTGCATCCATCTCCTCATCCATAGCTTTCTCCCAACACACATTTCCAACAGCCTCATCAATGCATGTGGGCTCTACAACTTGCACAACCTTTGCCATATATGCATAGTGATGTGCCACATAACCATCATATGTAAATCTCTGCACAGGGTTCTTCACTCTCCCTGATCTTCGCAGCTTTTCATTCATGGCTTCCATAGCCTTCTTTACACCAGGTGTTCTCATAGCTGGGATCCCAAGCTCCTCATCAAGGCTCATATCTGAGCCACTAGACTCTCCATCAACATGAGAATGCCCTGTAGAAATGTCAGGCATACCAAGGGGCTCAACCACTTTCTCTTTTCCTTTACGTGATGTACTAATCACATTTGCAGGACTGGTATTATGATGCAGCCTGCCACTCCATGGTCTATCAATCAATAGACCCACTAGATGAGGACTCTCCTGGTCCACTCAAAGACTGTGATTGCTGACCTGCATTCTGTGCAACCACACTTCCACTCACATCAATCCCAACAGCTTCTTTTTCAGCAGCATACCAGCTGCTCATTCATCAAAGACAACATCCCTGCTTACCCTCAACTCACGTGTAGCAGGGTTATAACACCTGTATCCCTTTTGATCAAGGGAATATCCAATAAACATACATTTTTCAGCTTTCGGATCCAGCTTAGTTCTCAGCTCATCTGGCACATGCACATATGCAATGCATCCAAAAACTTTCAGATGAGACAAATTTGGTTTTCTGCCAGTAAACCTCTCCTCTGGAGTTACATCATGTATGGCTGTAGTTGGAGTCCTGTTCATGATGTATACTGCTGTAGAAATAGCCTCAGCCCAATAGCAATGCAGCATATTCTTCTCTTCCATCAATGCTCGCGCAATCTCAGCAATGTGCCTGTTTTTCCGCTCAGCAACTCCATTTTGCTGCGGAGTGTATCTGCATGTAAACTGTCTCCGAATACCATTCTTCTTCAAGAATTCAGAGAACTCATTGGAGAAGTACTCTCCCCCTCCATCTGACCTTAGGCACTTTACATATTTCCCTGTTTGCTTTTCAACCAAAACTCTGAAATTCTGAAAGTGAGTGAACACCTCACTTTTCTCCTTCATGAAATATACCCACACTTTCCTTGTGTGGTCATCAATGAAAGTCACATAGTACCTGCAGCCTCCCATAGATATGGTCTTCGTAGGACCCCATACATTTGAATGCACAACATCTAGTGCATTTCTGCTCACATATCTGTTACGTGGAAACACATGCTTTGTTTGCTTCCCAAATTGGCATGCTTCACAGATTTTATGCATACCTTCCACTTTAAATTTTGGCAGCCCTGTCACAATTCCTTTTGTCTGCATAGACTTCAATCTCTGCACATTCACATGTCCAATTCTTTTATGCCATATGTCTGTGTCTGCAACAATTCGTGAACCATTTGCAAACATCGCAGCACTCATCTCAGGCATGTCTACATCCAACGTAAACATTCTGCCCACTCTGTTGCCTTTTGCAACCAACCTGCACTTGTCTCTTCAACATAACATCCATCAGGGTTAAACCGAACCTGCAAACCCTGCTCAATCATCTGGCCAACTGAAACCAGATTCTTTGTTATGTTCGGTACATGAAGTACATCTGCAAGGTACTTCACTTTGCCATCCTGCATAGACAATGGCACATCTCCAACGTGGGCAATTGGATGAGCAGTGTCATCCCCTGTTTCCACAAAACCTGGTCTTTCCGAATTTTTCATCTCCTTGAACCACTCCCCATGACTCGTCATGTGGTTCGAAGCGCCTGAATCCACATACCATACATTATCTTTTTGTGCTACATCAACATTTTCAGACATGGCATTCACAACATGCTGCATAACAAATAACCTTTCATTATCCTCATTATTTCTGCTTGTTGAGGATGCATAGTTGTTTTGCTGCACTTTCCCATTTTGCATGTCAGCTTGCTTCTTATAACATTCTGACTGCACATGTCCAGGCTTACCACAATAATAGCATTCACATGCATCATTATATTGCCTTTGCCAATTTCCACGGCCTCTTTGACTCCCCTGCCTCTGAATTTGCCTCTTCCACCTGCGTGTTGTTGTTGTTGTTGTTGATTCTGGGACTGTTGTTGTTGCTGCTGCTCTGCTGGCCATAATTCTGATTACCTGTTCGGCCACCTCCTTGACCGCATCCACGGCCTCCTCTACCTCATCCTCTTCCTGAACTCGTGTAGAAGGCCTGTTGCTCTGAACTGTTTTTGCTTTGTGAAGACTGTTGGTCTTCACCCAAGCTCTTCTCTTCGATAATCAGCATAGACACCAAATCTGTAAAGTTGGGAATGTTTTCCCGAGTCTGAATAGACGTCTTGAACGCCTTGTATTGTGGCCCGAGACCACGTAGACAGACCTCCACCTTATCATCATCATCTACTGACACACCAATAGATGCAAGGGATTCCACAATGCCCTTTATCTTCAGCGCATAGTCATTTACAGACATGCTCTTTTTCTCCACAGTATGAAGTTCATTCTTCAACTGTATCTTGCGTACCTTGGTATTTGTTTCATAAAGCTTTACCAAGATGTCCCATGCCTCCTTGGGGGACTTGGCATCCTGAATGTGCCCAATCATGGTGTGTATACTAATGGAGAGCCAATACATAACCTTCCTGGCTCCTTGGTTCCAGTCTTTAAACTCTTTCACATCTGCAGCAGTCGGATTTATATCCGGTATCTCCGGTGCCTCTTCATGCTCACCTTCTATGTAGTCCCAATAGCCTTTTCCCATCAGGAAATTTGTCAACCTGAACCTCCAAGCATGGAAGTTATTCTTATCCAGCTTCTCAGCCACAATCTGTGTTATTCCATCATTAGACATCTTGCCAAACACACAATCTGTGTTATGCCATCATTAGACATCTTGCCAAACACAATTTTACCAGAAACTGCACTCTGGTTTTCTACACAAACTGCTGTATTTTCTGCACAGTGGTACTGTAGTACTCTCAAATGTCATAACCAGTGACTTCAATGTGCATACATACACCCAATGGCAACTATAGACCTCTTTGCAGCACCCACAGTGTCTGCACAGTCAATCTGTCTTCCTGCAGTTCTTAAAACAGAGTTCTGCAGAGAATTGATGACTTACCCGTAGTGCTCGAAATCGCCTGCTTTCTGATAAACGGAGGTCCAGACGCGCCCGAAATGCGTTTTCGGCCCGAAAATCTCAGTCCGATAGGACTCTATAGTTGCCCTATAGCTTTACTCCCGCGAAGAAAGCTCCTCAATCAGAGACCGTTTGCCGGTGCCTCCCGTAGAGCTCCCGACAAGGGTGTAGTCGCCAACACAATAGGGAAGAGTAGTTGAAGCTCTTACCCTCGTCCCGCTTCCTGTGGTTCTCTTGCTTGCAGCTCAGCCCTTAGCACGAACCAAGCTCTGATACCATGAAAAGATGCAGGGGGGAAGAGAGCTTGAGCTCTTGCAAGCACACACACACACTCACAAAACCCTAATAGAGAACACACAAGGTGAGAGGCTGAAAATCTTCTTCTTCTTCACTCAACACTCAACACACCATATACAAGATAAGAGTACACACAATATGAAAGGTACTCAACCAAATACATACACGGGTTCTCTATAGTGTGAACCCGACTAAATGAGCTGGCGCTATAACTATGCCAGTCTCTAGAATGGCTGTCACACAGCCTGTCATCCACACTGGCTGCATATCTCCCATGATCTCACCAACCATGCCAGTGGTGTAAGTGTGGGGCCTATCCCCCAGGCGGGTCATCAGTGGCCACCGCCTCACTAGACGAGCTCGATATCTCAACAAGGGGAAGGATATAAACACAAGATTTCTCTTTACAATGCATGTACTACCGATATGATAAATGCAATGGTGACAAAGAAAGTGCACGCCACAAGAGACTACCTGCTGTGGTCATTGATATTGATGATGAGGCCACACATCGACTAGAGTACAACACACATGTAAGAGACCGCAAGTATGCTAGGAGGCCATAGAAGATCATTTTTAAGAAGCATGATACAAATAGTACTCCAAAAAGAACATCAAAAGTCACAGAGGGCAATGTCATTGAGCGTAAGGTGAATGAAGCAATGTGGGCAATCCAAAGGACATGCATTAGGCAGCAATGCATGTCACATGAAGCGGAATGCCTCATGGGGATAAGACGTGTAGGCAACACATAGCCGGATCTGAAGGGTGTGCCTGCACCATCTTTTAAAGGCTAGCATCCTAATGGTCTCATTAGAGAATGGATGCGGTTCTGCCCTAACCATGTGCTTCATTACTATATTGTGGACACCAACATCATAGAGACAAAGCCCAATCCACCACCCAAGATATGGCCAATTACTATAGGAAATAACCTCACAGATGAGGAGGTATATTCATTATGGGAAGGTCCATACCCAGAGTCACCTAGCAAGTAAGGTGTACCTCCAAATTCTGTAATCGAGCTGTTGGTGCAGACAATATTTGTCATTGACAAAGGAGTGATGGAGATGCACCATACCAAGAGTCACCTAGCAACAAGTAAGGTTTTACTCCAAATTCTATAATCATGCTGTTGGTGCAGACAATATTTGTTGTTGACAAAGGTGCTTGTAAATTGAGGAGGCTTTCTAATGTGCACCATCATTTGTGCCTCCAGAAGCTACCACGCATCCCAAAGTTTTTTTGGCATCACAAATGCCTTGAAAAAGTACAGAATGGAAATGGTGACAACACCAATATTGTGTTGGAATATCTTCCAAATTAGGCTTTCTAGCCAATTTGATTTGTGTTCCATCAACTGCACCACAGACATTTGGAAACATGGTGATGCTTTCAAAATCCTGGATGGTATTGAGAAGGGCCTGGCATGGAGATATACTTGCTACCGAAAGTTGTAGCACGTATGGATACAATGATATGGCAATACTTATGAATTGTAGACTCACCAACACCAAACGTATTTGCAATATGGTAAGTAGAGTCCTTATGAGCAAAGTCTGAGCTAGCTGCTTCGGATGTATTGGTTATCAGACAAAATGTTTCGTGGAAGAAGAAGGGGCACCCGAACAATCAGTCTACTTCGTGTGAGTTGCTCTATTTGCCACCTTTCTACGTTTACTATAGCAAGGACCCTTCTGTATACAACAATAATTGCACAGCATCATAGACCGTCTCAATAAATGCAACACCACTCCTACGATGAAGCTAATGACAAAAGTGTTTCTGAATTCGAGTCTTAGAAACGAGCATGCTCGCTTCTGACCCCGGTTCAAAAAATAAAAACAAAAAACAACACCACTCCTGAAAGCAAGCCTTTTCAGTGGCTTCTGTGGTGCTGATAAATCTTGTCTTGTAAAGCTTTGAGAAAGCTGCAGAAGCTCCCAAAAGCGTTGCATAAGCTAACATATTTGTGTAAATTTTGAGTTCAAGGTGAACATTCGGGGAAGCTCTCCTCAAAGCAGCATTTCAAGTGTGGCATGCAATGGCGCCAGCTAAACGCAAAGGCTGATTTGAAGAATGGACTCTCCATCTCTTGCAATACCGTAGCTAACACAGGTATGCAATCCTATCACATTTTTTCAAATGCTGTATTGGGTCTCTCAACTTTTGATTAATACTATGACAGTTCCTCAAGATAGTACATGGATCCTCGTGATTTTTGATTGCAATTAATCTCTCAATTAACCACCCTCTAAGGCTCAACACACCTAGGACTAGAGTATTTTTTAGTTTTCACACCCACACGCCCTGTTAGCCCACCCTTAGAAGATGAGGGAGATGGGGAAGAGATGGGGATGATGATTAGACCCAAGTTTATTAACTGGTTTTACAAATGCTTCTATGCCACTAATCTCTTGTGAGAAGATATTTAGATCTGATGACAGCCAAGCACATCAATGGAGATATGATTCTGAGCAAGTGCCAATTAGATGCCATCAAAATATGTCATGAAGAATGCACATCCACATCCATAAAACACATTTTAAACCATATGACTCCTCCCTTTATATTAAACTTGGTGTTCAAAGGGCCCCAACTCATAGCCTTCAACATAAGATGTGTGGTCTCTAACCACTAGTGCAAGGCCTTTTGGGCAAACGAAACTAAGGTCTTTCACACATTATACTACACATTCTAAACCATCATTATACGAAACTAAGGCCTTTTGGGCAGACGAAACTAAGGTCTTTCACACATTATACTACACATTCTAAACCATCACTACAAGGAAAAACGACTGTAGGCGCGTTTATAGACGCGTTTTGATAACGTGGTTTAAAGTTTCATGGATGTGTTTATAAGCGCATCTAAAATCGCGTGTATCGATAGGCATCTATACGTGCGTCTATCAGTATAGAAGCGCTTATAGCCTCCATAATAGACACACTCTGGAATTTAAAAAAAATTCCAGAGAGTTGCCTGTGCAGATGTGCAGCTATATTTTTTGCACATGCAACTGCATTTTCTGCATAAGCAACTCTCTAGTTTAAGGTTTTGCTTACTTGTACATAGACGAATCAGGATCAGCAAAGATATCAACATAAAAACTTAAATTAAAGATAGATATGCACAAAAAGATTTGTGAACACACTTCGAATATTGATTAAAGAAGATAAGAAATTACATTTTATATCCAAAAATTTGTCCATACATAATCGTAGCCACATAAGGCTTGAATAAAAACATAGATACATAAAGAAAATGAAAAAATCCATACATAAAGAAGATGAGAAATTACATTTTATATCCAAAAATTTATCCAGACATGATCGTAGCCACATAAGGCTTGAATAAAAACATAGATACATAAAGAAAATGAAAAAATTTATCTTATATCCAAGAAGATGTCCATACATAATGGTAGCCACATGAGGCTTGAAAAAGAAACATAGTTACATAAACCAAAACTATACATGAAGAAAAACTAGCGGAGGAGTCATTACTCTTCGAGTCATCTTGTTCACCTTGTACCTACACAAAGTGAAGATATATATAAATAAAAATAGAAAGTATTATAAAGGTCGAAACATGTTTTGTAAATAAAAATAAAAGGTATTACCTACATTGGTGTTCTCCTTGCTCGATTGTATTGTTCGTCGAAGATGATCCCTTCATCGTGGTGGTGAAGGTAATCCCATGTATCTCCTCTACTATGGTGACGATGGTAGCCAGTCTTTGCTGGGGTAGGATCTCTACCCCCCACAATGTCATGCTACATCACAAAACAAACATTATAACACAACTCAAATAGAGAGAATACAAAGAAAAGACATGAAGTTACACTATACATACAAACTCAGCCTCTACCTCCCTAGCAAACCGTCGTTGAGACTCGATGAGAGCCTCAACCTGTGGGTCTGTGTGGGACAAGAGGACAAGGACCCATGCCACATCTATACAAACAAAGAGAATATTAAAAAAATATTATGCATATTAAAAAAATATTATGCAAGCTAGAGAAGCCTTATGCAAGCATTATGTTTAAAGTTTTATCTTAAAACACTATGCATTATGTTTAAAGCACTATGCGTTATGCAAGCTTTATGCAAGCCGTTACACAAGCCTTGCATAAAGCTTTATGCAAAAGGCCTTATGCATAAAGCATGCATGAGGCCTTATGCATAAAGCTATGTATGAGGCCTTAAGCATAAAGCTTGTGCATAAGGCTTATGCATAAAGCACTATGCATAAGGCCTTAAGCATAAAACTATGCATGAGACCTTATGCAACATAAGGCTTATGCATAAAGCACTATGCATAAGGCCTTAAGCATGAGGCCTTAAGCATAAAGCTATGCATGAGGCCTTATGCATAAAGCACTATGCACAAGGCCTTAAACATGAAGCCTTAAGCATAAAACTATGCATGAGCCCTTATGCATAAAGCTTATGCATGAGGTCTTATGCATAAAGCTATGTATGAGGCCTTATGCGCGCATAAATCTTATGCATGAGGCCTTATACATAAAGCATTATGAATAAAGCATGCATGAGCATTATTCATAAAGCATTATACATAAAGCTTATGCGCAAACCTACAAAATAAATCCCTAGCACCCAAGGGTGCAATAATAATAGAGGAAAGAGAGGAAAGATATGAAAGCACTTACCTCTTTTTCATGATGTCGAAAGAGAGGATTAGAGGACCTACAAAACCAACAAACTTGGTGAGGAAAAGATTAGTAATGCATACATACAAAAGCGTATGCAAGCCCTAAGCCTTATGCAAGCTATGCTAAAGCTTATGCATAAAGCATGCTTGAGGTGTTCCACGGGAACACTCATGGGAACATGGATTATGGAAGGAGGCTGGAAGCAATTAATGCGAGAGAGCGGGATTGTAGCCATGGGAACATAAAGACGCACATCATTTTTCCATATTTTTGTGCCGAAGTGCAATGTAAATTGTTTTAGGCCAATGTGGGGTCTAAATGAGAGTTCTAAGTGTATTAAGCAAGGCTTACTTATGGGGTTGTCGGCCCATGTGTGAAAGAGGCCTAGGGTTAGGGTTAGTGACATCTCTACAAAAGAGATGTTAGCTAAAGAAAGTGGACATTTTTGGCCATTCTCAAAGCTATTGAGTGAAGCTCTTGAGCTCTCAAGCTATGGCAACTCTCTAACTCTCTCTCTATTGTACTCTAATGAGCATCAAGCTCCAATGAGTCTAGCTCCACTTCATTCTCTTAATCTGTTTTAGCATCATTGAAGTAGATTAATGTATGATTAGTTGAATGCTTCTTTCTTTCTCTTGTGTATGTTGCATGCTTGTAGTGTGTGTGTGTGTAGTCTCCATTGATGCAAGCTCTTGCCCACTTCATTGGCAACAATGAGCTATTCATGGATAGACTCTCTCTATGAGCTTGCTTAAGCTTGTGGGTTTGTAGATGCACGTTTATGGGTTTGCAAGCATTAGGGAAAGTTAAGATTTAATCAATGTTTGGAAGGGATTAAGAGATTGCTATGCATTGCTTGTTCTCTTGATTAGTGTAGTGGATTTAAGGGATTGAGAGATTGATTGAGGTGCTGAATGGTTGAATCGTCAAGTGGTGGTTTGTGTATGTGAGCTCTCCCTCATGGGATAAGCCTTTATGCACTAATCAGGTCGAGTCCTCGGATTGACATTGTGTTTCTTAACACATTTGTTGATCGGTAGTACTCTATGAGCACTATATTGCACGGTAGAGAGAACCGTTCTACAATGGCGCGGCTGTCGGGGAACGAGTGCCTACATTAGTTGAGCACCATACACACACTACCACTCCTTGTTAAGCTCCAATCGGTTGCAAAACTGTTGGGGATAGGAGAGCAGGATTTAATTTTGGTACTTATTTAAGACTAATCTATTGTTAAATTCTCTTTATTGTCTTGCAATTTGAGTGCGATTGGCTAGCTACGCTTCTCCCTTGAGGTCAAGACAAGGATTCAACACACGGGAAGGATTGGAGGTAGGAGCTAAACCTGCCAATTTCAATTTGTGTACGAAAGAGATAGGCCTGTTTTTGCATTTCTGTCATTCTGTTTGAGGATAATTTTTACAGTTTCAATTTTCTGCATGTTCGTTTTATTTTCTGTTCTTAGCTTAGTTTAGTCTGCATCTTTAATTTTGTGCATTTTAGTTCTCTCTTAAACCTGCACCTGTAGAGAAACTGAAATCTGTACACACACATGAAGACTGAACATTTCAAATTTGCTGCAAATCTCACAGCTGCACACGCATTGAGTTTCCTGCACATGCATTGAATTTGCTGCACACACATTTAGTTCACTGCATACGCACTTCAAAAAAGGAAAAAAATAATAATAAAAGAAGGCAGTTGTGCGTGACAGCACACCGCCCGGAGAGACCCACACACCGCACCATAAAGACCGCCACCGCACCGGATAAAGGAGCCTGGAAAATTTTTCATTTTCTGCCGCAAAAATTTGGGACGTTATCTAACTTTTTGAGAGGGATTAGAAAACACCCATCGTCGAAATTTCGGTCCCGGAACCATTTTCCCATAGTGAGTCAGTATGGAAAACTGGTAAATTTTAGGCGATTTTCGATCCGAACAAATACGCTATTTTTTTGGCCTAATGTGTTCAAGGGGGTTCAAAATGGTTTCTGGCAAAGTTTGAGCCAACTTGAAAATTTTTGGATTTTTTTGAAAAAACAAAAACCTAAAAATTTGACCTTATGCACTTGCGGATCGGGACGTCGTATAGACACTGCCATAGGGTCTAGGGCACCTTCTAGAGTTCCTACGCAAGAAAGTGGGACCCAATCGGTAGAAAATTTGGTTGATATTGCTGAAACCTTTTTTGAATCCCA
Organism: Cibotium barometz; assembly: GCF_041138505.1. Classification (NCBI taxonomy): domain Eukaryota; kingdom Viridiplantae; phylum Streptophyta; class Polypodiopsida; order Cyatheales; family Cibotiaceae; genus Cibotium; species Cibotium barometz. Next base: position 24,091,997 of record NC_141102.1, on the reverse strand, counting down.
ATCTGATACCCTTTCCAGGACAACTAGCTCATTGTCTATGGACAATCTAGGGCCGTCAAATAGTCATCCCTTAGCCCCAAATAGGACACCCACAAGATCTTTTAATCCATTTGAAGCCGACATCATGGGGTTACCACTCAATGTGAGACTTCAGTATGTCTACACGAATGCTCAAGGAGCTGAGATCTTTAGGGATCCACAACAACGGTATCTCGTTAAGATCGCAGACTTTTTCTCAGAGCTTGATAGAGCACCTCTAGTCAATGACCAGGGTAACATGTACATGGGTGGAGATGGTCTTCGCTATATGAAGTCACCTATCATCCGGAGAATGTAGACAAATTAGGAGAGCTCTTTAAAAGTGAGTTCTTAGACTTATCAAAGCCTTCCAGAGCAAGGGAGTCTAGAGATGATTGGCTCATTGAGCCGGACATGCCTGGACCATCCAATGCTGCCCAATCCTTAAAGCCATCCATAGATGATTTACTTTTTGTAGATCTAAATTTGGAAGGGACAGGAAAGGCAAGAGCAAAATGGATCAGGGGGCTGAGAACCAATGGGAGTTTGTACAACAAATTCCAGTGACAAAGGTCTTCCAGGATGACCCACTTCAAGAGGTCTATAAGGACTCTTTAGAAGGATATTATGCCACAACTACATTGCCAGAGCTAGATCTTCCTCTAGCACTTGTGGTGGTAGTCGAGAAGCTTGCACGGTACAAGAACCGAATCGTTGATAAATGGGCCAATGAATACCGAACCTTAGATATTGGAAGGAAATTCGTGAGCTCACGTGGAAAGGACAACCATTATTCATGGAGGTGATCTCAACAAATACAGCTGAACCAGGAGAGACAGCCTTTCTTGGAGAAACTGTTGCTCCTCCCCTACGAGAGTTCACTAGCGAGGGACCCTAGAAAGGGACCCTCGACATCAAAGTGGACTACTGCAAGTAGCCCAACTCTAGAACCAAGATATTATCCTACACCAAAAGTGCGACCACAGATCACACCACAACAACGTTTCTCTCACTATGACAATCGGAGGGTAGGGGAGCCAACTCAGCCTCCCATAAATGCACCTCCTGAAATGCGGGTAACAGGATCTATGGAAAGGGTTGGTGAGGCAGGTAATAGGGGACCCACACCAATTTGGGATGCATGTGGACCACCTTACCAAAGAGAGGAACAGTTCCCACTGAGAGTGAGAGGCCGTAGACCCGATGATGAGTATTCAAGACGAGTAAGGCCATCAACTCTTCAGAAACTGGTAAAGAAGTATGAAGGGTCGGGAGATCCATATAACCATGTAGCAGCATTTAGGCAAGCAGTTCAAGCTACTGACACAAGCATACGCAAATTGAAGGATTTGGGCTCAATCTTGAGGGAAAGCCTCTTGCTTGGTTTCAGGCACTAGAGGCTTCAGACAAATCTTCTTTACGAGTTCCGAAAGAAAGATTCATTGCTGCTTTTTCCTTGATGGGAATTCAGCATGACACAGTAGCAAACATCTACTCTTTCAAGCAAGGCGAGACTGAGAGTGTTAGAGACTGTGTAAACAGGATGAAGCAGTACATTAATCGTTGCCCAGAAGATGAGAAGCCCACCCAAAGTCGATTAATTTCTCTCTTCTTAAAAGGACTCAAAAATTCAACACTGCACACACATCTCTATGCAAAGAAGCATACAAATTTCAATGAGTGTTGCCATGACGCTATGGATTTCACTGATAACTTCAAATTCCAAGATGGTACTGGCCCTGAGGTGCAACCTAGAGATCAGTGGGGTGATGACCAAAGTTCAGGATCTAGCGCACTAGTAAATCCAGACCACATAGCTAACCTAGTACTAAGGAGATTGGGACAAATCTATCTCCCACCCATGCAGCCACAACACCAGCAGCAGAAGCGAATGAGGAGTGTAGTACTACCTACAGGTCCTCATCTTTGTGGAGCATGTGGCAGTAACCATAAACCCGAAGAATGTAATACCTTTTCTCCTCTAGTCACAAACCAACCCACAAAGAAGTGGTGCCAGGCCTCTGCTTGGAATTATACCCACACCACACAGGAATGTACTCGCATTGCAAGAATGAGACAGGAGCGTGAGCAGCAAAGGGGTGCAGTGGCTCCACAAATGCATCAACAATATACTAATTTTGAACGTAAGCCACCAATGGCACAAGAGCAAGCACGACCTGTACTTGGAGCTCAACCTCCTGCTCCTGGGACTGCTCCTGTGAGGTTCGTTGACTACGACAATTCAAATATGTGTAGAGACTTGGTAAACCCAAGCTATGTGGAGGAGGAATATGCATCATATTCATCCAAGGAAAATCTCTTTGAAGGTCCCACATATCCAAGCCAAGCACTAGAGCCTCAACCGGGGGAACAAAATTCTTTGATGTTGTTAGGCGGCTACCAACCTAGGACTCCAGGCCCCTCAGGTCAATGGCAGCAAAGGAAAGTAGAAGCCAAACTAATGGGCCCCTACGGAGAACCCCATTGGGCTCGTGATTGTCCACATCACCCAAGGCAAGCAGCTCGATCCAATACAATAGTACCACAGTTTCCACCAATTGAAAGATATTGTCTAGGGTGTTGTGTAGAACACTTTCCAAAGGATTGTCTGCTGAAACCACATGAGGAATGCACCTCTCAACCAAAGGTCTCACTCAACTTTGTAGAGGCAGGTCCATCGCCACCTTCATCAGAGAATGAGGATGTCGTGCCACTTAAAGTCATGACTAGATCACAGACACGAAATGCCAAAATGCAGACTGATGAGACACCTCGAACTAGGGATGCAAAGGCAAATCTAGTGGACAAGACCCTACATTCCAATAGAAAAAGGACCACTAGGAGGAAAAAGAACCGCAACAAGCAAACTAAGAGTGCATCCACTAGTTCTCAAGAGGTCTCTAAACAAAACATGAAGGATCAAGCTTTTACATCCCAAGAAGTGCATGAGGAGCATCAACCTCAACCTGGGCCTAGCGCTAAACAAGATGAGGCTACCACAACTGAGGATAGTTCAGTTGTTTCTTTTTTTGTGGATAAGGTGAACAAGACTCTAGATGCCATCATTGATGCTATATATAGTTGGCCGCTTCAACTTCAATAGCACGCTTTCGATGTTTAGGAATTGTTCGATCAGTATGACCATGCTGAAGATAGTCCACAATATACTTACTCTAACGTGGTGTTGTTGAAATTTGGAATAATGTGACATTATGAATTGGTTGTTGAATTTGACATGAAGCACAGTTACGAACAAATTTTTCAGCATCCGCATGCATGGTAGGCCACCATTGCTCATCCTAAGTTATACATCGCACACAAGTAGTACCTGATGCATGGATTCCACCAATACCCTCATGTGCCCATTCCAAGATCTCCTCATATTGGTCAGGGTTAGGTATAAGCCGCAACACTCCATCATTACCCTGACAATATAATCTCCCTGAGATTAACTTGAATGGTCGCCATAGGTCCACATTAGGACCTGCTAGTTGTATCTGCCCACTTGTCAAAATTTCTAAGATGGGCTTGGACCATTTAAGAGCTGTCTCTACAAGGAAAAGTGTTGAATCTAACATATCATCATCCACACCCACAGGAGCTTCTCCAGAGGTGATTCGAGACAAATGATCTGCCCTTAGATGAGTTGTTCCTTTTCAGACTGCCACTTCAAAATCAAACTCAAGAAGGATGACAAACCACCTCACAATCCTTCCAGTTGCACAAGGCTTATTCACCAAATATAGCAGTGCTTGATGGTCCACAAAAAATATAAATTTGTTTGCCAAAAGGTAATGGCGAAACTTTTTCACTCCATATATCATAGACAAACCTTCTCTTTCTGTTGTGGTATAATTCTTCTCAGCATTGTTCAACTGTCGACTAGCATATGAGATTGGGAAATCCTTATTATGTTCTCCCGATTGAGCCAAAATACATCCAATTGCAAAGTTTGAAGCATCAATACAGTGGACATGAAAGATTTGGTTCCAATCTGGTGCCCGTAAGATGGGTGTAGACACTAATGCTTGCTTCAACTTTTCAAAGGATTCCTCACACTCGTCAGTCCAATTAAACTTTACAAGAAGAGCATATAATGGTCTGGCTAGGATAGCATACATGTAGATGAATCGACGATAATAGCCACAATGTCCCATGAATATTTGTACCCCTTTAGGGTTGATAGGCCGAGGTAATAAGACAATGACATCAATTTTATCCATATCTGTTGAAATCCCATTGTGAGAAACAATATGGCCCAAAATCTTTCCTTGTCTTACCATGAATTTGCACTTGTCCGGATTCAAGCATATACGATAAACTTGACACTTTTGAAACACAAGTCTGAGGTGTTCTATATGATCATCACGCTCTTGTGAGTGAACACATAAATCATCCATGAAGATCTCAAGAAATAGCCTAAGGTACTCCTTGAATACATGACTCATTAACCGCTGGAAGGTTGCAGGTGCATTTGTTAGACCAAATGGCATAACACGATAGGTAAAGATGCCATCTTCAGTAGCAAAGGCTGTCTTGTGTTGATCCTTTGGATCAATTGACACTTGATTTGTAACCGGAGAATCCATCCAAGAAACTATATGCCTTTTTCCCTGCAACTCGTTCCAAAAAATGATCCGTGATTGGAAGTGGGTAATGATCACGTTCAGTAGCTGCATTTACCTTCTTGAGGTTTACACACACTCGAAGTTTTCCATTTTTCTTGGGTACCACTACAATAGAGGAGACCCATTTAGTGTGTTCAATCTCATAGATAAATTCTGCCTCCAAGAGCTTGTCTATTTCTTCTTTTATCTTTCGTGCAAAATTCTCATTGTAAGTATAAGGACGTTGCTTGGAAGGCTTTGCATCCTCTCGCAATGGAATTGTATGCTGACATATGCTTGGATCAACTCCTTTGAGATCTTTATAACTCCAAGCAAAAACATCGCGATACTCCTTTATTGTTTGAATTAATAACTTCTCCTCATCTAAGGACAAGTCTGTCGCAATCCACACATAGTGAGACTATTTTCTTGGCTCAGTGATATCGATTTTTTTTACATCTTTTGGACCATCATATGAAACCCCAGGCATGCTTAGCTTTTGTCGCATGGGCTGTTGAAGAACAATCTTCCGATCTTGAAGAGTGTACTGTGTGAAGTTGGGGGGAACATTGAGACCTTGTTCTTGTCCACTTGAGTCCTTACTAATTGAAGACCATGTGGTTTTAAGCTCTCTTTTGCAATCTTGCATCAGAGTTTTTTGTTCAACCGTTATCTTTGCACTTCCGACACTCTCTTTTGAATCGGTTTGAGACTTGAGTTTTTGTTTTGGTTTCTTCATTTGTTTACGATTTTTGCTAATAGTTTTTAGCTTTTCTCCTGGTTGGAATCCATCTGATCGTTTTACTTGGTCTTTGATACTATCTTGTGCTTGGACATAGTATAGATATCCATTCTTTCCTGAGAAGTGATTGGTGGTCGAGAATGTTCATTCTTAAACTCCTCGTTTTCTTTTTGTATTCTCTCGCGTCGTTCCCCCTCATCTTGTTTACGGATTCTCTTATGGCTCTTACAACATTTACGTTTGGGTCGGCTCTTCGAGGGATCTCTACTTGAACCTCCCTTCCTCTCAAGAGTAGGCATGCCTTTCCTAACTCTTCCTCAGGGATTATCACGTCATCATCACAATCAGAGTCCCATCCATCTTCCTTATCAGCATCATTAGTAGATTTGCTTGTTAAATCCTCCACTGATGAGACTTCCTCTACATGCAATGTTATTGTGGATGCATCCCCATAGTACAAATCATCTAGAAGGTCACGTGGTTGTACCATTCGTATAGGAATAATGTCATATCCATCTGAGTCACAAAATTGAATTGGCTTAGGTAAAGCACATGTCGATAATGTTGCAAGGACATGACTCCATTCTAGGGGATCAATTAAGTGCTCAGGGAAGGGTTGTGGAATGTATGCCTCATCTGATACACTTCCATTACCCTTAAGTCTCTCAGTGTTGAAATCCTTACATGAGGCTCCACACATCCATAGATCTTCTCGCCCATCTGACAATGTAACTCTTGAGCCCTCAGATGAAGCAGAATCAAACTCATCTATTGGAGACCGCGTTACATCACAATATGAGTGATTCTTTAGGTTGACCCTTGTGATGACAGAATCATGTCGGAGGTACAAATAATTGTATCCCCAATCTTGAATCATTTGAAATTGTCGCATGAATGGTCTACCCAATATCACTTCATAGTTTGGATGCTTTCCAAAATCCACTACTGCAAATGTGTGCTCATATTCAATCCCACATGTGGTGACCAATATGTTCTCTAGCAGCCCAATGGGATGTTCTAAGCTTCCATCTGCTAGCTGTAAGCGCATCCTTGTACTCCTAATAGTTGGTTTGCCCCACTTTTCCCAAATGGACCTTGTCACAATGCCCACTCCTGCACCACTATCAAGTATTGCAGTTGAAGCTACTTTTCGCACTTCTAATGGGAGGGTAGCATTTCCTTGATCGTCCTCACAAAATTTTCCTACTTTGTTGATAGGAACTGGCATAACATGCTTTGTCTCAGGGTGTATAGTACATTGATGGGTGGTGACCCTTTTGTAGCAATACCTGCTGTAACAAACATGTGGCAATATCATTCCACAACTCTGGTCGAAGCTTTATCAAATCAAGCAAAGGTATGCTATATGGTACAAGCCACTCTGGTGCTAACAAAATAGCTTGCACGATATCCATATCCATCTCCTTTGTCAACCTTCTATGCATTGAGGGTATCCTCAATGTTTGAGAACAATTCTCATATTCTCCTAAATAAGATGGTAAGGTTTTCATTGTATGCTTACTTCTAGGAGAAACAATTGTCTGAACTTCCTCTCCTGGATGCTTGGGCGTCTTAAGTTGTTTTCTATGCCCCTGGTAAAATCCACTTCAGAGAATGGAGGTGAACTAATAGAGGACATATTCTCATTCACTTTCTCATGAACTGCTGCCCACATCTCATTTGCCATGTCCTCGTTAGCATCAATAACTTCATCATTGCATGGGAAGGCAAGACTAGCTGGTGGCAGAATGCCTTCTTTCAATGGGGTGTCAATTGGTGCAGACTTTTCGCTATGAGCTTGTGAGATCAGCTCACTTTTCATTTCCCAACTTGATGACACTTCTGGTATGGTTTCTAATGTTGGCTTAAGAGAGGTTGGGCCTCGATAGGTGGAGGTGGGCCCTCAAGTATTGATTGAGCTTCCCCTCGCGGGGGGTGCACTATATGGAAGCCCCTCCTACGACGTGTGTTCAAGGGGTATTTAAAAAACCCCTTATCTGTGAATTTTGAGCTAATAAAACTACCCCTTTTTCTTTATAGACTTACGGGTTTTTTTCCAAAGTACAATTAAAATACCCCTCTTGTAATTGTATTTCTGTAAATTTACCCAATATTTTGGATTAAAAAAACCCCACCTGATGATCGCACGTGGTAGACTTACATTTTTTTGAGGTGCACCCCCCGAGAGCTTCCCTAATGAGTTGCTGATGTACGGCTAGATTGATCTTCTCCTCACGAGGATTTGGGTATTCTTGAAGTTTCTTGGGTAGCTCAGATAAATCTGCAATGCGACTTCTATTATGCTGATAGAGGGCCAACACTACAAGAGGGGCAAGGATGGCAACTTGCGCATGTGTGTATGTGAAACTGACTACTTGAAAATCTTGACTCATGCACATGCAGGTGTTTGGGGTGGACACTTTTCGGGCAATACCACAGCTAAGTTGACCCTGACCAATATGAGGTGATCTTGGAATGGGCACATGAGGGTATTGGTGGAATTCGTAACTGTGCTTCATGTCAAATTCAATAACCAATTCATAATGTCACATTATTCCAAATTTCAACAACACCACGTTGGAGTAAGTATATTGTGGACTATCTTCAGCATGGTCTTACTGATCGAACAATTCCTAAACATCGAAAGCGTGCTATTGAAGTTAAAGTGGCCAACTATATGCTGATAGAGGGCCAACTCTACAAGAGGGGCAAGGATGGCTGAAACTGACTACTTGAAAATCTTGACTCATGCACATGCAGGTGTTGGGGGTGGACACTTTTCGGGCAATACCACAACTAAGTTGATTAGGTGGTCTGGGCTTTGGTGGCCAACCTTACAAATGGATGCCGAAGAATATGTAAAACATTGTGACAATTGTCAAAGGGCCAAATCTCCCATCACAAAGGACAATATGCCATTGCGGCCTATGTTAAGCACACGTGCTTTTGTCAAATGGGGTATTGATTTTGTCGGTCCCATTAAACCTCCAGCTCGTCACACGCATGCCGAATATATTATAGTCGCAACTGACTATTTGACCAAATGGGTGGAAGCAAAGGCTACAGTCAAAAATGATGCCAGAACCACAGCCAAGTTCTTGTATGAGTACGTGTTTACACGCTATGGCTTACCTATTGAAATAGTTAGTGATCAGGGTGTGCACTTTGTGAATGAGGTCATAGAGTTTTTACTTCAAGAATTTATGGTAATTCACAAGCATTCTGCACCCTATCATCCACAGACCAATGGTCAAGCTGAGAGTACTAACAAGATTCTCTGCACAGCACTCACAAAGATTGTTGAGGGACATAGGACTGATTGGGAGCAAAAGTTGCACTCAGTTCTTTGGGCATATAGAACAGCCTATAAAACATCTTTGGTGTGGGCACAACCCCATTTGAGCTTGCTTTTGGGCTAGATGCAATCCTTCCCATTGAATTTGTTGTACCTACTCTACGAGCTGCTAAACAATTGGACTGGGCTGGTCATGAGCTTTCTCAACGCATTGATGAATTGGAAAATCTTGATGAGACCCGCTTACTGGCGGTAATGGGGATGTATGCTGAGAAGAGGAGACAAAAGCAATGGTATGATAGAAATGTAACAACTAGCCAATTCAAAAAAGGGGACCTTGTGCTCTTGTACACACTTAAGAAGCATAAGCGAAAGCTCAAGAAACATGGCCTAGGACCGTTTGTGATGAGCTTACTCCTAGTGGTGCAGTGCGTTTAGAGACACTAGAAGGTGAGAAAATGCCTAACTCCATTAATGGAAGTCGTCTCAAGAAATACAATGAATCACTAACTGAAGCCATGCTTCAACAAATGCATGCTGCCCACACACAGAAAGAAGCACATGACCTACTTAAATGTCAGGCTCAAGAAGAAGCTAAAGCTAGAGTTGCAAATGCCAAGGAGCATCGCAAGGCTTCTGTGTTGACTTACAGTTGGCTACTGATGAACAATATGTCAATCCTTTCAATATTCACGTGTGTCTTCATCTTCATAAGACTACCTACTTTGTCTCTGCCTTAATTGACTCTGGTGCAGATTATAATGTTCTCTCATTTGACACATGGGTAGCCTTGGAATAACCAACACTTGTACACATTCCTATTGACTTACGGAGCTTCTCAGGTGAAGATAACCCTATAGAGGAAAAATGTGTCATTATGATGTCCATTCAGGATCACCAGATGTTAGTTCCCTTTTATGTGGCTAGTAAGTCCAAGGCAGTGGTAGAGGCAGTTCTTGGTCGATCGTGGTTACGTGCTACCAATTGTTCATTAGATTGGAAGACTAGACAATATAAATTGCAAATTGATTCTGATTGCATCTTGGGATTTGCTGCTCCACGAGCTGTATCATGTGAAAAGGGTAATATTTCTACCTTACACAACCCACTTTCAAAATTTGCTCTTGAATCTCCAAGACAAATGATGTGGATAGTCGATGCATCCTCAAATGAGGGCCATGGCTGGCATGTTCCTACTTCTCTAGTCACTGCTCAAAGAAGGCCAGGCAAGAAGGAATTGTCAATTTGGCTACCCAAAGATGCGTACAAACTTGTACCATCTAGCCTAGTTGATAAACCTCCTAAAAAGCATATCTTTTCCAAGCCTAAGCCTCAGATTGTTACTCATTGGGTCCCAAAGCATGTTCTTAAAGCACAAGGCTATTATGAGGGTGCAACAGCACTTTGGCTTCCCAAATGCCATGGTTTGCTAGAGCCAAAAGAGTGTATCAATAAGATTCCAAAAGCCACTTGGTTTTTCATATCAGTGGGAGCAAAGGAAATCAACACAACCTCTTCAAGATAGGATAGGTGGTAGAAATATCACCTACAAATCTACTTGTGTTGACCTTCCCTAAACATGTATTGAATCACAAGTTGTCCCAACTTCTCCTTGTTACACACTTCCACCATCAACTTGTGTACCTAAGACAAATCCAACTTTACATGAGTCTCCTTTGAGCATAGATTCTAGCACTTCACTCCATAAATCCTCTTATCTTGCTCAAATTCCTCGACAATTGCTATCCTTCCCACCTCTTAAGAAGGACATACCAAAAACCAAAGGTAAGGCATTAACACTACAATTGAAGCTCTTTGGTAAATCAGTGTTTGAATAGTCTCACTTTTTTAGTTCCTTCTGCCTTTACAGGATTGTGTTCTTTTTTAGAGGATCTTATCTACATTGTTTTTGATAGGGATTGTAATGATGGATATGAGTGTATAAAGTTTGAAGTTTCTAAATTTCATTGTTCTATGCCCTGATACCTCCTGATACCTCCTGATGGATACTTGGTGAGATACATGTCCACCATGCATTAACCCTAATAGTACTCAACCTGAACATCACGGGGGTTATAGTGCTCCTCCTTTTCAAACTCATTCTAGGTACTTTTATGCTCCCTTAGGTGAAAATTACTGTGGGCATCACTTTGTCACTTTATTCTATCAACAGCATCATCCATTTCCACATTGTCAAGACTATGCACGACTCGTATTAGGAGAAGCTTCACACATTTGTTGGCTATGCCGCTCTTACTTTTCACGATATGGCATGGGATTAATGAAACAAATTGTGGGTATTACACCCCAATGCCATAACCTTCTTGATGTGAGAGTACCAGACCGAGGACCAAATCAACGTAGATTACCTGAGGAGGTTCAAGCACAACAATGGAGGGATACATGCATAAATGACTTGCAACCACCTATCTTGCAAGCCTTCCTTCCCCCAGCCTCAACATGTCAATTTTGGATCACTATATGAGTACCTATATTGAGCAATTCCAAAATCGGGATCGTCTGCTTAACCTTCCCATAGAACCAATGCCATATTTTAGCGCGGAAGCACTCCTTCCTCTACCACCTTCTCCAGAGGCCGGCTTTTGTACAGGGTTGTCCTTGCATCCTGAAGTGATTGATACCATCTTTCCAGCAGAAGTGGACACGGATCCAGCACCAGTGCAAGGGTAAGCTCATCAACTCCACAATAAGATTTACAAGCCAGGGCACTTTTCTTCCACTGGGTTTTTCCCCTCGGCTATATTCGGTGATTGGCACCACTAACAAATTTTATTCTTTTCTTTTCTTTTCTTGTTTGTTAATAAGACATTTTGCAGAGATCTCAGCTAAACATGAGCATACAAACACGTCCTAATAGTCCACCTACCGTGCACACAAATTAGGAAGGGAGGAGACATGTAATGCCTACAAAGAGCAAAGAGAAGCAATCTGCACGACATCAGCAATGCATCAATGCAAACACCAACATCAAGGAGCACTACAACAGGTGTATTCAAATCATAATCTTTTGTTCTTTATGTACTTTTCACTTTTGCATATATTGTTTGCATGTTCACACACAGTTGGCTGGTTTAAGTTTTAAAGTAGTTGTTACCATGTGGTGAGTGATTTCTAGATTCATAGAGGACTTAGTAGAAGGTATTTCTATTTAAAGACAGTGTAGGATATATGCCAACGGAGTATGCCAAGTTCTTATGCTCTCGAAGTATATTAGTTATCCCTAGTGGTAGCTACCTCTTAGGTATGGGATAGGTGCTATGATGAATAAAAAATTTATGAAAATCATGCCCTAAAAATATATATACAAGTGAATCAAGACATGACGTGTCTACAGCCATGTGGAATGCTTGGTAGGACCTTGGGTTGTCTTAGCACCTTGGAGCCGATGCCTTGGTTTTCATGGGGTGAACACTGACGTCTAAAAGATTAAGAAGAAGACCTTCAAGGACTCTATCACCTTGATAGATGCTGGTAGGACTCTGGGGTACATTATGGGCCCTCGAGACCGATGCCCTCATCTTCATGGGGTACTCCTTATGTCAAAAAGAAAGAAAAGGGTCTGTCGCCCTTGAGATACTTAGCGGCCTTTAGATTCTCTTGGCGGAGGTCTCTTGGCCATTGCTTGGGTCTCATTGGGATGGAACCTTCCTCTTTATCATCTTTTATACATACTCATACAAAAAAAAAAAGAACGAAAGAAAGGTCCAATCACCATTGCTCATATTTAGGAGTAGGGCTGCCACTTAGGAATAACTTAAACACTTGTAGGACATTGAGACTGCGGTCATAACCTGCAGTATACAAGCACACTTGCCTTTGCATAGCACTATCTCCCACTTAGTCTCACTTTGACTAGTCTTTACTCACTTCTTTTAGCACTCTTTAAAACTCAAATCGGCTTTTCATTTGCATACTCACGTGTGAGATTGTCATTGCTAGTTTATTTTCAATAAAAGGCTTTACTTGTCTTCCATTATTTTTTGCAGCTTTTGCTTCTACCGCGCCCGAGGACGTGCACGATTTAGGAAGGGGGGAATGTTCCACGGGAACACTCCCGGGAACACGGATTATGGAAGGAGGCTGGAAGCAATTAATGCGAGAGAGCGGGATTGTAGCCATGGGAACATAAAGACGCACATAATTTTTTCATATTTTTGTGTCAAAGTGCAATGTAAATCATTTTAGGCCAATGTGGGGTCTAAATGAGAGTTCTAAGTGTATTAAGCAAGGCTCACTTATGGGGTTGTCCGCCCATGTGTGAAAGAGGCCTAGGGTTAGGGTTAGTGACATCTCTACAAAAGAGATGTTAGCTAAAGAAAGTGGACGTTTTTTGCCATTCTCAAAGCTATTGAGTGAAGCTCTTGAGCTCTCAAGCTATGGCAACTCTCTAACTCTCTCTCTATTGTACTCTAATGAGCATCAAGCTCCAATGAGTATAGCTCCACTTCATTCTCTTAATCTGTTTTAGCATCATTGAAGTAGATTAATGTATGATTAGTTGAATGCTTCTTTCTTTCTCTTGTGTATGCTGCATGCTTGTAGTGTGTGTGTGTGTGTAGTCTCCATTGATGCAAGCTCTTGCCCACTTCATTGGCAATGAACTATTCATGGTGGATAGACTCTCTCTATGAGCTTGCTTAAGCTTGTGGGTTTGTAGATGCACGTTTATGGGTTTGCAGGCATTAGAGAAAGTTAAGATTTAATCAATGTTTGGAAGGGATTAAGAGATTGCTATGCATTGCTTGTTCTCTTGATTAGTGTAGTGGATTTAAGGGATTGAGAGATTGATTGAGGTGTTGAATGGTTGAATCGTCAAGTGGTGGTTTGTGTATGTGAGCTCTCCCTCATGGGATAAGCCTTCATGCACTAATCGGGACGAGTTCTCGGATTGACATTGTGTTTCTTAACACATTTGTTGATTGGTAGTACTCTATGAGTACTATATTGCACGGTAGAGAGAACCGTTCTACATGAGGTCTTATGCATAAAGCTTTAAGCATTAATGCTTAAAGCTTTATGCATGAGGCCTTATGCATAATAAAGATTTAAGCATAATGCTTTATGCAGAAAGCTTATGCATAAAGCATTATGCATAAGGCTTATGCATAAAGCACTATGCATAAGGCCTTAAGCATAAAACTATGCATGAGACCTTATGCATAAAGCTTATCCATAAAGCATGCATGAGGCCTTATGCATAAAGTCTATGCATAAAGTCTATGCATAACCTATGCATAACCTATGCATAAAGCTATGCATAACTTATGCATAACCTATGCATAAAGCTATGCATGAGGCCTTATGCGTAAAGCTATGCATGAGGCTTATACATAAAGCATTATGCATAAAGCTTATGCATAAATCATTATACATAAATATTATGCATAAAGCTTATGCGCAAGCCTACAAAACAAATCCCCAACACCCAAGGGTGCAACAATAATAGAGGAAAGAGAGGAAAGATAGAAAAGCACTTACCTCTTTTTCATGATGTTAAAAGAGAGGATTAGAGGACCTACAAAACCAACAAAAGGGTGAGGAAAGGATTAGTAATGCATACATACAAAAGCTTATGCAAGCTATACCGCTCTGCAAGCCTTATGCAATCTATGTTGCTATGCAAGCCTTATGCAAGCTATGCTAAAGCTTATGCATAAAGCATGCATGAGGCCTTATGCATAATGCTTTATTCATAATGAGTCCTTATGTATAATAAAGCTTTAAGCATAATGCTTTATGCATGAGTCCCTATACATAAAGCTTATGCATAAAGCATTATGCATAAGGCTTATACATAAATCACTATGCATAAGGCCTTAAGCATGAGGCCTTATGCATAAAGTATGCATAAGGCCTTAAGCATGAGGCCTTAAGCATAAAACTATGCATGAGGCCTTATGCATAAAGTATGCATCAAGCCTTATACATAAAGCCTATACATAAAGCTATGCATGAGACCTTATGCATAAACCTATGCATGAGGCTTATGCATAAAGCATGCATGAGCATTATGTATAAAGCACTATGCATAAGGCCTTAAGTATAAAACTATGCATGAGGCCTTATGCATAAAGCATGCATGAGGCCTTATGCATAAACACTACTACATGTTAGCCTAATACCGGGGCTTGTACCAGCGCTATTTAACGGGGTGTAAAAAAGCCACGTCATCGGTATAAGCGCCGGTATATGCGCCGGAACGACAGCGTCGGTATAACTGTCGGGTAATACACCCGGCACCTATACCGACGTCTATACCGGTGTCTATACCGGTGCGTATACCAGCGTCTGTACCGACATTAATACCGACGAAAATACCAATGAATATAGCGACGTCGGTACCGGGGCATATACCGACGCTGTATAGCAGAAATTTTTTTTTGGGCAGAATAGTGCTGCCTGGCTGTTGCCTAGCTGCCTGCAATGAGCAGGATCAACAACAGCAACAGACAGCACCATTCTGTCTACAATAGAGCACACAAACAACCGTGCTCGTTTGCATATTCTCCTGATCGACAAACAAGAAATTAAATTAAACATTAATACTCAAGAATGTTTTGATCATATTTCATTAGTTTGAAGGTCATCTTACATCATGGTAATGCCTCCCAATTGACGGTCTCTCCTTCTTCTTCAAGCATCTCAAACAAGGCCACAAGGCCATGTTTGTGAGCGTACTTCTCCTCTCGCCTACTTGGTGGGCGATTCATGGCCAACTCCTGCACACACGATTAACAATTATAACTTTTAGAAATCAACATTTAGTCCACAAACATACATTTAAATAAATAAAATTGCTACAAACACTTACGAATTCATGGCGCATGGTTTCGTAACCACCACTCCCGAGATGAGAAGCCCCTATTGTTTGGAGTCTTGCCCTTGCCGCCTCTCTTTGTTGTTGAAACCTGTCTGGTGTCTCGGTGAGCTCCTGAGCAATGGCTGCTCACTCCCTGTCATCTAGCCAAACAGGTTTCTCCTTCCCCTCTCTAAATGCGTCCCTCGCCTCTGACCTACGATGCCCCATCAAAATGCGAGCTGTATACTGTATCCACTCATTAGAGACGACATTCATAGGGTCAGATGGCTGGAACTCTTGCTTTATCTTTGTGTTTATATAATTTTTCTTCCCCTTGTCTTGCTGATCCCATTTAGTCATGACAGAGTCATGAAACTGTATAGTGCACAATTGTCGAATGCGTGTCTTCATTGCTTTCCCTGCACTATCCATCTTGAATGGACTGTTCCAGCAACTGCAACCTCATCTACAACATGAACTAGCAGATGCATCTGGATTGTTAATAAACTTGTAGGGAAAAACTTCTCTACCATGCAGACTGCCTCTATGGAGTTTAAACGCGCTGTCTCCAAAGTGTCTCTCTTTATCTCTTTTGAAGAAATCCAGCGCACCAATGTGCCAATCTTATAGATAGTAGCTCTAATGTCTTCAGTGAGGCAATCTTTTATTGCTATGGGTAGCACAAATTGTAAAAACTTGTGCCAATCATGACTCTTGAGACCACTAAGATCATCATCCTTTGTAAATGCACTTTTCAAGCAATGCATACAACCTGTAGGAGTCCGAAACTCAGAAATTGTCCTCTTGACTTGTTGTTCCTCCATCTTGCTAAAAACCCATGGGGCTCTTGGAAGTAGCACCTTTCCATTGGGTCTAGTGCGAGCCCACAACTCTTGCATACAACCAATCTCTTCCAAGTCATCCCTTTGGCCTTTAGTATCCTTTTTTCCTGTCATGGTCTTCCACAGAATGTCAGCTACATTCTTGAAAATATGCATCGGGTCAAGCAAATGGTTTATAAGGAGATCACCCCAATAGGGGAGTTGGTGAAAGATAGAGAGCCTCTTCATCCCAGGACATGCCAAGTTGCCACATTCCTCCCATTTGATCTTCCAATCGCTTGCCTTCAATGCACTTGGAGGAGGTCTTCCTAGATTACCATCCCGCAATTCATGATTTTCTGGAAGATACCTAACATGTCCTTGGTAAACATTCTTTCGTAATGCTTTTGAGTATCTTGAATCAAGTCGAGGACCACATACAGGACATGCATTGTAACCCGATATAGACAAACCTGAGCATTCTCCATAGCCAGGCCAATCATGCATTGTCCACATGAGAATACCTTGCACAGTTGTAAGTCTTTGGCCACTCTGCTGCTTTGACATGTCCTTCACTTCAATTCCGTTCCACAAGGTGCGTAACTCATCAATAAGTGGTGCCAAATATACATCCATGTTCTTCACCTTGTACTTTCCTGGAACTATTAATGAGAGCAACAGATGACCTTTCTTTATTGCTAACCATGGCGGAAGATTATAATTCACAAGGCAAACAGGCCATGTGCTCCATGAAGAGCTCCTTAAACCAAAAGGGTTTACACCATCCATTGCTAGGCCAAGACGGAGGTTTCTAGGTTCTTCCTTAAAAGCCGGCCATTTCTCTTCAATGTGTCTCCATGCGGGTGAGTCAGCAGGCACACGCATCACTTCATCTGTGGATCGAGTTGTGGCATGCCATGTCATCAAGCTTGCTATTGATTTGCACCTGAACATGCTTTTTATCCTTGGGATGATTGGAAAGTGCCTGAGAACCTTTACCGGGACAGCTTCCCCCTGAACATCTTCTCTATATCTGTTAGAGCCACAATGGGGACATTCTTGCAAATGCTCATATTCATGGCGGAAGAGGCAACAATCATTGCGACAAGCATGAATATTATTGTAATCCATGCCTATGGATTTTAATAACTTCTTCGCATCTGCACGAGATGGAGGCATCTCGTTGCCAGGGGGCAATATTTGATCTTTCAAAAGCCTGCAAGTATGGCAATATCTGATCGTTACTATTAAGATTTTCTCAAATACAAGTTGATAATTTAACATTTCAACAGTAGGTGTAATCTCCAAAAAAAGACCTTACTTGAATAGTTCAGTGACACTTGTATTAGACCATCCAAAAACTGACTGCAAATTTAGCATCGTAAGAGATGCACGCAATACAGATATATTGGCACCATTGTATAATGGAAGGCGTGCAAGTTTACGCATGGCCTCTTCCTCTGGTTCATAATTTGACCGTTGAGAATGTCGTGGTTGATGATCTTCATGTTCATGCTCCTCGAAGAGAGCTTCTTGTTGCTCGATGAAGGCATCCAACATTTCTTCCATTGGACCTTCTTCCATTTCCTGACCTTCTTCCATTCCCTCGGGTGCTGTTAATTGAGCTCCATCTGTCACTCCCTCCTGCGATATCCTCATCCTTTGTTGGGGACGAGAATTCACAGGCGCAATGTTATCAAGATGCGGCTACACACTTGCTTGGTTGTACGATTGAAACCGTAAATTTGGCAAGCGCTCCATTGGAAATATGCCAGCGTCATGAACATGCTCGTTGCAAATCCTTCGTTTTCGAAAGATTTGGTACTTACATCGCATGCATGGACACGCTATTCTCTCTTCAAGATTGAGAGGCTCCATCTAGCAGGATAACATGTACATGCAGCTCATTAAACACAAATCAGCTTATCTCCTCTCCATACAAAATTAAATAGAATTTGAACAAGGATGGAGAGAGAAGCTATCTCTATTCATAAATAGCTGTTTATAAAGGCCTTATGCAATAATCTACGCCCATATTATAAGTATAAGCTTGCATAATAAGGCTGCAAGACTTATGCATAAGCTCTATGCATAAGCCTTATGCATAAGTCTTATGCATAAGCTCTATGCTATGCATAAGCCATATGCATGAGCCTTATGCACACGCTCTATGCATAAGTCTTATGCATAAGCCATATGCACACGCTCTATGCACAAGTCTTATGCATAAGCCATAAGCTCGGACCTAATCCCAAAAACCCTAGGACTGAATTACGGTTTTGTAAATTCCGCCAGAGTCTCCTTTGTAATTGGAACCAAATCTCACCCTAAACCCTAAACTTCTTAAAACTTGTACGCAATACTCTTTGTATCCCACAATGTCATAAAAGATCATATGCATTTGCAATATCCACACAATATGACGGAAAAGGGGCCCCATTGCCCAAATGCATCCACAAAGTCGATGGTGAGGATTGTTGAGGACGCGCGTTGAAGCTTGCCGATCTCCCGACCAAGCTCTTCTCACCCCTTCACCGAGTTTTCCTCCAAGGTGAAGGTTGAGGCCATTTCTTCACACCGGTGTACTTAATCCCCCTTCGTACCGCTTTACCAAGCAATCACGGCACAAAGAGTTCAAGCCATTCTCCCCTTGGCCTCTCCAACTAATGCCAAGGTACCCTCACACATTGCTAGATTCTATAGAAATTTGAAGTGGTTGCAATGGTGAGTGTAGGTACAAAATGATGTGGATAATATCAAATTATAGAACAAGTTTGTTGGCTTACAAGTATTGAGCATGACTCATGCCCTTTTACAATTTAGAACTCATCAATAAAGCATGGACTCATGCCTCAATCCATCATCCAAAAGCTCCAACACAAACCAACAATTCACAATGCCCTCACCATGGCATTTGCATAAGCATTTGTTAACCACAATCAAGGCATTTGCAATTGCATTTCAACAATCCCTTTCACATAAGCCTTATGCACATGCTCTATGCAATTACGCTCTATGCAATTACGCTCTATGCATAAGCCTTATGCACACGCTCTATGCATAAGCCTTATGCATAAGCTCTATGCATAAGCCATATGCATAAGCCATATGCATAAGTCTTATGCATACGCTCTATGCATAAGTCTTATGCATACGCTCTATGCAAGACTTATGCATAAGCTCTATGCATAAGCTCTATGCTATAAGCCTTATGCACACGCTCTATGCATAAGCCTTATGCACACGCTCTATGCATAAGCCTTATGCATAAGCTCTATGCATAAGCCATATGCATAAGTCTTATGCGTACGCTCTATGCATAAGCCATATGCATAAACTCTATGCATAAGTCATATGCATAAGTCTTATGCATACGCTCTATGCATAAGTCTCTTGCATACGCTCTATGCAAGACTTATGCATAAGCTCTATGCTATATGCCTTTTGCACTATGCTAACCCTTAATCCCATCACCCAATGGTGTAATAAACATGATCTTGTTTTACGTACATGAATAATAGAGATTGCAAGCTTATTATAGGTTTTATGCATAGATATTAAATTAATCCTATGTGTAAGCTTACAAGAACCCAAAACTAACCCTAAACCATAAAACAGGGATGCAAAAATTCATAGAAAATAGCATAAACTAGAAAAATCGAAAGAGGATCTACCTCTTTTTTGCAAAGCTGAAGGAGAGGATTGGTGAAAGATTGGTGAGGTGAAAGAGCTGCAAAACAAAATATTAAACAAACTAATTAGTAAATTAAACACAAGAAAAAGAACTAATACAAAACCCTAAAATCTCTATGCATGCATTAGGAGATCTATGCATACATAGAGAGCTCTCAACATGCATAGAGAGCCAAAAAAACACAAAACCCTAAACGTCCTAATTCTTGAATTAAAAACTAAAAGCAATTGCAATAACATGTTAGGAGAAGGAGAAGAGGAGAAAAGAAGAAAGAAGGAGAAAAGAGGAGAGAGGAAAAAAGAGGAGAGAGAGAGAAAGAGAAGAGGGAGAGCAAGCACCTTAATTCGCTTCCACTTGCGCTTCTTCTGCGAAAAAACCAGAAAATAGGCTCTCGGCTGTGAAAAACTTACGAGCGTCGGTATATGCTACGGAATATGCGTCGGAATATACGTCGGTATATGCTACGGAATATGCATCGGTATAGGCGTCGGTATACACGTCGGTATAGGCGTCGGTATACGCGACAAGACACGAAAATTTAAAAAAACCCCGCCATGCTTGTCTCCTCCAACATGACGAGACGGACATACCGACGTTCGACATTTGCGTCGGTATTTTGGCGTCGGTATGTCCTCAAGCTCTTGTAGTGAAAGTCTATGCATAAAACTATGCATGAGGCCTTATGTGCATAAAGCTATGCATGAGGCCTTATGTGCAGCATAAAGCTATGCATGAGGTCTTATGTGCAGCATAAAGCTATGTATGAGGCTTATGCATAAAGCATTATGAAAAAATCTTATACATAAAGCATGCATGATCATTATGCATAAAGCTTATGCACAAACCTACAAAACAAATCCCCAGCACCCAAGGGTGCAATAATAATAGAGCAAAGAGAGGAAAGATGGAAAAGCACTTACCTCTTTTTTGTGATGTTGAAAGAGAGTATTAGAGGACCTACAAAACCAACAAAAGGGTGAGGAAAGGATTAGTAATACATACATACAAAAGCTTATGCAAGCTATGCCACTATGCAAGCCTTATGCAAACTATGCTGCTATACAAGCCTTATGCAAGCTATGCTAAAGCTTATGCTGCATAAAGCATGCATAAGGCCTAATGCATAAAGCTATGCATGAGGACTTACACCTAAAGCTATGCATGAGGCTTATGCAGCATAAAGCACTATGCAAGCCACGCTAGCTTAGACTAAACCGTACCCCGGCACTATGAATTAAGCATGCATGCACAGAGCTCAATGCATGCATAGAGGTCTATGCATAGATCTCTATGCATTATAAATACATGCATAGATTAAGCTCTATGATTAGAGCTCTATTCATAGATTAAGCTCTATGCATCATAGACCTAGAAAACAAAACCCTCTTTTTGGTAGATAAAAATAGAGAAAAGAGAGGATAAAAAGATAGGAAAGAGAGGAAAAATAGGAAAGCACTTACCTCTTTTTGGTGATGTTGAAAGAGAAGATTAGAAGACCTACAAAACCAACAAAAGGGTGAGGAAATGATTAGTAATGCATACATACAAAAGCCCTAAGAACCTAATGCATACATACAAAATCAAAAAGATTAAGCTTAATGCATGCATAGAGGTCTATGCATAGAGCTTAATGTATGCATAGATCTCTATGCATTATGAATGCATGCATAGAGCTTAATCTATGCATTAAGCTCTATGAATAGAGCTTAATGCATAGATTAAGCTCTATGATTAAAGCTCATAGATTAAGCTCTATGCATAGAGGACCTACAAAACAAAATCCCTCTTTTTGGTAAATAAAAATAGAGGAAAGAGAGGATCTCTATGCATTATGAATGCATGCATAGAGCTTAATCTATGCATTAAGCTCTATGAATAGAGCTTAATGCATAGATTAAGCTCTATGATTAAAGCTCTATTCATAGATTAAGCTCTATGCATAGAGGACCTACAAAACAAAATCCCTCTTTTTGGTAGATAAAAATAGAGGAAAGAGAGGATAAAAAGATAGGAAAGATAGAAAAGCAGTTACCTCTTTTTGGTGATGTTGAAAGAGAAGATTAGAAGACCTACAAAACCAACAAAAGGGTGAGGAAAGGATTAGTAATGCATACATACAAAAATGCTAAGAACCTAATGCATACATACAAAATTGAAAAGAGAGAAAAGCATTTACCTCTTTTTGGTGAAGTTGAAAGAGAGGATTATAATAAGACCTATAAAACAAAACTATGCATAAGGCCTTAAGCATAAAGCTATGCATGAGGCCTTATGCATAAAGCATGCATCAGGCCTTATACATAAAGCCTATACATAAAGCTATGCATGAGGCCTTACGCATAAAGCTATGCATGAGGTTTATGCATAAAGCATTATGCATAAAGGTTATGCATAAAGCATGCATGAGCATTATGCATAAAGCACTATGCATAAGGCCTTAAGTATAAAACTATACATGAGGCCTTATGCATAAAGTCTATGCATAAAACTATGCATGAGGCCTTATGCATAAAGCTATGCATGAGGCTTATGCATAAACATTATAAATAAAGCATGCATGATCATTATGCATAAAGAATTATTCATAAAGATTATAAATAAAGCATGCATGATCATTATGCATAAAGCATTATTTATAAAGATTATGCATAAAGCTTATGCGCAAACCTATAAAACAAATCCCCAGCACCCAAGGGTGCAATAATAATAGAGGAAAGAGAGGAAAGATGGAAAAGCACTTGCCTCTTTTTTGTGATGTTGAAAGAGAGGATTAGAAGACTTACAAAACCAACAAAAGGGTGAGGAAAGGATTAGTAATACATACATACAAAAGCTTATGCAAGCTATGCTGCTATGTAAGCCTTATGCAAACTATGCCGCTATGCAAGCCTTATGCAAGCTATGCTAAAGCTTATGCATAAAGCATGCATGAGGCCTTATGCATAAAGCTTTAAGCATAAAGCATGCATGAGGCCTTATGCATAAAGCATGCATGAGAGCTTATACAGCATAAAAAGCATTATGCATAAAGCATGCATGAGGCCTTATGCATAAAGCCTATGCATAAAGCTATGCATAGGCTTTATGTAGCATAAAGCATGCATGAGGCCTTATGCATAAAGCCTATGAGCATAAAGCTTATGCAGCATAAAGCTATGCATAAGGCCTTATGCATAAAGCTATGCATGAGGCATATGCATAAAGCACTATGCAAGCCATGCTAGCTTAAACTAAACCGTACCCCGGCACTATGCATTAAGCATGCATGCATAGAGCTTAATGCATGCATAGATTAAGCTCTATTCATAGAGCTTAATGCATGCATAGAGGTCTATGCATAGAGCTTAATCTATGCATAGATCTCTATGCATTATGAATGCATGCATAGAGCTTAATCTATGTATTAAGCTCTACGAATAGAGCTTAATACATAGATTAAGCTCTATGATTAGAGCTCTATTCATATATTAAGCTCTATGCATAGAGGACCTACAAAACAAAACCCCTCTTTTTGGTAGATAAAAATAGCAAAAAGAGAGTATAAAAAGATAAGAAAGAGAGGAAAGAGAGGAAAGATAGGAAAGCACTTACCTCTTTTTGGTGATGTTGAAAGAGAAGATTAGAAGACCTACAAAACCAACAAAAGGGTGAGGAAAGGATTAGTAATTCATACATACAAAAGCCCTAAGAACCTATTACATACATACAAAATAAAAAAGATTAACCTTAATGCATGCATAGAGGTCTATGCATAGAGCTTAATGCATGCATAGAGGTCTATGCATAGAGCTTAATCTATGCATAGATCTCTATACATTATAAATGCATGCATAGAGCTTAATCTATGCATTAAGCTCTATGAATAGAGCTTAATGCATAGATTAAGCTCTATGATTAGAGCTCTATTCATAGATTAAGCTCTATGCATAGAGAACCTACAAAACAAAACCCTTCTTTTTGGTAGATATAAATAGAGGAAAAAGAGGATAAAAAGATAGAAAAAAGAGGAAAGATAGGAAAGCACTTACCTCTTTTTGGTGATGTTGAAAGAGAAGATTAGAAGACCTACAAAACCAACAAAAGGGTGAGGAAAGGATTAGTAATGCATACATAAAAAATCCCTAAGAACCTAATGCATACATACAAAATCCCTAAGAACCTAATGCATACATACAAAATCGAAAAGATTAAGCTTAATGCATGCATATAGCTCTATGCATAGATCTCTATGCATTATGAATGCATGCATAGAGCTTAATCTATGCATTAAGCTCTATGAATAGAGCTTAATGCATAGATTAAGCTCTATTCATAGATTAAGCTCTATGCAGAGGAAAGATAAGAAAGCACTTACCTGTTTTTGGTGATGTTGAAAGAGAAGATTAGAAGACCTACAAAACCAACAAAAGGGTGAGGAAAGGATTAGTAATGCATACATACAAAAGCCCTAAGAACCTAATGCATACATACAAAATCAAAAAGAGAGGAAAGAGAGAAAAGCATTTACCTCTTTTTGGTGAAGTTGAAAGAGAGGATTATAAGACCTACAAAACAAAACAAAAAGTTAAGAAAAGAATAAGTAATACAAAACCTCAAAAGTGTGAATAGCATGGATACACAAGGAGGTTTAAGCCTTGTGCATAAGGAGGTTTAAGTATAAGCCTCTTATGCATAAGAGGCTTATGCATAAGAGAGAGAGAGAGAGAGAGAGAGAAGAGAACACCATTCAAAAATTTTAAACATAAGAAGCTTATGTATGAGAGAGAGAGAGAGAGAGAGAGAGAGAGAGAGAGAGAGAAAGTGAAAGTGAAGAGAATACCAATCAAAAACCCTAATTCTAAACATACCATTCAAAAACCATGAATATATGAAAAGGTAGGAAAGACAATTAGTGGGATAGAGATTACCTTGTGAAGAATCATCCTTGGGAGGAGACTTTGTGAGGAGAGGACAAAGGGTGAGGTGCAACCATCATGAGGACACGGTTGCAATAACTTAGGGTTATGTACAGCAGAAGGAGCAGAGGGGAAGTGAAAATCGTTGCGGCGTCGACGCGAGATTATTCAAAAAAAAATTTACAGAGCGCGTCTATACTCGTGTCTATAAGTTCATCTATATCAGTATAGATGCGCATATAGCCACGTATATAGCTGTGTAAATAGCCGTGCAAACCTCGCCAGATCTCAAATTCGCCCATGGCCCCTCTCTCACTTCCATCTCTCTCTAGTTTGCACGACTATGTTCTCAATCTCTTGTGGTGCATGGATATGCTTTATGGAAGGTGGTGAGGTTTATAATGCTATTGACTGAGGTAAAGTGTGTTTGCTTATGTTGTGGGTGCGCACATAGTGTGTATTATGCAAGGGATGGAGAGGATGTATGCAAGTGCTTGCCCAGTTAAGGTGTTCTTTATGTTGTGTGTATCAATGCACACCTGTAGTATAGACGGTTTTACTAAAGCCAACCTTTTTCTACTTCCTCATGTTCGCGTGTGTGTGAAGTTGCATTGCTACACATGCTCACTCTGATCAAGTTATTCTTTATGTTTTTTATGTGTGTGCGCACGCGCACGCGTGTGCATACATACGCACTTACATGAAGGTAAATCTTTTGTGTTTAATTGAAGTCCATATTGGGCACTAGTTGGCTGCCCACGTTGCATTAATTGTGTTTTTACTCACCCTTGCATTAGTTTACTTTGCTGGGCATGAGGCAGCCAAGTATTGTCCTTTCTAGCCCCTGTCTCTCTATTCTACATGTAATTCACAAGTCTTAAAGAGCAGCCAAGGGAGGGAAGAGCAGTCTCGAAGTGCAGCAACCTTAGCCTGAACAAGGGCAATCAATGCTAGGTGGCTGCCCTAGTACCCCAGAGTCATCTAATCCTAGTTGCCAAGGGCATTTTAGTGGAGGAGAGTGCCCATTCTGAGGTGAATACCATGCTAGTAAAGAGTAGAGAACCAGATCTAACGTTTGGAAGAAGAGCCTAAAGAGAAACTGTTGATCCTTCAACACTGTGGTCAACAAGCCACAAGAAGGAAGATGTTGATTTGGGCCCCTCAGCTCTAGAAGTTGTGAGACAAACAATTTTAGCCCCAGGTTACAGTGACCAATTTTCCATATGTAGGCATGTTGTATTTTGTGCCATCACATGATCATTTTGGGTTCCCAATAGGAAAGTGCAGCAGGATTACAACGTGTCCATTAGTGATGCTTCTAACTTGGAGGCATCTTTGTGATTGGTAATGTGTGCGACTTAACTCTTCCTCAAGTGAGCCTTCTACAATTCAAGATGTGCTTCATGTTCCCAAGCTCTCCAGCAATCTTCTTTCAGTTTCTTGGATTGCGGAGAAAGGATATGGTGTCTACTTCGACAATTCTATCCTTGAGCTCATCGACACTAGCACCTTCATATTGTTGCCATAAGTATCCAAGACGGCGTTATTTATTGGTTGAAGGATTTTGGTGGCTCTTTGACTCAGTCCCAATCTCATCCACCCCGCAACTTCTTCACAGCTATCATGCCTTGGTAGCTCATGTGGATATGGATTTATGGCATGCTCACTTCAGGAATCTAAATTATACTTCTCTTGTAGTTGTTGTCTTCTCACGAGATAGTCGAGGGTCTTCCACCACTAAAACCCTCCCACTCCACTTATGTGGCTTGTCTGGTATGGGACCCAACACCACAATGCCTTTTCTCATGAGACAACTGATCGGGCTTCTCGTATTCTGGAAATCATTCATATGGACCTATGCAGCCCCATGCAAACTACTACTTATTATTGATGATTACTCACGCAAAGTTTGGGTTTATCCCTTGGCAGAGAAATCTCAAGATATCTCCCGCTTCCAAGAGTGGGTGACTTTGTTCAAGATTGTGACCATAGAGAAGGTTCGACAAGTCCACTCAACCAATGGAGGAGAATTCATCTCCAAAGCCTTTCAGAATTTTTTCCCACAAAAAGGTATAAGTCATCATTTTCCACGCCTCACACTCCTCCACATAATGGTGTGCTTGAACACAAGAATAGAACTGTTCACGACATGGCTCATACCATGCTTTCTTCTTTTGATCTTCCTCCCTCTTTCTGTGGAGAAGCTGTGAGCACTATTGTTTACATCATTAACCGTTCTCATATGGCTCCAAAAGAGGCTTTTACTGGAAAGAAACCTTCCGTCTCTCATTTCAAGGTTTTCGAATGTGATGCCTATGTTCATATCCCTCATTATGATAGATCCAAATTTGATCCCAAGTCCAAGAAGTGAAAACTCCTTGGATATAGCTCTCATTCCAAACCTTACAGATTATGGCACCCAGAGTCATGATCCTTGGTGATTTCTAGAGATGTTCACTTTGTGGAACCCTCATCAAATGATTCTCATCTCATGCCAAGCTTACCATCGAGGTCCCTCGTCCTTCCTTGGCTTCTGCAACTCCACCACTAGCTTCTCCACCATCGGTTTCTTTAACCCTTACCTCTCCACCCCCATTTCCTCCTTCCCCGGCTTCTCCTCCTCCTCTTGCTCTTGTGCAATGGAGGATTGTGCCCTCTTAAGATTCCACGATGGCTAGAAACCATTGTTCATGATTCTCATCTCTCCAATATGGAATTTCATCAGCTTGCTAATTCTTCAGCACAATCTTTGACACAAGAACGGAGATTACAACAGCTTCGTCATTCTCGTAACCTTGCCTATGATAACTACACTGGTCTAGTCCTATGATCCTACTACAGCTAAAGAGGCTCTTACTCTTCATGAGTGGCGACGAGCAGCCATGGAGGCCGAGATTGATTCCATTTAGAGGAATCATACATGGGAGCTTGTGGACCGACCTTTACATCCATAGTTCATTGGGGTCAAGTGGGTCTTTAAGACCAAGTTTCATGCTGATGGATCTCTAGACAAACACAAAGCCAAATTGGTTATGAAGGGACACTCTTAGATTGGGGGTGTCGATTATAAGGAAACTTTTGCTCCTACATGAGATACAGCACCATCCGGATAGTTTTTTCTCTTTCTGCTCGTGAGCACTAGCCAGTTTACCAAATGGATGTCATCTTCCTTTCTTAATGGTGACTTACATGAGGAGGTGTATATTGGACAACCTCAAGGTTTTTAGGTTCCCAAACATGAGGGTAAGGTGTAAAGATTGCACAAAGTGTTGGACATGTCATCTCCAGATCTCTTTTACTTCATTTGATATGCCACTTTTTATCCATATACTTATTTGATATTTTAAGGAAAGTTTCCCATATTTCTTAGGCTATTTTAGGCATTTTTATCAGTTGTGGACATTTGTCCTCCAGTGCTACTGGTGGCCGACTGCTCTACATGAGATGTATATAAGTGTGGACATTCTACCTTCATAATTTGTGGACATTTGTCCTCCAGTGCTACTGGTGGCCGACTGCTCTACATGAGATGTATATAAGTGTGGACATTCTACCTTCATGATTTGTGGTCCTCCAGTGCTACTAGTGGTGGCCGACTGCTCTACATGAGATGTATATAAGTGTGGACATTCTACCTTCATAATTTATTTAATATATCATTCCACGGAGTGGATTGGAGTCAAATTAACCCCTCTATATAGTACAAAACTCCCCTTGGTCTCCCCTCATCCCCCACCTTTATTGTTTGTCTCATGGGGTGTTTGGGTGCGAGGGGACCCAGCCGGTTGATGGCCGTCTTCCGCATGCTGCACCTCCATTTGCTTGGTGCTCCGCATTCCACATTCTTTCATGGTATCAAAGCTGACTCAAAATCCTCCAATAATCTCTCTCACAAGGAACTTACTTGTCATTATTGTGGTCTCAAAGGTCACATTCAGCTTGATTGTCGCAAGAAGAAGAGAGAAGGTGGTTCTGCTATAAGAAACCCCCCAATCAAGCGTCTTCATCCACCAACCAAGCTCAAAAATCCTCTTCCACTAAGGAGACTGTCTATGATCGGTATTAAGGAGACTGTCTATGATCGGTATTAAGGAGCTTCCCTCTGACTCTCCTGTTTCTTCAACCTCATGTCTTATGGATTGGGTGGTTTATAGTGGGTGTACTACTCACATGAATCCTAACAAGACCATTCTTCATGACATTCATCTCGCTCTTTGACGGTGTCCATTTTGGTGCTTCTAACTTGGAGGCATCTTCGATTGGTAATGTGCAACTTAACTCTTCCTTGGGGTGAGCCTTCTACAATTCAGGATGTTCTTCATGTTCCCAAGCTCTCCAGCAACCTCTTGTCAGTTTTTTGGATTACGGAGAAAGGATATGGTGTCTACTTTGACAGTTCCATCCTTGAGCTCATCCACACCAGCACCTTGCAGATTATTTTCCCATAGGTATCCAGGAAGGTGGTATTTATCAATTCAAATATTTTGGTGGCTCTTTGATTGAGTCCCAATCTCATCTACTGCAACTTCTTCACAGCTATCATGCCTTGGTATCTCATTTGGGTATGGATTTGTGGCATTCTCACTTCAGGCATCTGAATTATACTTCTCTGGTAGCCGTTTTCTTCTTAGCAAATGGTCGAGGTTCTTCCACCACTAAACTGTAAACTAGCCTCTTGCTTGAGGGCACTAGGTGGGGCATCTTCTTAGCATCCGCAGCGCTTTTAATTTCACCTAGAAGATGACAATATGCCTGTAACACATGTTGTCTTCATTTCACTTTAAATAAGGCTTCAAAATCTTTGGGTAGTTTGGGCCCATCTACCTCTAGCACACGAATGATAAGACATGCCTCACCATACATGTGAGCCCAATATGCTCCTCTCCTCATGTAGCTCCTAGAATTTTTGTAATAAAAAACGTGTGCTGTGTTTTTGTCTTTTTCCTTGGAAAAATTCATGGCAAGCAATATTTCCCTCTTCCTATCAAACACTCGTGACCCAAACAATTGTCAAGGATAAGCACACACAAACAAAATGTGTTTATGAACATAATCAAATGCATTTTAGAAGCTTCAAGAGCATTGAAGAGCCATATATGTCAAAGGCACCACAATGAATCCATCTAGGATTATGCAATGTGATCCGTGCCACTTATGGCTAAATGCTTACATATGGCACAATGTATGGGCCGCAAGTCCAAGCCATCACATGGATTATTGCATTTCACTCCGTGCCACTTCTGGTGGCTATCAACTTGCATGTGGGATTATTATAACATACAATGTATGAGCCATTATCAAACCATACAATGTATGCAAGAACCATACACACCATTCTACTTGGATTATACATTCAATGCACCCCGTGTTCCTTCTTAAGACCACAACACAATCTCAAAAACATAAAAAGAACCTAAAGATGCTAGTACCCATGGGAGGTTCACTATAAGTAAACCCTCGGTATCACGTGCGTTCAAGGCCTATTTTAAAAATCCCTTAATTGTGAATTTTTCATGAATAAAACATACCCTTTTTCTATTCAACCTATGAATACCCCCTTTAAATGGTACCCTTTTGTATGTAAAAAATGTGTAAAAAGGGGATTTTAAAAATCCCTTCTGTTGAACCTAGGTGCTACACTTACATATTTATGAGTGACCCCCTCGAGCTAGTACCTCTTGGTTTGGACTTTGGATATACAAATGCAATAGAGCTTATCATGAGTCATGCAAATCATTGACTTGTCCTCCAACTTAAGGTTGTAGAGGGATGTCAAGAAATCCTCTCCATGTGTTGGATTCACGATACCCAAGTATTTATACCCTCTATCCTTAAGATGCTCCTCCTCCTTCTTGGTGGATTCTTCTAATTTAATCTCCGATTCTCTTCCATCAATTCCTAATGAGTTAAGACCCTCTTCCTCTTTGAGAAGGAAGGCATTAAATTCATCCTGTGTATGCATACAAGCACACTAAACATTCTAAGCCACAATTTGCAAGAAATATGAAAACCAAGGTTGAGAAACGATTACCTTCCAAACCAATTGTGCTGTAAGGATGCATGGAGAGTTGTACCAAGGTCGGATGTCATGCTATTGGTGTGTCTCTATCTCTATCTCTATCTCTGTCCACCTCCTCTATTCGGGAGTTAATCTATTAAGGATACTCTCCTTGTCCGCAATGCCAAATTTTTGAAACATGTATATTTCATGCCCTAAATTTGCCTTCACATGTGCTCGTGTGATACTAATAGAACACACACATGCACATGCATCCTCTCTCTCTCTCTTTCTCTCACACACACAAACACACACCCGGACATGTACTAATGCAAACATACACTCTAGTTCTCTCACTCACACTCTCACACATAGGCTTCTATGTCTTTGTCTCAATATCTTTGTTTCTCTCTCTCTCTCTCTCTCTCTCTCTCTCTCTCTCTCTCTCACACACACACACACACAAATATACACTCTCCCTTTCTTCTCACACACACTCTCCCACATATAGAAACTATCTCTTTGTCTCTCTCTCTCTCTTACATACATGCATGCACACACACATACACACACACACACTCTCTCTCTCTCTCTCACACACACACACTCTTATACACATGCATACACACACACTCTCTCTCTCTCTCTCACGTGTGCACGCACACATGCACACACTCTCTTTCACATGTGTGCATGCACACACATACACACACTCTCTCTCTCTTACATACATGCATGCACACACACACACACTCTCTCTCTCTCTATCTCTCTGACATGTGTGCATATACACATACTCTCTCTCTCTCTCTCTCTCTCTCTCTCTCTCTCTCTCTCTCTCTCTCTCTCTCTCTCTCTCTCTCTCTCTCTCTTACTTTGTTCATTTTTTTTCTTTTGTATCCATTTGATGTCCATTGAAACATGATGATGATGTTCACAGGTTTTGTCTCATAGGCCGTTTTTGGGCCTTTAGAAGACGTTGATAAAATCTTTCTTTCTTTCTTCGTTCTCTCTCTCTCTCACATGCGCGTGTACACACACTCTCTCTCACAAACATACACACATGTAAATATATATTATCTATAATAGTATGTTTTATTATATTAGACACATATACATATATATACATGTGTATTTATGAAATAAATACACATGTATATATATATTATCTATAATGTTATGTTTAATAAATGTTTAGACATATATACCTATATATACATGTGTATTTATAAAATAAATAAACACACATAATTTTAATTAATTAATATTAAATTTTAATCAATGGGGATGCATGATGAGGTTTGCTCACTCTTAAATAAATGTATCTTACATACAATGTCTTTTGTCTTTTCTTTACAATGAAAGAGAGAAAGATAGAGATACCTACAGGTTGATGTTTTCATTATGAAGCTCACTTTTTAAGAGGGAGCCCCCTATTTTTTCTCTCAAGAAAATCATTAGGTAAGAAGGGATAGCTCTCCTTTTAGAAATTGAAATGACATCATGAGATAAGAAAAATCAAATTTGAGAAAGGGGAAGGGAGATGGCTAGAGAGAATGACATGTGATAGGGGATCAAATAAAAAGAGCATTGAAGCTAAGCGTGAACCAAGGTTACATTGAAGGATGTGAGATTCAAATTCAAAATTGCATCCCTTCCAGAATCCTGCCCCCTTTTCTCTCCTTCTCCTCTCCTTTCTCCTTTTCTCAAACTCTCCCTCTTTTTTAACCACATGGATCCTTCGGCACTCATGATTTATCTTGTATAGATGTTGAGAACCATATGCTTTCAAGCATAAAAAATAGGCCACCTATCCATGCTTAGACCCAGGCTTGATTTTTGACTGGTACCCTTGCCCTTCAAAATTGACGAGTTTGGTGAAATATAGCAAGTTTTTTTTGTATTTCAGTGTAATTTTTTATGGGTATTTAAATTTTTTATTGATATTTTACGGTAAAAAAATGCTCGTGACATCATCTAAAAGCAACTATGCTTAGACCCACTATCTACTTTACTTGATAAGATGGCCAAAAATTGGCAATGAGATTTTAAATCACTCCCATTCCATGTTTCCCTCTAGTAAGGGTCTTAATGACCCCATGGTAGTTAGTCTTGAGGGTATGCATGTGTGTGTGTGTGTGTGTGTGTGTGTGTGTACATATAATATATATATTAATTCAGCTTGAAATGTATACATATTATGTGAATAATTCACCTTAAAATATAAACCTTTAGGTACATAGGCATGTAATACACTTAAATATGCTTATGTATATACACTATAAATGAATAAACATTATCTACCTTTATGCACACACACACACACACACATGCATGTATGTGTGATGTGTCTATGTAGTCATACATATATACATATGTCTTTATTTATATATACAATAACATACATAGATATACATATATAATTACAATAGCATCATGTGGAGATTAGTTACATATACATACTCGTGTGTATGTGAAGATATATATTACGTATTTACATTAGAAGACAGATTTCTCTGCATCGTATATGTAGTGGGCCTCTGGAGTTATGTACTGAGATAGGGCATCTCTCTACAAGAAGAAAGAAGAAAGGTATCCTTATATTTGAAGTAGGAAGGTACAACTCTGCCTTTGAAGAAAGCAAAAGGAGCATGTGCTTTTTAAAAAAGTTATGGTAAAGTTATGCTATTATGTCGAACACTTTGTGCAATCTGTACACCTTACCCTCATGTTTGGGAACCTAAAAACCTTGAGGTTTTTCAATATACACCTCCTCATGAAAGTCACCATTAAGAAAGGAAGACTTGACATCCATTTGGTAAACCGGCTAGTGCTCATGAGAAGAAAGAGCAAAAACTATCCGGATGATGTATCTCCTGTAGGAGCAAAGTTTCCTTATAATCGACACCCTCAATCTAAGAGTGTCCCTTCATAACCAATCTGGCTTTGTGCTTGCCTAGAGATCCATCAGCATGAAACTTGGTCTTAAAGACCCACTTGACCCCCCCGGATGTAGAGGCCGGTCCACAAGCTCCCACGTATGATTCCTCTAAATGGAATCAATCTCGGCCTCCATGGCTACTTGCCACTCAGGAAGAGTAAAAGCCTCTTTAGCTGTAGCCTCATATGACTAGACCATTGTCATTATCAAGGCAAGGTTACAAGAATGACGAAGATATTGTAATCTCCGTTCTTATGTCAAAGATTGTGCTGAAGAATCAGCAAGTTGATGAAGTTTCATATCGGAGAGATGAAAATCACGAACAATGGTTTCTAGCCATCGTGGAATCTTGGGCGCAATCCTCCGTTGCACAAGAGGAGGAGGAGGAGAAGCTGGGGAAGGAGGAAGTGGGGGTGGAGACGCAAGGGGTAAAGAAACCGATGGTGGAGCAGCTGGTAGAGTTGCAGACGCCGAGGAAGGAGGAGGGACCTCGATGGTAAGCTCGGCATGAGAGCGAGAATCATTTGATGAGGGTTCAACAAAGTGAACATCTCTAGAATAACCAAGGATCACGACTTTGGGTCCCATAATCTCTAAGGTTTGAAATGAGACCTATCCAAGGATTTTGCACTTCTTGGACTTGGGATCAAATTTGGATCTGTCATAAATGAGGGATATGAACATAGGCATCACATCCAAAAACCTTAAAATGAGAGACGGAAGTTTCTTTCCAGTAAAAGCCTCCTTTGGAGCCATATGAGAATAGTTGATGATGTAAACAACAGTGCTCAGCTTCTCCCCAGAAAGAGGGAGGAAGATCAAATTAAGAAAGCATGGTACGAGCCATGTCGTGAGCAGTTCTATTCTTGTGTTCAACCATGCCATTATGCTGAGGAGTGTGAGGTGTGGAAAATTGATGACTTATACCTTTCTGTGAGAAAAAAATTATGAAAGGCTTTGGAGATGAATTCTCCTTCATTGTCGAAGTGGACTTGTTGAACCTTCTGTGTGGTCACAATCTTGACCAAAGTCACCCACTCTTGGAAGTGGGAGATATCTTGAGATTTCTCTTCCAAGGGATAAACCCAAACTTTGCGTGAGTAATAATCAATAATAAGCATAAAGTAAGTGGGTATTCCTTGAGTAGTAGTTTGTGTGGGGCCACACAAGTCCATATGAATGAGCTCCATAATATGAGAAGCCCGATGAGTGTCTCACGAGGAAAGGCATTGTGGTGTTGGGTCCCATACAGACAAGCCACATAAGTGGAGTCGGAGGTTTTTAGTGGTGGAAGAAACTTGAGTATCTCATGAAGACAATAGCTACAGAGAAGTATTAGATTCCTGAAGCGAGCATGCCACAACGAGCATGCCACAAATCCATATCCACATGAGCTATCAAGGCATGATAGCTCTGAAGAAGTTGTAGTAAATGAGATTGGGACTGAGTCAAAGAGCCACTAAAATACTTCGACCAATAAATAACGCCTTCCTGGATACTTGTGGCAACAATCTGAAAGGTGTTAGTGTCGATGAGCTCAAGGACAGAATTGTTGAAGTAGACACCATATCCTTTAGCCGCAATCCAAGAAACTGAGAGAAGATTGCTGGAAAGCTTGGGAACATGAAGCACATCCTGAATTGTAGAAGGCTCACTTGAGGAAGAGTTAAGTTGCACATTACCAATCAAAGATGCCTCCAAGTTAGAAGCATCACCAATGGACACTGTCGAAGAGCTGAGATGAATGTCATGATGAATGGTCTTGGTTGGTGGATGAAGAGGTTTGATTAGGGGGTTTGTTAGCAGAACCACCTTCTCTCTTCTTCTTGAGACAATCAAGCTGAATGTGACCTTTGAGACCATAATAATGACAAGTAAGTTCCTTGTGAGAGGGATTGTTGGCAAATTGTAAGTCAGCTTTGATACCGTGAAAGAACGTGGAATGCGGAGCACTAAGCAAATGGAGGTGCAGCATGCCAAAGACGTCCATCAACCGACTGGGTCCCCCCGCCCCCAAACTCCCCATGACACCACCAATAAAGGTGGGGGATGAGGGGAGACCAATTGGCATTTTTTCCTATATAGAGGGGTTAAGTTGACTCCAATCCACTCTGTGGGATAATAGACTACCACATGGTAGTGTGAGAATTAGAGAGAAAGAATCCATTCCAACACCCCCTTGGATGCGAAGCCCAAAGCCGAGAGTAGGAGTCAACAAGGCTATGATACCATGTCACAATATGTGAATATGAAGTAGCAGCAAATAGATATCACACAAGAGAGAGTAGATAGCCAAGAGAGATCCAACATTTGAGCCAAGAACTGAAAAGTATTGAATTGTATTAAATAAATTATGAAGGCACAATGGCCATGCTTATATACATCTCATGTAGAGAAGTCGGCCAGTAGAGTAGCAGGAGAGAATAAATGTCCACAACTGATAAAAATGCCTAAAATAGCCTAAGAAATATGGAAAAATTTCCTAAAAATATCAGATAAATGTATGGATAAAAAGTGGCATAAAATGAAGTAAAAGAGATCGCGAGACGACATGTCCAACACT
Organism: Cibotium barometz; assembly: GCF_041138505.1. NCBI lineage: Eukaryota > Viridiplantae > Streptophyta > Polypodiopsida > Cyatheales > Cibotiaceae > Cibotium > Cibotium barometz. Next base: position 24,055,603 of record NC_141102.1, on the reverse strand, counting down.
TTGTGCAAAATCTGTACACCTTAATCTCACCCTTATAATTACACAATGATCCTATCATATGAGCCTACTACAACTAAAGAGGCTCTTGATGACAAAACTGCTGTAATCTTCGTGCGTGTATCAAAGATTGTGATGAAGAATCAACAAGGTGATGAAGTTCCATGTCGGAGAGATGAGAATCACAAACAGTGGTTTCCAGCCATCGTGGAATCTTGGGGGCAATCCTCTGTTACACAAGAGCAGGAGGAGGAGGAGGAGAAGCCGAGGAAGGAGGAAGTGGGGGTGAAGAGGCACTGATGGTGGAGTTGCAGAGGCCAAGGAAGGAGGAGGGACCTCGATGGTAAGCTCGAGATGAGAGCGAGAATCATTTGATGAGGGTTCAACAAAGTGAACATCGCAAGAAATCACCAAGGACTCCAGGTCCCATAATCTGTAAGCTATGGAATAAGAGCTATATCCAAGGATTTTGCAATTCTTGGACTTGGGATCAAATTTGGATCTGTCAAAAGCAGGGATATAAACATAGGCATCACATCCGAAAAGCTTGAAATGAGAGACGGAAGGTTTCTGTCCGATAAAAGCCTCCTTTGGAGTCATATGAGAATGGTTGATTATGTAAACAACAGTGCTCACATCTTCTCCCTAGAAAGAGCAAGGAATATCAAAATAAGAAAGCATGGTACAGGCCATCTCGTGAACAGTTCTTGTGCTCAACCATGCAATTATGCTGAGGAGTGTGCAATGTGGAAAATTGACAGCTTATACTTTTCTGTGAGAAAAATTTATGAAAGGCTTTGGAGATGAATTCTTCTCCATTTTTAGAGTGGACTTATCGAACCTTTTGTGTGGTCACAATCTTGACCAAAGTCACCCACTCTTGGAAGCGGGAGATATCTTAAGATTTTCTTGCCAAGAGATAAGCCCAAACTTTGCATGATCAATCATCAATATTAAGAATAAAGTACATGTCTCTTCCTTGAGTAGTAGTTCATGTGGGGCTGCAGGTCCATATGGATGAGAAGCTCGATGAGTAATCTCATGAGGAAAGGCATCACGGTGTTACGTGCCATGCCGACAAGCCACATAAGTGAGGTGGGAGGGTTTCAGTGGTGGAAGACCCTCAACCATCTCCTGAGAAGACAACAGCTGCAGAGAAGTATAATTTAGATGCCTGAAGAGCGACCATGCCACAAGTCCATATCCACATGAGCTACCAAGGCATGATAGCTGTGAAGACGTTGCAGCACATGAGATTGGGACTCAGTAAAAGAGCCACAAAAACCCTTCAACTGATAAATAACGCCTTCTTGGATACCTATGGCAACAATTTGAAAGGTGCTGATGTCGATGAGCTCAAGGCGATAACTTTCGAAGTAGACACCATATCCTTTCTCCGCAATTTGAAAAACTGAGAGGAGATTGCTAGAGAGCTTGGGAACATGAAGCACATCTTGAATTATAGAAGGCTCACGGGCCAAGGAAGAGTTAAGTCGCACATTACCAATCGAAGATGCCTCCAAGTTAGAAGCATCACCAATGGACACCGTCGAAGAGCTTGGATGAATGTCATGAATAATGGTATTGTTATAGGAGTCATGTCAGTATAGTACACCCACTATTAACTGCCCAATCCATAAGACATGAGGTGGAAGGAACATGAGAGTAAGAGGGAAGCTCCTTAATACCAATGAAGATAGTCTCCTTAGTGGAAGAGGATTTTTGAGCTTGGTTGGTGGATGAACATTGAAGAGGTTTGACTGGGGGGTTTCTTAGCAAAACCACCTTCTCTCTTCTTCCGATAATCACATTGAATGTGACCTTTGAGACCACAATAATGACAAGTAAGTTCCTTGTGAGAGGAATTATTTGAAGATTTTGAGTCAGCTTTGATACCATGAAAGAACATGGAATGCGAAGCACGAAGCAAATGGAGGTGTAGCATGCAAAAGACGGCCATCAACCGAAGGGGTCCCCCCCGCCCCCAAACACCCCATGAGACCACCAATAAAGGGGGGGATGAGGGGAGACCAAGGGGCATTTTGTCGTATATATAGGGGTTAAGTTGACTCCAATCCACTCTTTGGGAGAATAGACTACCACATGGCATTGTGAGAATCAGAGAGCAAGAATCCATTCCAACACCCCCTTGGGATGCGAAGCCCAAAGCCGAGAGTAGGAGTCGACAAGGCTATGATACCATGTCAAAATATGTGAATATGAAGTAGAAGCAAATAGATATCACACAAGAGAGATCCAACACTTGAGCCAAGAACTAAAAAGTATTGAATTCTATTAAATAAATTATGAAGGCACAATGGCCACACTTATATACATCTCATCTAGAGCAGTCGGCCAGTAGCACTGGAGGACAAATGTCCACAACTGATAAAAATGCCTAAAATAGCCTAAGAAATATGGGAAACTTTCCTTAAAATATCAAATAAGTATATGGATAAAAAGTGGCATATCGAATGAAGTAAAAGAGATCTGGAGACGACATGTCCAACACTTTGTGCAATTTGTACACCTTACCCTCATGTTTGGGAACCTTAAAACCTTGAGGTTGTTGAATACTTACCCTCATGTTCGAGAACCTAAAAACCTTGAGGCTGTTCAACATACACCTCCTCATGTAAGTCACCCCATTAAGAAAGGAAGACTTGACATCTGTCAGGCGTTTTTTTGAGTGGTATTTCGGGCTTGTGTACATACGAATGCATGGTGTGTGTAAAGAGCTTTGTTTGGGAATGCATTGCCAGATGCTCTGGGTGGATGCTTTTGAATTTGGCTTGTTGTTGCAGGCCTGTCCACGAGAGGTTTGATGGAGATGGTTTCAGCTGTTCGCGCGGCGGCTTGGTTGTGTATGCGTCCCCAAGCATGAGCGGGCATCGTGGATTGTAATAGAAGTATGTGGATCATGGGAAATAAAAGATTAAGGGACCAGGTCGTTTGGAGTATTGGTGTGAAAAGAAAAGGGTTAAATGGTGACCATTCATTGGGCCTTGGAAAATTTAAAAAAATGATTATGTTGACGTGGCCATAAGAAGGAAAGCCACTTGGAAGCGTGAATAACTACCAGCACTAGTTCCAGAAGCTTGGAGAGCTGGCGAAAGGGCGCAGCTGCAATAAAAAAAGTGGGTGGCCACCGTGTTGGCATGGGGGTTCTCTGGCGCTTCTGAAAGGCGAGCTGCTGGCGCTAAAGGAGCAACGGCGAAGACACAGCTGCAGGTGTGA